>NW_020799095.1:31435145-31441730 GCF_003259725.1 Athene cunicularia | reverse complement strand
CTCGGCACTGGTGAGGCCGCACCTCGATTCCTGTGTTCAGTTTTGGGCCCCTCACTACAAAAAGGACATTGAATGACTCGAGCGTGTCCAGAGAAGGGCAACAAAACTGGTGCAGGGTCTGGAGTACAGGTCGTACGGGGAGCGGCTGAGGGAACTGGGGGTGTTTAGTCTGGAGAAGAGGAGGCTGAGGGGAGACCTCCTCGCCCTGTACAGCTCCCTGAAAGGAGGGTGCAGAGAGCTGGGGGTGAGCCTCTTGAACCAACTAATAAGTGATAGGACAAGAGGGAATGGCCTCAAGTTGCACCGGGGAAGGTTTAGACGAGATGTCGGGAAGCATTTCTTTCCAGAAGGGGTTGTTAGGCGTTGGAATGGGCTGCCCAGGGAGGTGGTGTGAGTATAGTCAACACAGTGCTGAGGGATATGGTGTAGTTGGGAACTGTCAATGTTAGGTTAATGGTTGGACTGGATGATCTTTAAGATCTTTTCCAACCTAGACGATTCTGTGATTCTGTGATTTGAGAAAGACAGACCCTCAATCTTGGACAAGACTCAACAAAAGATGAAACCTGTAGAAATTTTATTGTTTCTCTGACATAAAAGAAGACCTTTGAAATGGAAAAAAAAAAATCTTTTGAAGTCAGTTTCTTCTCTCTGAAGCTTTTTACCTGTTCCTGTTAGAATGGACACTCTGAAGGGATTGTCTCATCTGAAGACCCATTGCATAGTATTGGGAGACCTGGACTCAGATCAGCAGGTCCTACATTCTTAGGATACGAGCCACACTGGAAATCATCCTTCTCTACTTTTTTGAATTTCCCTGTGTAAACTTCCTAACATATATTTTCCTTTTATAACAGATTTTTTTAATATCCAAGTGTTCAACACAAAATAGAAGAAATATTCTTTAGAAAACTCCAAACATCATGAAGTGATGCAGAATTTGCCACAAATATATAGGAAAGCTTGATTTGGATTCTAAAAAAAAGGTATTTAGCTATAGCTTAAGACTGCAAATTCTCCCTGAAAGCAAGTGTGCTAGACTTTCTATTATGCAACTGAAAATAAAATGGTTATTTCTTTACACAATCTTTTGATTACTCAACATGAAACCCATATGATCCTTCCTTGTAGTTTGGAAAAAAGTAACATGAAACTAGAAATGTAAACTACTATATTAATTCAAAAGTTCCTGTTACTATAACAAAACAGTCTTTGATTTGATGAGAATTGCAGTTTTTCCCACTCATTTCAAATTTTTAAATTGAATAATAAATATCTAGTATCTACAGTAAAAAGTAACATGTAAAGTACTAATGAGAGAAGTGAGAGGAAAATATAATCTACCTCTAACAGATGATTTGCCTCAAAATTCCTATTTTTGTGTTGAATATTTTGTCTGTGAAAAAGTCCGTTTTGTTAATATTTATCCAAACCTGTTCAGTAAACATGTTCCAAATGAAGGAACAGCACCTTAAGCAGAATTTGTTTAAATAGTCTTAGTTGTTCACAAAAAACAATCACTTCAGTATGGCTCAGGAATGCCCACTAATTTCTTCAGCGTAATTATTTCATCTATTTTCATCGGCCTTTTCATATTCATTTCCTTTTCATTTTATCCTACAGCATACACATGTTGAAGCATGCAGGAGCCTCTTCAGAGGAGTTGAATTATACAGTGGATTTACTTGTGTATCAGTTCTGAGATATCAACAGTCTTGACAGGCTTACATCTGAATATTTTCAAGAGATCAGTACAAGCTTCAGCTGGATGAAGATGTATAAACTACATAAATTCAGGTATTTCATGCTTTTGTTTTCTTTACTACAGCATGCAGGAGGTATAAAGTATTGGTTGGAGAGGCAAAGCTTCACTTACGAAAAAGGCTTCTCGGCTGTTTAAATTGATTTAGTGTATGCATGTGTATGCACATGCGCTTTCACAGAAGCTGTAAGTACGGATGTGAACCCCTTTCAGATAGATTCCTCAGCATTCAGTTAGGCTTGGAATAATTTCCAGTTACCTGTTCTTCATTGCTATATTCAGTAGCTGAGAATTTTTGAATGTAAAGGCGTGATCATCTTCTAAAGGTTGAAGAGATGAGCATTTTTCAGACTAGAATTTTTCAAACCAAGGCTTTCTTATGATAGTTAAAAATTGAACTCCAGGAATATTTTTCAGTGGTGGTCACTGAGAAGGGGAACCCAAATTGCTTGGAAAGCCTTTCTGATAGTCTATTATGTACAGTGAAATAACTGTATAGTCATGTTAGTAACTATGAAATGTGTTTCCTACTATATGCTTTAGAGGATAGATAATGGGTTTGTGAAATAATGGGTTTGTACCAATTCCACTAGAACCTTCAGATGCAATGTTATGCTTTCCACTTTGTATTATTCAGTAAGAGTAGGAAATTGTTTCTTCAGTGGCTTACTGTCCTGTAGCTGCAGTTATGGGGTAAAACCAGAAGTGCTGACATAGCAACCCGTGTTTCTGATGATACAGACAGCTTTTAGATCTCTTTCAGCAGTTGGAAGGACAGCATTTGTAGTCACATAGCTAGATACAGAGTACATTGTTTCAGGAGACTGTTTATCGGTGAAAAGAAAGATGAGGTTGATTTCCTTCTGAAAAGACTGTTAATTTAGGAGGACAGTTGGCTTTCTCCTGCAAAGCCTGAGAGATGACAGAACAGCAGAAAACTGGAAGAAAAAAAAAGTCAGCACATCACCTAAACAGAAGAGATGTGTCTCTGAGTAAGTGGTTGAATGGATGGTGGTTAGAAAGCTGCTGTGCTGGAAAGTATTACTAGTTGCCCTATCCTAGTTCTTTATAGGTTAAGCAATCAGTCAGCATTCTAAGTATCCTTGGATTTGAAGGACATATTAGCCTGTTCTCTATTTCCAGCATGGTGCAAAGGTAAAGACAGAGCTGAAGGTTCATTACCAAGTCCCAAAGGCAAAGATTGAAGAATGTTTTTATGGTGAGAAGCAATAAAACACCTGGAAAGGACATCTTGCAGGAAATAAGACACTGTATTTCTGAAACAAAGCTGATGCAACAAAACCAAAGCTGGTAGACTGTTTAATGTTTGTTTCTGTTGTTGATGGTAGTGGAAAAATATGTCATCTCTTTATAAAATAATCAAGAAATCTGGTAGATGAATAGCTTGACAAGAATTGATTCATATAAGTCTTAAAACTTCTGGTCTGTGATTAAAGCAGGTAATCATCATGCTGTTTTCTGGCCTTGTAATCTATGAATCACTTGTCCTATATAAATATTCATCTGAATACTAGCAATTTGGCATAGCCCTACATACTTGCTAAGCCCCTGAATCAATGGAAAAGCAGTATCTTAAAGTATAATAACGTATAAATATAATAATAAAGTATAATAATGTCAAACATTCAACATTTTTCACAATGATTTTCACACTGAACATACAGATTTCTACTCATGTTCTGATCTCCTATTAAAACACTAGTATGGAAGTCCTCAAGATAGTCTCTTAGTAAACAAAGCTAGAAGCTGAAGTATATTTGTAGCTTTTAGTGTTACAGAAAGTGCCTTCTGGTTAGTCAGTAAAATCTGCCTCCATGAATAATTCCATACAAATAAACATATCGTATTTCAGGTTTGTGCTTCAAATGCTGGAAAACCATTAAGTAAGCAAGCATGGAACTTGAGTGCATCTTTTCTTCAGTAAAATACACATGGCAATGTCTTATGAAAAGCTACCTTTTCTTTTCAAGACAAAATTAAACGTTTCTATACACTGTCAGAATTCCTGAGTGGCAGACAAAGGAAAGTTAGCTGGATATTTTAGACCACAAACCAAACACTTTGAAGGAATCACACCAGTGGACACATTCAAGAGAGAGAAGTACATTTTATAGCCCTCTGAGATATTCCGTGTGAGGTATTTAAACTTTTCATGTCTCTGAAAGGACACTGCACCTGCCTGTGATGAAGACAATGGTCTGTTGCCCAAATGTCACTGTTTCCAAAAACAATACTGTACATACGCAAGTATGTATGTATAGCTGAGAGTCATGTACTTTTTAGAAATATTTCAGGCATCTGACATGTTTATTTAAAAGATATGTAATAGAGCCATACTCAAGATACTCAAGAACTTGCAGCTTATTCTTGAGCTGAGTGAAGCTCACTTATTTGTCACTACTAACAACAAGAATAGGTAGTTCTACAGTAGCTCAGACCACAAGTCCATCTAATAAATTGTCTTCTCTCTTACAGAGTTTTATAATGGACACTTCCAGGAGTGTATAAATAAGCATATACTGAATAATTCTTCCTTGCCACATCATCCTGTTTTTTTTGAATTAAAGGTTTAGAAACGTCCTGAGCCAGAGGTCACATTTGGATGACTGTATACAACAGACCCTGTATCCTCCAGAAACAATCAATTTTTTACAATATAAATCCAATGGCAATTAAAAAGCTCATTATTTTATAGGCTTCCATAATATATATCCTTAATCCCCTTGTATTCTAAAGGAAAGCTCCTAGTGCATTTAACCTCATTGCATCCAGTAACCCCATAACAACATCGATCATCTTGTTAACTGTCACTACATGTGCATTTTTACAGTTAATTTTCCCAAATACATTACTTTGACTTTCATAACACTAAACGTAGTTTCCATTTTATTATCTCATAAGTCAGCAGTGGACAAATCTTCTGCAGGTGTACACAGTCAAGCTTTAGTTTTGACAACGGTGAAAAATAATGAGTAATAAGTAAACACTGTTATTAGCTCTTTCTTCCAGGTGACTCAAGGAGTTTTTCAACAGCACAACCTATATTCTCCACGTTTATTGGGTCCTTCAAGTAGAGTTGTTAGGCCTGATTTTCCAAAACAAACCCCACATTTCTATGAACTATCATAGGTATTTCCTAATTCTTTCCTTATTACTGTTTTTACTGGTCTACCTTGGAGAAAATTAGATTAGCTGTTTTACAGTGCTCAGGAGACACAGATTGTTTTACAGGTTGATGTGGTATTTGTGGCTTGCTCTTCCTGTAGCATTGGCACCGTTTTCAAGTATGGGCTATATGTAATAGAGTAAACAGCAATTTCAAGTTCTTTTAGAACAATGTCTAGGATTTTTTTCCATTTTTTTATTAAACTATGTCAAATTTGAGAATGTGATCAGTATTACAGTGACTTTCACCCAGTATATCACAAACAAGGCCTTGTGTTCTTGGGATGGATTAACCTTCTGATGTGAGTTTTTGCTCCAAAATGAAGTGATGTATGTGTACATGTACAAGTGCTGTCTGCATGATGGTCCATATAATAAATACAAGTCTATGTGTAGGTAACAAAAGTCTTCCATTATTACTGCTTTCTTTATCTGAAGTCTCTCAACCTGGTGTAGTCAATATCATCTTAGTGAACAGTTAAAATGACAACAAAAACAGGAGAAAAGAAGTAGTTAGAAATTGCCCTGATGTTCTCTGATGTGTCAAAGTGATATTGCTTCTAAGTGCAATTCCATTTCACTTCTTGAAGAATCTGTAAGGAAATAAATGTACCTCATTAAAGTCTGGAAAAACATAAAAAGAACAAAATGGACATTTACTGAAAGACTGTAAGTGGACATTTACAGAAAGACTAGTGATGCAATATCTTCATCCTGACAGTAAGACAAAAAAGTTGGAAATAAAAGTGGGCACATTTATATCCCCAAGAGGGGCAAGTCTGGTGTGTAAACAAGTTTCTGAAATTGAGCCAAGCAAATTCCTGTCAGTTCTGTGTTACTAATGATAATAAGCTAATGTTCTTTGCATTTTTGTAGACTTTTCAGTTTTCAGATTTAAAAGCAATTAACTAATCTTGAGAATGCTTCTGCAAGATAAACACACATTATTATCCTTTTATTAGTGAGGGAGCCGCCGAGGCACATGTTTGTTGATTTGTCAGGTAATTAACTGACTACCAGAACCAACAGTGAATCACCCACATGTCCTCTGTTGCTACTAGAGTACAAACTGACCCTAATAGTGTATATATGATGACAAATGCCGACCTGGAACATTAAAGTGATGGTTCCACAAGACTTGCGGGCTGAAAAATATAAAAAAGAAACAGAAGATAAATAAGAAAATTATCGGTATTTTACTACTACTTCTTCACTTACAGGTCAAACATAAAAACTATACGAAACTATAAGTTGTACATACCACAGTATAGTAGAAAAAAAGACAACTCTAGCTGGAGAGAGACCAGGACATGATCTCATGCATCGTCTAAAAAATGAATTAGGGAATCTGAATCACTTCTCTCGCATCTCCACTGCAGCTCATCTGTTTGCCTCCAGGACTTGCCCCTCGGGGTCTCACCGGCGTTGTTTGGAGCAAGCCCTGCGCCTGCCTTGCTCTGGGGGTACGCCCTGGACGGCTCCGCCTGAGGTAACCCGCACGGCGGCCACGTTGTCCTGCTCAGAAAAAACGTCTCCTGCCACGGCACAGGCGTCGTCGGCTCCGGAGCTGCTGCCGGCGTTTACTCCGTTTAGGACCAACCCGCCGGCCGCAGGCCCGGCCCCGGGCCGGCCGGCCG
>NW_020799095.1:31389150-31435095 GCF_003259725.1 Athene cunicularia | reverse complement strand
GAGCGGCCGCCATGCCGGGGGTCAGGGCGCTGTGTCAGCCCCGGCACTGGGGAGGCTGTGGCTGAGCCCGCGGCTGCAGGGGGCCAAGGTGCAGGGGAACCGGCGGCTCTGCGCCGTGGAGAGCAGCGCGGGGCGGAGGACGGCTTAGGAAGGCTCCCTTCTCCTCGGGCACCGCTGCTTTCTCAGCTTGGCTCGCCAGATCAGAGCCCGCGCCGTGGGGAGGACGGCCAAGCCCCAGAGCCACCGCAAGGCTGAGGTCGGGAGGGAGATCACCTAGTCCCGCCCCTGGCAACCAGCTGGGCTGTGACTGAATATCCAAGCCTGGAGGCTCCACAACCTCTCTGCGCCAATTTCAAGGCACACACCAAATCCGGGCTTCTTTACTGTGCAGAAGATACACTCGCCAACAGTCACTCCTCAGCCCACTGGCCGGAATCATGGGGGACATCAAGAAGGTGGCCTAGGATGGGGGACACCCTTGCTTTGCAGTTGTAGGAGGTAGAAATAAAAGCTTACATGTCAGAGGTGGCTGGTCTTTGATGAAGCCCTGTCCTCAGTCCCTGGCTCATGAAGTACTGGGATGCCACCGCAGACTCATCATCTCAATGTCTGTGTGATCTTGTAGGAAAAACATTTCTCCATTTTGCAGCTTCTGCAAAAATAGAACTTGACTCAGCCAAGGTTCAGAATAATATAAACCATGCAAGTTCTGTTTCCATTAAAGAAGGGATCACATCAGGCAGTTGAACAATTTCCTCTGGATATATAGCAGACTTATGAACAAGGAATTACAAATTTAGGAACAGATGGGAACTGCTGAAACACACTGGAGAAAACTAATGTTCAGTTAGAAAAAAAAATCTTGTTTCATTGTGCTTGAGTGCTAATGAGCATAAAACTGAATCATTTGTTCTAGTTCAAATAATCTTTCTCAACCATAAAACTTTGGAAAAGATTCTTAAGTATTTTACAAAAGCGCTGAGATTATTACATCAAGAACTTACATTTAAATATCTTTCCACATGTCTCTTCCAAACCTGTATATGATAGAATAGCTCGTCTTGGGGAGCGAATTTTCTTTAGAGAATCCTACAAATATGTAAATAGTTAGGTAACTAGTAACCAGTTCACTCTCATTCACATAATCTCTTGATATGGCATCCACTGAAAAACTTTGATGTAATACTTTGATATCCTCCTAACATTTAAATTTGGAACTTAATATTAAAATCAAAACAAAGAAAATGAGGGGGGAAAGAGAGACTGTTTCGTAAGAGAATGGTTCAAAGCTGCTCCAGGGGAGGTTTAGACTGGACATTAGGAAGCATTTCTTTAACAAGAGGGTGGTCAAACACTGGAATAGGCTTCCTAGAGAGATGATCGATGGCCCAGGCCTGTCAGTATTTAAGAGGCATTTGGACAATGCCCTTTAACAACATGCTTTAACTTGGTCAGCCCTGAATTGATCAGGCAGTAGATCCCTTCCAACTGAAATGGTCTAGTCTAGTCTGTTCTTAAGGACAGAGGAAATCTACATAGTGGTGGTTCTCACCACTGCCAGTGACTGGAAGCAGTTCACTATTAAAAGTTCATTTAGACATATTTTGGAGGGTGAGAAGTATTTGTTGAGACAAAGTTATAAAAATGGCACTGATTTTCCTTAATTAGGGAAAATAAATGGATTCTCCAGTTTACTGAATTGTGCTGGAGACTTGCCATTTTGGTCTCTTTTCTCACTTTCCTTGTTCAGCTGGATTGACGTAGATAGTATCTCCCTTGGACTGCAACTGAGTGACTATCTGAAAGAAGAGGAGAAAGAAGGCAATCTTTTTGTTGGGATTGATGCCAGGAGGAAATGATACTGCACAAGTGTTGGCAAGCCAGATTATCAGAGGTCTGGGAGTCTGTGAATAGCTAGTGCCAGCTGTGCAGCAAGAATCAAACTTATTCAATGAGCAGTCGGAGGGCACCTTGTTACATTAGGAGGCATGTTTGTGAAACACATAGCATTCAAAAGTCTCTGCCAAACTCTTGCAACAATCTCCTATGTAGCGCATGCAGAAAAGGCAAAATGAAAACCAAAGATTCAGGAGAATAAAGTCATAGAAGAGGCAAAAAAGGAGGAGAATGTAACAAAATGCAAAATAAGCTCATTTGAAAATGATTTATTAATCCAGTTCAAGTAATGATCCATTTCTAATCACTTTTCACCAGTGGAGCATGGCATCATTTGAAACAATTAGGAAAATAATGCCACGTAATTCAGGAATGTTTTTTACATTGTATGAGGACAGTGTTGCGTGGAGTGGCTGACATACAAGATCTTAATGTGTACTGGTGATGAAGTGATATTTAAGATTTCTTTATGACTAAAGCTGTGATACTGTAAACAGAAATGGGACTTACATAAATTAAATTCTGTCTAGATTTAGCTGAACTAAAAATTGAAAAATTCTTAGTAAACAGATTATCAGCCTGATGGCAAAAAATACTAGTGTTCTATTAGAGTTTAGCATTAAGGTCATGATGATAGTAGAAAATGAATGGGAGAAGTATAAACAGAATGTAGCCAAAGTGGATGCAGTTGTTTTATGGCAGTCTACACAGTAAAGGAGAGGGAACTTTTAGCAGCAGCACTTGGTCTGACACTGAACAAGACTTTTATGCTTTTTCTTCTTCAGCTATATACATCAGTGATGGAGATAGAAGCAGCAGAGCCCTCGTTTCTGATGCTCAGTACAACTTAATCATTCCAAGAGTTCAGTGGAGTACTGTACACATCAGCTGCTGCTCAGGGAAACAGAATTGGGCGTACTTTAAATGCAGAGATTGTATCAGGACTATAAGCAGACACATTTCACTGATTTCTCACCCATCCTGGCACCGGGCTGGGAAGTGTTCATGAAAGTACAAAGGCAGATGGTTGCCTTGAAAGTTTATTTTAAATGTAGTTCCTTTGTAGTTAGGGTCAATGGTTTGTGCTTTCATAGGAACTTTTGTCAGTCTTAACATTGTCTTAAGAAATGCTATCTGCTCAGTTTCCATTCTAATTGAATATGAAAAATAAAATCGACAGAAATTTTTGAATTTAACAGGAGTTTAGTTTCCAAATGTAATGGTTTTCAAGCAAGGAAAAAACAAAAATCTGTTTGGACTGGTTTTGATAGCTGTCTTCTGAAATAGCCTGAAACTATTGATGATAAATGTAATCAACAAAAAATGATTAGTGTGTGCTGTGCCAGATTGCATAAGATACCAATTAGGAGTTGGATTCTGCAGAGCTCAGTTACTGGGAGATAATTGGTTTAGGCTTTCTCTGTGTCAGTGAGAGACTAGAGTTTCTCGTCAGTCTCTAGACTAGATCAAGTAATTGATCCCTTATGTATCCATTTCTCCATGCTGACCACAGTGAGGACCTTGGGTGGGTAGTTTAGCTAGATATGTTTACGTTTTAGATATCTACATTATGTGAGATGAATTCCACGCCCTTCAGGTGTCTTAGCTGAGTCTATGTATGAAATAAATTATGTTGTCATTGCTAACAATTGTGATGAAAAATAAGGAAAATGTGTCAAGAAACTAGCCTAAAACCATTTCCACAAAACTTGTCTTCTTCTTGAAACACCGTAGGGTTATTTGTAGAAATGTGAAGATTACAAGTTTAATGTAATAAGCAATTTAACACCTGGATTCAGTCATTATAATTTCACAGAATCACAGAATCATCTCGGTACCTTGAAGATGATCCAGTCCAACCATTAGCCTAACACTGACAGTTCCCAACTACACCATATCCCTCAGCACTGTGTCAACCCAACTCTTAAACATCTCCAGGGATGGGGACCACCACTGCCCTGGGCAGCCCATTCCAACGCCTAACAACCCCTTCTGGAAAGAAATGCTTCCTAATATACAGACTAAACTTTCCCTGGCACAACTTGAAGCCATTCCCTCTTGTCCTATCACTAGTTACGTGATTAAATTACATCCCCAGCTCTCTGCACCCTCCTTTCAGGGAGCTGTAGAGGGCGATGAGGTCTCCCCTCAGCCTCCTCTTCTCCAGACTAAACACCCCCAGTTCCCTCAGCCGCTCCCCATACGACCTGTGCTCCAGACCCTGCACCAGCTTCATTGCCCTTCTCTGGACACACTCGAGTCACTCAATGTCCTTTTTGTAGTGAGGGGCCCAAAACTGATCACAGGAATTGAGGTGCGGCCTCACCACTGCTGAGCACAGGAGTCAGATCCCTTCCCTCCCTTAAAGTGTGAAGTGTCCAGGTATGAAAATTTAAAATACGTAGGCAATGAAAAAACCCTTAAAGTATAACAGAGTACACTTTACTTCTGTTTTCCTAAATGTTTAAAGTTCTTCAAATACTCAAAAGGCAGAGCATTAATTGTATAATTGTAATGAATTTGCATGTTACAAATTTCATATAATTCATAAAGGGAATGTGTAAACTACATGGCCCAGATCTGGTCCAGGCTGTTACATACAGCAGTTTATGATGATCAGCAAAGAGAAAAGTAGGCCCACTGACACCTTCTAAAGGTGATAATAAACAGGTAGCAGAATATAAATTCATTAATCAAAATTAGTGCATACATAATTGATGGACAGTAGCAACAAGATAACTCTTTTTAGGATCCATTATTTGACAGATACCAGAAGTGTTGAGAGAGAGGACTAAGTCTTATCATCCTGGGTACTGTCTTTACTGTCTTCAAGGGCTGATGATGCACTGCAGTGCTACTGCAGGTCTTTCTCTTGCAATGTAAGTGCAGCCATGGAAGTTTACAGATAAAAACAACCATGGTCAGCACTGCCAGTTCTGTTGTCTATAATAAAATGTTCCATTCTGTCAACAAGTTTAGTCCATTTTGCAGCAGTAATATCAGATACAAAGTATTCGAACATGCAAAAGCAAACTAGCACAGAAAAGTGAAAAGATTAATTATTAGAGAGCTGATTTTGTAATTTTGAGACAACAAATTACTTATAATTCCATACATCCCAGTGTTTTAACTCTGGTATTTCTAACACAGTATCATACCAACTCTTCTGTGGCTCCAGTTGAAAAATAAAACTTATCCCTTGGCTCACGACTAAGGATTCTGTATTTCCATTACTGAATCACGTTGTCCTGTCACAAAATTATCACAGTCTAGTTACAGAGGAGATGGTGTATCCAGAAGCTGGTGAGGAAAATCAGGCAACATTTATTTATGAAAATGAGAGAAAAAATGCTATACAAATACACATGCACGCATCAGTATAAACACCTATATTTGACCACAATGATGGGGTGTCTTCTCCACTGTGAAGCTAATTTAAACAGCGGCATTCATAATAAGCAGTGGGGTTTTTTTATCCCAAGCACTGAACTGCCAGTGCTTGGGGTACAGGATTTTTTGAAGAGAAGAGAGAAACATGTGAATAACTGACTTGTGCAGAAACACTGGGATTTGGGATTAATCAATGAAAGGGCTAAGGGTCTCCTCTGCCCTGTGCAGTTTAACCCAGCCCTTTTCCATGTCAGGGAAATGCATGACATGTGTGGCCAATGTTTCGGTCATATCCAATATCAAGTCCAAAAAACAAGTACAGAGGAGTCAAGAGTTTTCAGACACACTGGTCTCTGCCCCAGTGACTGTTGTTTAGGACTCAGTACCTTGAATGACCCATCCGTGCTACGGCGGTGCGGCCCCATGCTGCAGGCAGTGGGTGACGAAGTCAGGGCCTGCCTGACGTGAGCAGGTCTGGTCAGGGCTGTGGCCCTCCTCTCAGGCCTTTCCCTAGGTACGAGCCCCGCTGTGCTGGCTCACTCTGCCCTCACCTGTTTTCACTGCTATTCTCACCACAGTGCTCTTTGCCTTTCCTGTTTCTGTAAGAGGCACTTTGGATCAGCCCTTGCAGTGTCTCAGTATCTTGCAGGAGGATCAGCAGCATACCTTATGCCTAGCCTGTGATCCTGTCCATTTCTTGTTCAGGCATGGCGTTCAGTCTTACTGCAAAATAGCTGTGCATAAAAATGTATGTATATTGAAAGATTTTCATATGATAACACAGATAGCTGGGATGCAGAGCAGTCTGGCTATTGAGCTCTCTGTGTTTCCCATATGGTGGTGATACTAGCCAGGCTCCTCTTCTGGAGGTCCTAGGCTGTGCTGAATTTGGTCAGCAGAATACCTCCGTTATGAGCTCCCACTTTGTACTTACAAATAACTTTAAAAATTTAGTCTCTTTTATTGTATGTTTCCTTTTTTCTTTTGGGAAAGGTAACTTCAATTTATCTAAACTGGGCGTATGTACAGTAGGATCCAGCAGCCTATACTGTTTCTAAGTATAGAAAAGGAAAAGCCCTTTCGCTATTTACTCATCAAAAAGGCAAGCGTAACTATATATTCCCAGATTTCTGTACCACATATCAGGAAACAATTTTATCTCTAGTCATCTCCATGGGAAGCAGGTGGTGTTTTTCTCGTTTGCAGTTTTCTGTAAAGTTCTCTCAGCTATTTCCTATTTCCTCCTGAAAACAGCAGTAACAGTTTCTTTATTGCAGAAGTTGATATTACAGGACTTATTATAGCAATTCAAGGAATTTCTATTTATCTAAGGGCTTTTATCTCTGGGATTTGCAAAGTTTTCAAAGGACAGTAATTGTAAAATTTGCTTTTGATTTGCTTAATTTTTAACGGTATTTTAAATAACCCAGGGGGTGGTGGGGTGGGTTGTTTTTTTTTTTTTTTTTAACCAGTTTTCTCGGTTAAGTAATGTCATACAGATAGACCAGAAAGGGAAAATCCATACAATTTTTAGACATCTTTCTATATCTGTGATTGGTGAAACTTCTTTACAAATTTAGCCAAAGGTGCAGAAGAATGTGTGTTCTCCCAGCATTGGAATTCACGGGAAAAAATTGAAAGCTCAGGAGGAAACATGTTAGCAGGGGAGCCCCATGTTTTAAGATAGCCCCTGATAAAACAACTGAAATATTCCTAAAGGAAGGAGGTACTTCAATTCCAAGTAGCTATCAATATAATTTATTTTTAAGCTTTTATTATTTACTGGATATCTAGAAAAAAGGTAAATAGTAGAGGTAACACAAGTGTGTTCTCAAACTGCTCAGGCATAGGCACAGATGTCCTGGTGCTGAAATCTATTCCACTTACTCCAGATATTCTCTTCTGTTAAAAAGAGAACTTTAGCATGGCCTCATGTTTTTGTCAGTCAGAGACCTTAAAAACAGGGAGATGGTAAGGAATTCTGACTACAGTTCTTACAGAAGGGCCAAAGAGAGAATCTATTTCATGTTACAGATACTTGGTAGAGCTCTTCTGTTCTAACCCTGCTCCTTTGTATGCTTCTTCACTGAGGTCTGTTAGTGCCAGATGCCCTCCCCTGGCTTGGAGAAAGGTGTTTTCATAACTCAGGAGGGGTGATGGATGTCTTAAAATATGCAGTATGATAAACTGCATGCTGAGGCAAACTGCTATTGTGTACAGTTGAAGAAAAGATGAAAGAGGATCTAGGCAGTACATTAACAAATGAAATGACAACAAAAAATCAAATAATTTAATTTCAAAAAGTACATTGGTGATTTTATTTCTCCAGACTGGAGAGTTATATGATGCAGTATAGGATAGTCATTTATTACACACCCTGGAATTTAAAAAGGGGCATCTCTGCATACTGAAAGCATAATTACTGAAATAAAACCCAATGGAAGGATCACCTAATTCGAATCTGACAGAAAAATCTTGATATTTACAGAATTGAAAAGCACAAGGTTGTAGGAAATGGCATAATTATTCCCAAAATCCAGAGTACAACTAGGAATAAGGGAGTCTCTTGAATTTTTTTTCCATCTGTCTATTTTTTGGTAAGGAAGTAATATTTAATTCACAGATGCAGGTATTACAACAGGTTTTGCATGAATGAAAGATGGTATCATAAACTCTGAAGGTGAAAATCTGAAATGAGCAGTGTTTCCCATCATTGTCTAGATAATACTGAAGTAATAAGGCAGGAAAAAAAAAAGATATGAGTAATGATTTCCCCCATGTGGAAAAAAAAAAAAATTCTACATTGAGTTAAATAAAACAATTTCACATAGCAAATATCTCTTGGAGTTTTCCCATAACACCTCTGGAGCCATGCTCATACATCTGAAAAATATATGTGTATTCCCCAAACAAAAGAACACTTTTGAGTAACACTTTGGAGGGAGTGTGTATGTGTGTGTATTTATATAAATCCATGAACTTTATATTTGTGAAGAGAGGAGACTACTGTGTGGATAGGAAAATGCAAAGCTGGAAAAAGATTTCACCAATTCATAGGCTGGTTTTTGTTAGTTGGAACATATGGGCATTTTGTCAGACTACATGTCGGTATGTGCATCTTTTTCTTGGATATCCACATTTGTTTCTGGTCCACTCATTCTTGTTGAAGTATGTAGCAGATTTTGTCTTTTCCTCCTCAAGTAGAAATAAATTATACATCCAGCTCCAACTATAGAAAGGGCTAGAAGAATGAACAGCCAAATGATGCCAGTGGAAAGTACTTTCTCCATTTTCTGTTCTGTAAGTGGATGAAATGGAATCAACACCTTTGATCTTGAGATTTCAGAATCAAGTAATAAATGGGATTTCTTTAACCAGAAATTTGACAAATGCAGTCTGCGTGTATATTTTTCAGTTCAACAAGTGGTTTTATTTTATTTTACTAACAAAACTAAACAAAATATAATTAAATCTGATCAAAACCCAGTTTACTTTGGAATAAACCCTATTTCTTATATCTAGATACAGATGAAGTTTATGGACTTTTTATTTTTAAATACTGTCAAAACTAATACCTAGAAACTATGTAATTATATTCTTGTATTTGAATAAGTCATTATAATACTACTTAAAAGGAAGCATGCTTACCTGTATTTTCTGTTGACATCTCAGTGTTTTCAGGAGCTTTTTGAAGAAAAAGAAAATGATTATTCTGAACTTAAAAAAAAAAAAAAAAAAAAAAAAAAAAAAAAAAAAAAAAAGAGGCATTTTAAACTTCCTAAGTCCAGATGTTCTGACAGTTCCCCTTGAATCCACTTGCTGGTGACAATTGCTGTCCCAGAGAGATGGAGCTAAGCATGTGTAATCCTCTAGTAGGATGATTGGCTCTTTCATTATGAGAGCATCTGACCTCCTCAGTTGAGATATCCAAGGAGTTAGATTTCTGTTATTTCTAAAAGTGTTTTCAGATATGTTAATTTTTGAGAAGGTGCTCACAGGATCCTTTATCATTTTAAGGTCTTTTCTGAAACAGAAAAAAATCCCTGAATGGAGGTCTCAAGATGTATCATGAGCATTTTACTTGAGCTGAAAAGGATCTTCTGTGAGTTTAGCCCCTTCTGTCAGACACAACCATTTCATGTGGATGTTGTTCCTACGGTAACTGAACTTCCTAAACTTAGCAGGTAAGGGAAAGGTCAACAGAAATATGAGGTTTACCCAAACAAAATGTTCATGTTCTGGGCTGCTTTCATTTAATCTCACTTGGTAATCAAACTCATGCATTTTCTTGCAGATAATAATTTTGCTATCAGAATAGTACCAGCATTTTACTAAACATGATTATATCATATGTAGATAGAGAGTGTCACAAGAATGTATGTTCTCATATTTCTCCAATCCATCAGCTCAGAGGACTAATGAAAGGAATCCCCATTTCCAGCATTTCTACATGACAGTTTTCATTGCACTCATCAGAACAAGATTTTTTTTTTTTTGAGAATATATTCAGCTGAAATTAAACAAAATGTTGCCTTTGAGCTTAGATTGTGTGATATTTGAGGGAAAATTCTACCGAAAACTGGCTTTTTATTAAAAATGAGGGGGGAGGTTGACCATTCTTTTGACAGAACATAGGGGTCTGAAGTATACATGATGGCTGCATGGGGCTGATGGTGATTTTGCAGGACTTATGTGAGATGCAGCTTTCTGAGGCAGTTGGAAGCCATGTGGGGATCCTTAGTATTTAGGCAGCCAAATCCTGCTATTAGGGATTATTGGTTTTGCTCACAAACCTAGAATGGTTTATATTTTTATGTTATACAGTGAAAATACATTATCAGGCATTACTTACATTAATGTATTAGAACTATTACTTACTTTTTGGTTTTTTACAGATATATCCTTTTTTGAAAGAACAGACATTGGTGTTCCAGTAACCAGACAATGCATATACTTCTCCACAGTCTTTATGCCTTTTGTTTGAAGGTTCTCCCATTTGCCAGTTGACAAAATCCATTACAGATTTGTCTGTCCATACCCACTGTCCTGATATTTAAAATGAGCATATATTTATAAAATACAGGGACTTAGACAGATAAAATAAATTGGGATAGGGAAATCAAAAGTTTGTAACATGAATAGCTAGTTAAGTGTTTCAATTACATTTCTAAACATATGTAAGCATGCTTTGAAATAAACTTTGTATATTTATTATATATATATATACTTTCAGGTATACATCTTTTTAATATATCACCATTTTGTATGCTATGATAATGCATGATTAAGTATTGAAGATATTACCTCTATCATTTTTTTTTAGCCCTATCCAAAAGTTTGGTGATTTTCCATGGAGTATCTTAATAGTGTCTGACAGAAAGTTTGCTTCAGTATAGTCTTCTACTGATACCAGATTAGCAGCTGAAAAAAATATTAATGAACATATAACAGTGTCTCATTTTCTTACAACTTAAATCAATAAACACATAAAAAATTATGCAAAAAGATATAACAGACAGATTCTTGCATGTATTATTCACTAACCTCATTATGGTTATTTTATCGCTGTATTGTATTTTGAGCATAAATGTGAGCTGTCTGGATTCAAATCAGGACAAAGACATGAAGTTTTATTTAGCCTTTGGTATTTTAGAGAAGAAGAACTGGTCTCCTGCAATACTTTTTGGACAGGTCCAACCACATCCCAGAATGTGGTGGAAGCAGGCCAAGGTGGTACTCTGATGCAGTTGGCACCATGCATGTTGCCACTCAGCTCTGTCACCACCACTAGCTGAGCAGCAGTTTTGGGAGTGCCTGATGCTATCTTCTGCAAGGATAGATAGGATGTGTAAGCAGCTACAGGTTGTAGTCTTGAAGATGTCCAGAAGCTGATTTATAATCACCATTTGCCCTGACATTACAAATACACAAAGCTGTGTTGGAGTCATCAGGAAATTACCACATTCCTGGCCTGTCCAGTGGGTAACATGTAGGCAAAAGTGTAGGACTTCAGAACATGGACCAGTGTCCAAATGTGACCTTTCATTTTTACTTTTTCTTGTAATTATGTGATTTATCTTTTTACAGAACCATTTCAGCAATTCTGTTGTCACACAGCTGTAAAGTAAAATGCCTGTGCAAAGCTTCATTTTCTGTTTACTCAGTCATAAATCAGTGTTTTCATACATATGAGGAAGTGCTGCTAGAAATCTTTGTATTGTCTCTTACAATTAAAAGACTATCACTCAGACATATAGGCTAATGTATAGAATGTTTTCTATTTTTATTCACACTGAAGTGTATGCTGCATCACAGCAATTCTCAAAACAGTCAGGAAAAATCAGAAATGTGGAGTGTCTTTTCCTCTCCCCTCATCCACACACTGCTCTTCTCTACCGATCATAGAGGGGCCTGTTCCAGAGCAGGAGCTGCATGTCTGGGTGTGTTCTACTGGTTCATGAAAGCTAAACAATTTCATCTCATTTGGTGTCCAGCCAGTGAGATCCAGTTAATAAACTGTGCCCTGGTAGTAAGACAGCTATCCTATGAGTTTGTGTCTCCTAGTTTACATTGTGTATGGATTCCCTCTTGTTTGGGGAAGGGAAAGCAGTCTGTGCCTTAGTGAGACTCTAAAAGTGTTCATCTTCCTACACAGTTACTGGTTTCCATAGAACTAGTAGGAATTTTATATTTTTGAGATGTTTATATTTCACCTGGTATTTGAGATATCAGATGCCTCTATCTCTGACAAAGTTTAGTTTTATTATGAAAAAGCATGCTCAGAAAAGCAAGCTAAAAAGCATTAAGTTTGAAGTTTTAAAGTAATTTAAGATTTACCTAGCGATATCATCCATTATTTTGTGTTTAATTATATCTTCAGTCTTTCTAAAAGAAAACACTCACCCAGTCGGGTACACTCCTGATGAGCTTGAGACCAGCTTCTTTTCCTGGAGGCCTCAAAGTAATAGCAGTGACCATGGAAAGGTATCCAAGACTTGTGTCCTCTTGATTCAGGACATTTTCCAGGAAGTTGCAGGGGCTCAGTAGGGGCCATTACTGATAAGAGAGAAGGTAGTTAGAATCCAGTTATTTTATAACATTTGTTTTTCCCATTATACTAGTAAGACAAAACTAAACAGACTGTTTTAGCTGTGTCATGATAGAAGAAATGAAGAATGTTCTAAAAAGAGCTTGAATATGGCTTTCATTTTGTGTCTGAGAGCATATTTTGCTTCATATTTACTTATCAAGATGATTAGGAAGATACAGTAGTCTATAAGAAGTATAGATTCTGTCTAATGCTGATTTTTGTAATTAGTCAATAAAATATCCAGCTGGTTTTCTGGCATAAATATATGCCTAATTAGTTAAAACTGCTATTTTTAAAATGTCTTCTGACACTTCAGTCTCCTTTTTTGACAGAATCAAAACCTTCTAGCAGGAACTGTGATTGTGAATGAAAGTGTTGGTATCACTAAACATGGTTCGCAAGATTTTTTATTAGACGGCATCCTGAATAAATTCCATAGTAATTGATATAATAGGAAGATCTTGGATGAGAAGATAAATGCAGATGGAACAAAAATTAAATGTTCTGCCAAATTACATTTTCTTCCTGTGAGTCTTCTACAGTCTATTTCTTTCCCTATTAAGGAACATTCAGCTCTCAAATTGGATTTCCAGAATATTAAAGTGGAAAGAGACATTATATATAAAATCTGAGAATTTTTGTCAAATTACATCTGAGAATGTAATTTGACATGCAGTTTACAATTTTCTAATAATTCAAAATCTTCCATAATGTTGATAAGAACAAGAATATAGCTAGATTGTCAAATGTTTATACCTTTTTCCATAGAAATTATAGAAGTTTGTGCTTGGAAGGCTCCTCAAGGGATTATTTACTTCATCCTGGTGCTCACAGGTGACATGAAGTTGTTATATAACTATATAATTTCTAACAGATGTTTGTCCTGTCTGTTCTTAGCAACCTGTAGTGATGGAGATTCCCTGACTTTTCAAACTTTGGTGCCTCAACCGGATACAGTTTCATCTGATGCCTAATCAAAACAATCTCATAGCATGTGAATGACTTTTCATATTAGAATGAATAGTTAAGAATTTAATGAGTATTCAGTCCTTTGTTTCTCAGGCTTTTGGGAATTATTATTATGAATTGATTTACTTCTGGGAAGAATTCATGTCAATATTTGGAGCTAGTTAGTTATCTTCTTATGTCTTCCTGTATACTTGTATAAAACAAGTATTTTTCCAGTGGTTCAATCTATTTAGCACAGTTGATAACTCTACACACTCTCTAGTTAAAACACTTACATACAATTGCTTACCATCTGATTTTTTACAGACAGAAAAGAGTTTTTCCTTGCAAGAAGCTGTCTTCCAGGTGCCATCAGTGTCTAGGTAGACACATGCTAATGTCTGTTTTGGTTCCCCGCTGGACCACTTGCTGTAAACTAATCTCCACCTGTCAATCCATTGATACTTGCCATTGGTCTGAAAGCAAAATGTATGCAGTAATTTCAAAGTTGCTGAGAGTGACATAGCCTACTACACAGGATCCTCAAGAGGACTTTCATGAAACCTGTATGGAATTATATGCTTACTAATGCCCCCTTTTTGTGCTTGTAAATGCTAACTGCAACAAAATGCACAGTATCTGTTATTCACAAGTGGGAATGCAGAATGATTTTTTTTTTTTATGCCCTCCAAAAAATATCTAACATTAATTCAGAGCAATTTTCAAGCATTGGGAAATGGGAGAAAAGAAAGGGGGCATGAGAGAAGGCATAAAACTGGGAGTCAGATAAGACAACATGTTGATACGACCATCAAAATGTCTACATGGAAAATGGCAGTGTGGGTGGGAGTGTTCTTAATAAACAGCACTAATCACCATCACTTTTATTGTAGTTACCGTGGCTGTGATTCATGGGGGAGAGTTTAGCATGTCAAAACACCTACCGTCCAAATGTTCACTCTCCCCTGTCATACAACTGATGCAGCCATCTCACAAACAGAAAGGAATTTTTTTTTTTTTTCATAATATTCTAACTGCTTAATGGGAGCATAAATACACATGTAAAAAACATTCCTTCAGAGGTCTCGGATTTGCTACCTGAGATGCCATGTCACTGATCACTGAGGTTCATAAACACATGGCAGGAGGGCAGGTTGCATTTTGTTCCTGGAATATCTTTCAGATTAAAATAAACTCACAATGGCAGATTTTACCATTTATATTTGAGGCCCTTCAAATGGCTCGAAACGCCACACAGCATTGTTATATACTGGTTTGCAGGAGCATTTCCTTGTGCTAAATCATGTAAGATTGTAAGTCTTATTTAAAGAACTCCAGCGTAAATGGGTGCTGTACTGATGTTACATGCTGTTTTCAGCACTACTCTGGCAGAAATTCCTATAGGTTACAAGATAAGGCCATAAAGATCAGGTCCAGTGTCAGCTTGACTACTTGTATGTAATGTATCTGTTCTTACCGCATTGCTGTTAAGACCAATCCACAGAGGTTCTCCATATTCCTGTGCAAGTAAAAACAACAGTGCCTGGCTATATGGGTCTAAGATGCTGGCGAGTTCTGAGGCATTGTTATTGCAGTTTTTCTGTGCTTCCTCCCAGTTCATTTTGTAATGGGTGATAGAATATCTAATGCCACCAGAATGGTCAAAGGTGAATTCCAGTGCTGTTGCTGATGGCTTAAAGAGTTCAGGATCTGTAGGAATAATGAAAAAAGCCCCACCTCAAGAACAGTTAAGTCTGGAAGCCACATACTTGACTTGAGTGACTGAATATCTTCTTCATTATTTACAAACCCAGTAGAAAATTGCTAATGAAGTTGAACACCTTCTCATTAGTTGTTTATAAGTAACAGATAACTTCAAAACAACAGTGAACTTTCTGGATTGAAGAAATACATTTTCAGCCTCTGAGAATTTTGAATCAGTAAATTCACAATATCTTATATAGTGGAGTTAAGATCACCCCATCAGTCAAAAGTAACACACCTACCCGCATGTTTTCAAAATTCTCTTTGCAGTTTAGCAGCTTTGTAACTCTCAAGTTTATATAGGTAAATGTAAAACTTAAGGTTTACAATAATCTATAGATCATTATAAATTTATGTAATTAAAATGTTTGTGGTTTTTAGCTATTTAATTACACTTTAAAAAAATAAAATCATTTTGCTTTCCTAAATTCTGATATTTTATTTATCATTCCCTTCTCCAAAACATTGCTAAGTAATACTTGAATGCAAGATGGACTTCTAGGTTTTACTTATCCTTTTTCTAAAAAAAATATAAAAGTTATCTAAAGCGTGTTAAACAAGAAAAATTATTTGAATCCTTGTGTTATGAATGTCAAGATTAGCGATACAGAACTCACCACTATTCTTCTGGCATATATACCCTGTGGATTTATAACACTCCTGATTGTTCCATTTTCCTGTGTCATCACCATGACCTCTCTTCAGAGAAACACAATCAAACTGTTGGAGTAAGGGAAAGAATATGAGTACATTGATATTAGAAGTTATAAAACAAAGTAGTATAACCCCCTCGGTAGTTTCACTCCTTTTTTCTTTGAATTCTGTTGTTGAAGGGTTTGTATTACAATTCTAGAATCATCTTCCTTTATCCTTTTCTGTCCTTTCTGGCTTCCTCTGTGGTGACCAGCTTCACCTTGGTACTGTCTTGTTAATCTTTGTAATCTTCAGCTCAGCCTGCTTGTTCATTTGGTTAGTTTTGAGGAGACAATGAGTTTTTGAAAAGCACTATTATCTTCAAAAACTTTCTGTCACACCTTTTGACTCAACTAATGACTATCAGTAATGTTTTTGAATAAGAATGAAATAAAAATAAATGGACATCATGCTTTGTATCTGGCTTGCAAAGCCAACTTTAAATAGTGATTATTCTTGACAGAATCTTCTAAATGATGGTCCTTGACAGAGTTATCATCAGCCCTAGTTCTTAGAATTTCTCTTTCAGCTACACCAGATCAGATGCTGAGTGCTTAGGAAGCTGGAACTTCCAAGTTTATTACAACCTGCAACAGCCTACTAAACTGCTGTGCAGAAATTTTAGGAACACCTCTTTTAGTGTCTCTTGACTCTAATTGCTTAAGCTTCAGTAACTTTTTGGTGTTATTTCACTCCTTTGAAAAGGATCCTCCGAAGGAGATAGCTGTTAGTATCTTGAAGGTGAAGGAGAAAAGTAGAATGTACCATCGCACTTTTTTTTTTTTTTTCCCCCTGCTTCATATTTCCCAGGAGCACTATTAGAACTGCAGTAATGTAGATCTATCTATTGTGCTGTATCCTATATGCCTTCCTTCATGCCTTGGCCAATGGCTAGATGGGTAGGAGCAGAATGAACTGGCTCAGGTGCAGATTAAGCTGGTTGTCTAGAGGTATGATTTCTGGGTTCTCTAGAGGTGTGGATACCAAAGTGAAGGGAGGATGGACTGAGTGGAATGACAGGGTGTGAAGGGCAAGTTCTGAAAGCAAGATATGGAAATAAATGGAAGAAAGGCAATGTGGCTTTGCAAATCAGTCTAAATTTGTCTGAAGATGTAGGATGCTATTTTATTTACAGTGTTCTGAGGTCTAATTTCAGTCCTACCAGTGGAGAGGGTTTGATTTGTATAGTTGACATCTATTGGCTCTTAGCTATTCAATTACAATTTTAAATAGGGAAGAAGTGAGAAGAACTCGATTTTTTCGTTCATCTTCTCCTTCCTTTTCAAACATGAATTAACTTGTCAAACATGTGAAAAAATTTCCAATGTGTGTTATCTTATAACATTCTAACGTTGCATTCATATTCTCTGCAAAATGAACTGCAAATTACTATGAAAAAGAAAACTTTATTCAATCTATCCAGTCTTTATTCAATCTGTCCATTGCCCAAAATTTTGACAAATTCTTTGGCAAAATAGCAGAAATGCCATTTTGTGCTCTGAGATATCTAGAATACTCAGACATTGAAACTTTTTATCACTAATCCCAGTGCAAAGAATGATGAACAACTTGGGGAGAAGGCTGAGGCAATGTGTGTATCAAAGTGAGCTGTTCATTCAAAGTGATATTGCTCCTCAGATTTAATTTGATGGTAAACGCTAAGTAGTATTTACCTGTAGCAGATTATGGCCATCTTCTGGATGTAGACTGGGAAACAAAATGGGTTCTACAAGTTTTGGGGAATCTGGAGCCCAGTTTGTGTAGGAGACAGCAGTTCCATCACTCCAAACAAAGTTGAGTTCACTGAGTATATCATTCAAGCCAATCCAGGGATCATTTGAAACATCCTTCAAATGGTAAGTGAGGAAAGCTGGGAAAAAATCCAGGAGAAAAGAAAATGAACATGTCATGTCATCAGTCAAGACATCAGATCATAAACAAATCCTTTATGATTTTGTTTGTTAAAATCTTGTAAATACATTTTAATTAGCAATTGATCATAAATTTGCCCAAGTTTATTATTTCAAGCTTAAGCCAAGACTTTGCTTGTGAAGTCTCAAAGAGTGAAAGTATTTGGAGCTATGAAGCAATATTGGAAAGAAAAAAGATACAAAAAAATGACCTGACCACCACGTTATCTAATGAATTCACTTCAACATATAGGATGAGCTGACTGACTGATAGAAATGTGTAGCTGTATACAGCTGCAAATGGAAGCCTGGGAACATGGGCCTGGTGAAAATGTGCCTTCCTCTGACATTCTGCTGCTGAATTAAATTTCAGAATTTAGGCAGACATTTCAGAGATGTATAATAATATAACCCTTTCTATTTCTGGTAGAAACAGACCATGGATTCTTTTTCTTTCCCTACCAATGCCAGTTCTGGATTTTGTATTTTATGCTAATTCATACCCTATAAATAATGTAAAGCAGTTCCATGGAAGAGGAGGAAGCAACCCTTAGCATCACTAGCATGCCCTAGACAGATGGTTCCAATTCTTCCAACAACGTTTCATGCCACGGTCATATATCCCGTGCTGAATATACATATTATAAAATACAGACATTTACATATTGTCTCATTTTGCCATGTTCTTCTTTGTGGGAAATGACCACTATATACAGAGTAAATGCTATCTATTACCTAAAGGGCTGTTTCATTATACCTTGTACTTGTTCATTATGTATGCTTGCCAGGTTTCCTCCAAGGCTCATACAATTTCTTCTTGCAGTATACCAGTATTCATAAGAAGAGCCAAAAAATTTGTAACACTAGGGAAGAGCGAGTATAGACTGTTAGTGAGTGACAGCAAAAGGACTTTAGGTTTGAATTACACTAGTTAAGTAGAAATTAGCCTAACTCAGACCCACAAAATAATTTTCCAGTGAACGGGATTCAGCTCTGGAACCAAGTCAAGACCATTCAGAAATTTTAAATTTACTCTGTGTCTTTCTGAGAGGGACTTAGAAAGTCACAGCAACGCTCATTTATAAACCACGGTAGGAGTCTGATGAGACTCTGATGTGTTAACTCAGAGATTTTGAGAAGCCATACTCCATCATTAGTAAGACAAAGAAGTGCTGACTCTGTAAGAAAAGCCCAGCCCTGGGATTCATGTGCAGTCATCTGAACTTTGCAAAAAATGTTTTTGACCTAGAGCCTATGGTCAGTGTGTGCTCTTATGTGTGCATTCAGCCTTTTTCATTTTACAGCTCTTTTATTAATGTAAATGTTATTAATGTAAAATGTAAATTTTATTAATGTAATGCTATTAATGTAAAATTGTCATTTAATTAACTTTAAAAGTGTGTAATCATCACATTACCAATACACGTTCATGCTGAAATGTTCTCAGTAATTATGAGTGTGCCTAGTCTGCCCTCTCCATGTTTACAGCTCACCCTCTGCTCTGTGGCATGCCAGCAGCCCTGTCAGAGAACTATCTTGCATAGTTTGTAAAAAGTAACAATTCTGACAACTGTAACAAAAATGAAAAAAAGTGTACTGGCATAAACTCCACTGTTGGGAGTATCCATGGGTACTCTCATAACCATATTGTGTATATCGGAAAAGTAGAATCCTTGCTTAATAGGCGCATCAAGTTTGTCCCTTTTGGGAAGAGGCAAGCATTTTATTGAAGCCTGTTTGGAAAAATTTGGCCATTTTTCTGATTAATTCCAACTCAAATGACTGGTTTTATGCTATAGTTGGTGCTTTCATTTGAATTCGGTTCAATTTTTTTGAAATTATATACAATGTAGCAGTTTTTCCAAAGTATCTCAAATGACCACTTCTCAGGAAAACAATTAAAAATGTGTCAAAGTACCATCTTGCAAGAATTAGGCAACTGGTTTAATTTTTAATGCAACCTTGCATAGTCTCTGTCAAAAGATATCGGAGAGACAAAAGCCTTCTTGTCTATCTTTAAGTACCTTCCTAAGGACTATCATTGTGCTCAAATGCATGTTATCGTACCTGATTTTTAAATAAAAGCCAATCTTCAGGACATCCTCCAGGAGGTAAAGGTACTGCTGAAGGAAGTGTTGCATTTATAAAACTTCTGTGCCTCTCACAGATATAGCCATTTGAAAAACCACAGCTGACATCATTCCACAAACCTGAAATCAATTTAAATATAGATAATAAGACACTGAATAAGACTGAAATTTGTGGGAATGTGAAATGGCTTCTTGTACTTATAGGTTCAAAAGCAATCTGCCTGGGAATGGGAAATGGCATGCTTCACCTCAACTCTACCTCCCATCATCACTGCTTATGGGAGGACTTTGGTCAATAGTGGCCATACGAGATGGCTGATATGGCAACTTCATGACCTCTGAGCAGAACACACCCGAACAGTTTTGTCTCACTGAAACATGCAAGTGTAAAGTAAACGCTTTATCAGTTAAAGCACTATAAAACGTGAAAGTCCATATGCGTTCTATTCCTTTGCTAACTATTCTCTAATTATTTTTTAAAAGACGAATTTGCTGTTGATTGAATAGAACATATTGTTTGTGCAGCTGAAAATGTGATCAAGATGTCCCTGCATTCCCCATTAAATGGAGAATAATGCATTCCCCATTAAATAGGAAATAAATATTTTCCACTTTTGTGGCTGATACTGCCCCTGAAGAAACCTGAGATGTAATGACTGTACTTTATTATGCATATTTTCCCCAATTTCTGGGAAGCAATGAATCAAGGCTGGCAAGATATTTTTAACAAACAGGAGAAAAGCAGTACCCATAAAAATGCATTTTAAAAAACCTGTGTAACTCACCATCCTCCTTATTTAAGACCACACAATTTTCTTGGGCATTTGCAAAGTTGGGCTCACCTGGTGCCCAAGCTGCATAGTGCACTGGGCTTCCATCCATCCAACTGAAAAAAAACAAACAAACAAACCCAAAGAACAGTAGCAGTTGCTCAGACAATGTTCATGGGACAGTTCAGAAAAATCTACCTTAACATGCTAAAAATTAAAAAAAAACAAAACAAAAACAAAAACCAAACCAACAAAAAAAACCAACAAACCCCAAAAAACAACAGTGTCTGTCTGTAAATGGTGTTTTCTTTATGATTAAAAGATCTTAGATAATGAAATTGCTGTATGTCATGTTAAAAAACAAAAATACCTGTATTTTCAAGACATTATTTATGTATTTATTCATAGCATGTATATTCCCTATAAAACTGGCATTTAAAACTGTTTTTACAATGGGGTTAAACCAAGGGAGAGCACACATTTCAACATGCACTGAAACTCTCTGAATCTGTGTTTAACTCTCTCACAGTCATCCCTCCAGAAGGAACTCTGGCAGTACAAAACTTCTACAATTGCTTTTTATGAATCTTTATGTAGCTAGTTTACCTACCTAAACTGTTGATCAGCATTCTGAATTAATCCTATGAGATATGACTTCAATTTGCCATTTTTTAAGATCTAAACACAAAAAGGTATTTTTAGTTAATGTTATCTAATATGAAAAAGTATAAATTTTGCACTACAGAAGCCAATAGATGAATACACACTGTATAAATGATCCTGTGTAATCACCAAAGAGGACCCCTCTTGAAGTAAATACCATGCAATACATAATTTTGCTCTCTTATCTTTATTGCTGCTTTCCCGGTTTTGGCTGCATTACTGATATGATCAAAGCGTTCAAAGTTGTGTTCTCAAGTTAAAAAGAAACAAGGAAAACTTGAGAAAAAAATTACTATAAAATTATTTGGTACTTTCTTGTTCTTAAGCAATCATGTAAATTCTATGTCTCAAGCTGTCCTCTCCTCCTTTTATATCCTTTCCCACATAATAAAAGTAAGCATGTAATAGTGTGAAACAGAAAGGAGATTGTGTGGCTACTTTGGTATTAGTAAACCAAACAGGATTATGGGACGTTTGAGGCAACATCTGTGCTATTAAATTGTTAGCATGCCCCTGCCATGACTTTGGCTTGTGACCATCAGAACCATCTCAGGCAGCATATAGGCAGTGCCCTTGAAATACATAAACATACATGTTGCAGGAAAACTAGTTCATGAAGGTCCTAGTTCATCAGTCTCTGACCTGGACCAGACTAAATCTTTCTTTGAAAAGTTGTTTTGTTCAGCAACAGTTGTTTCGCATCTACATGTAACACTGTATTCTAGAAAATGGTATTCAGAAGAGGGGTAATCACCCTGTCAAAAGGACGGTTTTCTCAGTAATACACCTAATCTACCAGTACTTTCCTCCTTATATATATTTGCTCATGAAGAGAACTCTCTTTAGATTAGAATATACAAGAATATACCCACCCTAGTAAATGGTAAATTCTTTTATATTTATTTTCCTGAAGGGAAGCTTTATTCTGTAGAATAATTTTTTTTTTGGTTGAACATTTAAATCCACTGCTAATAAATTGCAGTAGCATTATGCAACAAGCACATTCTCCTGTGCTTCACAAGCATATACAGCAGGGCAGATAGGCCATATGTTGTATAACATAGCCAAATTTCCTCTTACACATTTCCACAAAAATTTTCTTTCGCTATTATTCCCAATGGTAGCAAGGTCTCCATGACTGTTTTTGCAGAATGTTCTGGCTTTCTCCATAGAGGTCTCTTCTGTGCTGAAAAAATATTGTTTGTCTCCTTTTATAATCCAGCCATCTTCTGTGACTTCATATGCTGCAACACAGAGAGGAATCTCTGTATGCTTCACAGTTTTTACACAAAACTGCTGTTGTTACATGATACCACCCATTCAATAAGAGAAAATAAACAGCAGCTTACCAACAGAAGGGCCCAGAGGTTCTGGTTTCAAGGGTGTTCCTGTAATAAAATGGAAAAAAAATGAAGGTGTTAAATGTTACCCAAGTATTGAGTCATCTTAAGTGTTCAATTAGTGGAAATTATCTTAATGTCTATCAGTTTTTTATATTTTACATATTCAATGCAGAATATATTTTTATAGTATCTTTGGTGTAGAGAAAAAATTGATGTTCAGGGCGTAATAGATGCATTACAGGCCTACATCTCTGTCTTGGTAGATTTCTGGTAAGTAAAGAAAACCGAAGATTGAAAGTACTTTACTTCAATGTTAGTATACTTTGCACAATAATAAGAGATTCTTTATGTACCTTGTCTTGTGTCTGAACAAGAAATCCAAATACTGAACAAATTATTGCTTTAAAGTACTTTAAATTTTATTAATATTTGTTTGTGAAACATTTTTTTTTCTGTGAAACTACTTTGTGAAGAATTAATTATATTTGACTGAAAATCCACCAGCTTTTGAGTAATAATTTAAATAAAAAATTTCCACATCGCATGGAGTGGGATACTGGAGCAATGTGTCTCTAAACATGCAAGGCCAAGAGCTATAAAAATTTAAACCAAGTACCAACTTTAAAGTATTTTCCCACAGGAAGTCATTGTAATGTTTGTGTTGCTGTATGTGTAAATGAAGCATGTGAAATTACGCCACCTTTTAAACATAATCTCTTGTGTGATTGGTTAAAAGATTTAAAAGAACAAAATTATGTCTGTTCTGGAAGTACAAAGTATTAAGATTATTTCAGCATCCTTCAGCATGACATTATGCACTGCTGACTAATGATGGTAATTTCTTCAGGCTACCATTTCTGCCATTCATACACCATTATTAATTAAATGTATACAACTTCTGCTAATGATTTTTAGTTGTGCTGAACATGCAGGTGAGGATTTACAAAGGAAGCTACCAGGAAAGATATATTCACAACATCTCTTTGAGATAAATGTCTATGACTATTACTTTTTAAGTATGAGAAGCTGAGACAATGTGCCTTGATTAAAATCAGATTGAGTAATTCACCACCACATAAATGATCTTATTTAGAAAAGTACCACTTTAGAAATTAGCCCTTACTGCTTGTGTGAAGTCCAGAGTCACGAAAGAAACACTGCTGTTAGTCTTGGAAGTAAAATGTAAACTCAATACAAAGCTTTAACTGATTTCTCTCTTATTTTGCTGAATATCTTTCTCAACAGTGGTTACATTTGGAAAAGAAAAACGAACAAGTGTAAACATTGAAAATTTTGCTACTAGTATGAGGGGAAGATGTGAGCTTGCCTATTGTCTTAAAGTATATACATTTTGAAGCTTGGATTACCATCTTTTCATTACAGAAAGACTGTTGTTAGAGGAGGTTTTTTACATGCCATCTTGCAAAGAGAATGATTCTAGTATGCTGGTAGTCTTGTTTAAATTAGAATAGGTGACTAATGTGTCCTTGTGTAGCATTCTAGCTACACCTGGACAGAGGAGTGGTTTCACTTCACAAAGGAAACAGAAATTTAAAGTTTGTTGGTGGTTTGGTTTTGGTTTTTTTTTTAAACTGTGATCCTCTCTTTCTCACTCTCTGTCCCCTTAGTCCCCAATGAAGAAAAGTAAAAGTTCCAAGAAACATAAAGTTTTGTGTTAGTCAAAGCTGCTGTTTTGACAAAAATCTGCTTTTGTGCAGAGCAGTGGGTTTTACCAGATAAGCCCTTGGGCTTGCCTTCACCTTATTTTCTATGATTCTGTAATTACATAAGCAAGTATATTTTCAGTAAAGCTTATATTTTTTTTAGAGAATAAAAAAAATAAGTTTACGAGTAATAGTTGAAATGTATTCTGAAAGTATTTATATGTCTTGACCTGTTTTTCCTTATGCAAAATTCTGGTGAAATCAATCATATTTTCTACCAGCATGTAACTTGCAGAACTTCCCATTTTGATAGAATGGGATTCAGCTTAAAATTCTTCCTAATGTGAGTTTAGAGTAAAAAGTAACCTACCTTTCTTTATTTCACAAATCCAGTTATGACTGTATTCACAGTGCACCTTAATCCATGACGTGGAAGTTTCTTCACCAATTGCTCCACAATATTCAAATGCGGTATTGTAAAAATAATTATTTTTCTTATAATTCACCTACAGAAGAAACACATCTTTGGTTTTTATTCTTATCATACAGGGGAAAAATTTGTACTCTGGAAGGAAAGAGAAGCAGCACCAAAGTTTCAAACCACTCCTTACTGTGCTGCCCATCAGGGCCATTAAAGCAATAGTGACTCTGCAAGAAAAAAGAAAGGCTCTGGGTTTACACAGCATTTAACAGACTCTATAAGTCCCATGAAAACTGGAATAAATGTTATAAATCAATTGCTGCTGAAAGGAATGTGGCAATATATCTCCAGAGACTAATAAAAATCAGGAGAGACCTTCCTCATATATTTGCCACTTAGATAATCATCTCTATAGCTGTAGCTAGCACTTCATGTTGCCACTGTTGTGATGGTATAACCTCAGGGTTTATTGGCCTTTTTCTTTTACAAACCTGTATGAAGAATAATGATTTAGAGATACCCAACAGCACAGTAGGCGTTTTGGGGAATTCTTATACAGCTTTCATCCACGGCAGTCATGGTACAATTTCAACAGTGATAAAGAACAGAACAGAAAGAAACTGGCAAGGTCAAACACTCACCGGCGATCCATCACTCCAGGAAAGTCCACCATCAGGATCCAAACACTGCAAACCTATCCAGAAAGGCTGAGATGATGCGTATTTTTTTCTAGAGTGTGAAAAAATGTATCATGGAAGAAGAGGATGTATATGGTTAGCTATTTTGCAAGTTATGTGGGACAATAACTCTCACACTTATTGAAGGCTTCAAACAGAGAAGAAATGTTAAACATAACAAAATGCTGCTGGTCAGAAAAACTTCCATTAGCAAGTAAATGAAGGTCATGCCTTAAAATTTTCTACTTTGCAAATAGCTGTGTTGAAAACACAGCACATTGTGTTTCTTCACTGATGTTGTGATCATAGTGTTCTTTCAGAAATAAAATCTTCAGGTTTGCTGGAAGTCACAATTTCATTTCAAAATGGTTCAGTGAAAAAACTTAGAAATGGGTCTGAAGGAGAGGCATTCAACCAATTTGGTTGTTGGATTGTTTTTTTTTTTTTTTATTTTAAAAGATTTTCAGATTATGACAAATTTTAGGAACTCCAAAAATGTCTTTGAAAATGGTACCCATATGAAACTTTTTCTCAGTTCTTTTTCTTATGACTATGATGATAAACAGATGTAGATTTTCAACCAATTATCTCAGGAGCAACTCAAGAATATTATAATTTATTCCTATATAATGAATTGTTGCACCATAATATCCATTATTAGATATTTTGTTTACTTACATTATTAAGTTTTCTATCACTGTTTGCTCTTCTTCACTTCTAATGGCAGCCAGGTCTCCTCCTATTTCTCTGCAGAAATCTTGGGCTTCAAACCATGTCTTCCTTTGGTTTTCTTCTCTCACAAAAACCTGTAGGTACAGGTAGAACACTATATTTGCAGCATGTTAAAAATAAATGTGCTGACTGCCTTGAATAAACAAAATAAGAAAATATTCCATTACAATTATCATATATAATAAGGATTAAAGACTATGCTAACTGGATAACCTTATGTATCACTGATAGAGTGATAAGCACAGTGATTTCCATGAATAATTGTGTAAAATCTTACTACATTTGTGCAATGATGTGCCATTCACTGAAATTTAGACACCCTATTTGGTGCTATTCTTTCTCATGAGTAGGATTATTTGAAAAAATAATACTTACTCTGAAGCATGAATTAGTGCTATTGTTTGTATCCCAACCCAAGGGACATTTGGAATCAGAAGTGGCTCCAGGAGCAAGAGGAAGAGTGATTTTTTCAGCTAGTTTTTTGCAGAGAAATTTTGCCTTTACTTCACAGTTCTGAACATCCCATAATCCAGCTGCATTTCCAGTCCTTAGGGCAACACAACCGGCTTCATTCCCTTTGTGAGATATAAAATAAAATTGAAATGTGTTTTAAAGTGGTTCCCTTGACATTTTTATAGCCCACGTGATTCATTTACAAAAGACTGTTTGAAATATTAAGTGTGGTGTCCACTCAAAGGAGCTTTGTAAAAAGAGGAAACTAACAAGCAGAGCCCTTCATTATCTTCCCTCCCCTTTGAAAAGCTTTATAAGTGCATGAACAACCCTTTGCCTGACTCTTTCCATGCCACTCACTGCAAGAATGTGGCAGTCTGTTCCCCAGGCTGGAACGGATTTCACCCTTTCTGCTCAGTTTGATTTTTGTCATGTAAGCAATGAGAAGCCAGAAAAGAAATGTTTTCATGTCATCGTAGAAAATAATATTATCTAGGTTGGAAAAGACCTTGAAGATCGTTGAGTCCAACCATTAACCTAACACTTCCAAGTCCACCACTAAGCCCTGTCCCTAAGTGCCACATCTACACGTCTTCTAAATACCTCCAGGGATGGTGACTCAGCCACTTCCCTGAGCAGTCTGTTCCAATGCTTAATAACCCTTTCAGTGAAGAAATTTTTCCTAATATCCAATCTAAGCCTTTCCCACACAACTTGAGGCTGTTCCCCCTTGTCCTAATTGTTACTTGGAGAAGAGACTGACACCTACCTCACTACAACCTCCCTTCAGGTAGTTGTAGAGAGTCATAAATCTCTTCTGAGCCTCCTTTTCTCCAGGCTAAACAACCCTAGTTCCCTCAGCCACTCCTCACAGGACTTGTGCTCACACTCCAGCACCTCAGTGTCTTTCTTGTAGTGAGGGGCCCAAAACCGAGCACAGGATTCAAGGTGCAGCCTCACCAGTGCTGATTGCATGTATCAAAGATACTAGTATTTGAAAGGCAGAATGTTTCTATGTGTTGGAATTAGGATTAACATTAGGAAACACTTTAGAATTGCAACTCAGAAAGTTCCTTAATAACATAAATTTACTCCAGTGGCATTGTACCAGGCATTGCTGCATTCCAGTTTGTGTACAGAACACCTTCACCAGTCACCCACTTGAACATCCCTTGCCCTTCTGTGTCTGTGAGACCAATCCAAAAATACTTTTCGGAGCTCAGACCAATGAGGCTGATCAGGTAAGCTTGTTCATATCTGAAATGACAGGAGTCAGATGGGGATTAAGCCTAGCTTTCCATTAGCCTGCCATTTCTGAGCATCCTAAATTACACAAGACTAGAATGAATGGAGTCTCCACTAAGTTTCCTTTTACGTGGAAATACGTTGCTTAGCTGGGTACCAGGTGGCTTTAACAGCAGGTGTAGCTGTACTATACTGAAAAACTGCTCCTTACAGAACAGAAGCATCTGTGGTCTGTTCTTTCAGAGTAAAGTACTGGAAAACATATATGTGTAAAATATATTTAGTTAGAAAAGACATACTCTACTGATTATTTTTTTCTCAAGAAAAAGAATATTCTGTTTTTCTGGTTTCACATTTTTTTTCCAAAAAGTTTTCAACAATTTTATAAAATACCAAAATTACTGCATCAGATATACAGTTTTGAGACTCTTTTCATACCTGTCTCCTATACTTGTTAAATAAGCACTGCTCCTTTCACAGGTTTTCTTTGCTTCTGAAAATGTTACAGAGGTATGTCCAACCAGGTAGCAGTAAAAACCATGTCTTTCCCAGCCCTGTGATGGACATGTGAAATATACTTACAGTAAAAAGAGCATGTTATAGTTCTTGAACTTTAGTGCATACTCTTAAATCAACATATTTTTAATATATCCTAGTGCAATAGTGAATTCCATTTGAATTCTAGTGAACTAATGGAAATGAAGCTTAGTAAATATCCAGAGAGAACAGATTTCATGCATATGAGTCCACCTTTTTTGACAATTTTTAACTCATAAAGAAGTCAGAGGTACACAGAATGAAGAGTGTATTCAGAAGTGGGTAAGTAAAATACTTCCTTGCTCAGAACTGAAGAGAGTAGTCTGTATTACAGTGAGATGCTAACTCAAGTTTCCCAGTGTTTCTAGGCTAAAAGAACAGTAACTAGTTAATTGATTTAACTCATCAGTTTACTTTAAAAATCTGGCTGAAAAGGTAGCATTAAAACTATTGAAAAGCAAAATCCTCAAAATTACATCCGAATTCCAAGTCACTTTTCCCTTCTATACCAGCTCAAGATTTGCTTCCTACACGCAAGAAAGGTAAATAAAATCCGTGTTCAGTATTTAGCTGCTGCCTAGTTCTGTCTAGCACAATGAGTATCAGCTCTGTTCCCCATATGGGGTTGTGGGAAATGTTACTAAATATAGAACAGTGGTAAATAAGAAAGTAAAAAGAGGAGAAAAGAGAAGGGAAAAATAGCAGTAGGATACAATAACTTGTTCAAAACAAATTAACTCATAAAAGCAATTTGATTGTTTCAATTTGGCTTCAGTAACGATATTTGTCATCATCTTGCATTATGTCACATAGTCCAGAAATGGTACCCAGTCTCTACTACGTCTTAGATAACCACAGATGGCTGCAGAACAATAAAACAAATACACAGAAAACTGCAGTAGTGGCTTTAGCCTCTTTCACAGACATTTCTGAGAGAAAATGGGCCTGACTCATATTGAGTAAAAAATTTCAAAATAACTCTATTTTAAATAAGGGAATGTAGTGAAAATTATCACCCTGAATTTGATGTACAATCACACTTCTTAGAGGAAAAACAAAGATAGTTTCAAGATCAAGTGGAGCTTGTGAAAACAATGGATTTTTGCTAACCAGATTCTTGGTTATACTTTCTTCTTACCTTCCAGCAGGCAGGATCAGCCTTAGCTGTCCCAGATACTCCTTGTAGTGGGTCTCTTCTGCAGATGTAGCCTAATTTTCTATCACAGGCACTGTCTGCCCAGTATCCATCCTAGATGCAGGTTGGGAAGAGGTGAAAAATAGTGAAGAAGAACCAGTTTCCTTTAGAAATGTTACTATTTTTTTTTTTTTAATATATTGTTTCAATGGGAGAATAAAGTCCTATACTTTTTAACTAATTTCTGGTATTTGTGCTTAATTGTGAGGTTTTGTTAAGGTAACTGGGTGTCACGGGCAGACTGGTAAGGTTTGCTTGCCATATAATGTACACTCAGAGTCAGATAGGAACATGTATCTAGTTATCTCTAATTTAATGTTGAATTTAATGTAGAACAACCATCTTTCTAGGTGAATAAAGATATCATTCCCTGATCTGTTTCTAAGTTGCATTAAAAAAAAAAAAAAAAACAGCCTAGGAATATAAACAAAAAATAAATAGTATAATGCCACACAAATTTAGAATGATTCTACCTCTCCTGCCATAATAACACAATCCTCTTGTCCACTGATTGCATGGGTTGGTTCTCCAGGCAACCATTTGGTATATGTCACAGGAGTCCCATCACTCCACTCAAAGTACATTTGAGTGTTGAGATCATTCAGACCAATCCACAGCTCATCCACAGCTTCTAAGAACAGAAATTCACCTCTGTTAGTACCCAAGTTGAAATAGTCCATAGGAGCAAGATTTTATGGAGATCAGCTGAAATTGCCAATTTATAATACAAATTCATCTAGATTAAATGACAGTGGAGTTTATTTTAAGATCTAATTCATATTCTTCTTTCAAGAAGTTAGAAAATGAGGTACAAGCAGGAAATGGGATTCCTCAGCTTTATCAGTGGAAGTCCATTAATGTATCTACAGCTACAAGGTGTCTGAGTCAGATAATCAGCCCAAATACTGCAGTAACTAGAGCATTTATTTCCTTCAAGTGATTTCATGCAGTGAAAAACTAATTAAAATCAAAATTAAAAGAAAATGAAGAGAACATTAATGATTCCTTTTGTGGTTTTTTGGTGTTTCTTTTCAACCTATATATCTGTGGGCTTCCCTATGAATATTCAAATCAAACATGTAAGTTTGGGGGTTTTTAAAATCCTGTAAGATTTCTAATAATATAATTCTCCATTCGTACCAAACACTGCCCTGTAGAACTACTCACTGTAGCCAAGTTGAGACAGTATGAAGCCATGCTCCTCGGGGTTGTGGATACTGGCCAGATTGCCACTGCTCTCATTGCAAGAAATTAGGGCTTCTCTCCATACTCTGGGGTCTCTATGAACCATGAAACAGTGATTTCCATAGGGCAACCATCCTTCGGGGCATTTAACAGGCTCTGCATTAATTAATAGATATTTCAAGTTTTTAAACAGTGAAAACTGAAGTCTAGAATAACTGCAGTTACATTTGAAATCAGTTAATCAACTAATTAGGATGAAAATGGAGTGATTATAAATAAGCACTACTTCTATTCATTCCTCATACATATAAAACATTGTAGTCTGCTGTTGTGCACTGTGCTTCTACAGAACACATACTGCATTTAAACAAAAAATAAGGGAGACAGTGTTTACTGGGCTTCACTAATGTGAAATATTCACTTTTGGTCAGAGGAATATTTTGGAATACCATTGTATAGTGTTTTCACACAATATAGCCCAAGCAGTTATGTTTTTCATACTTCATAAAGGGATTATTACTGCAGCACAAGTAATTCTGTTCACATACAGCTTTCTGTACTAAGTATAATTAAATAAATCAGAGAAAAGCCTAGTGGAAAAGTGTTCTGAAGGAACATGATTTTTTTTTTGCCATCTTTCTATGTTACAGACAGTCCTACTGAGAAGGTGGTTTGAGCCTGTTAGTGCCATGCTTCCAAGCCTTCAGTGATAAGCCTAGGTGTTTTCATTCTAATGCCCTTCAGGAAGGGTGAGGCATCTCTAACTTTATTTTCACATCCATGCAGTCCATGATACTTCTGTGATAGTGTATGGCATAGATCAGTATCTCTGGAATTGTGAGTAATAATATGAAATAAAAATTGCTTGTGTGATTACATGTTTCCAGGTACATTTTCAGTATTTAAACATAATTGGTTAAAGAAATAGCAGTATGTTTTGTTCTGTGCCACTCATGAAAGAAGAAGAAAAAATGACAATGCTTTTTAAAAATTTTATTTTAAATAGCCATGATTGATTGATTGATTGATTGATTGATTTATTTATTTATTTATTTTAGGAACACAAATTCTGTCTTTATCAAAGGGTTTTTATTTGCTTGACATACCTGATGGAAGAATGAAAGGATCCAGTGTGGAGTTTTCCTTTTTACAGATATAGCCAACTTTCAGCTCACATGGCTGGTTTTCCCATTTAGCATCCCTTCTGGGATTTATTACTGCACAGAGTTTCCCAGGCTCAGGATCAGGGCTTCCTTCATAGAATAAAAACCAAATTAATTTTCTGTAGCACAGGTTTTATGTCAGCAGCTAAAAGAACAATTTACTACCAGCCTTTTAATGTGTCAATTATGGACTCATGACTTCATCGCTACAGTTATTTCTACTGGAGGTAAGGAAATGTAATTTAAAAGTACCCATCAAAACATTTATTTACATGCTTGTTGTATAATTCACACTCGCTGCCATATCTGACTGAAGAACAGCAGTCTCAAAAATAAGACATTTCTATACATTTTGTGTAAATTGTTGGCTTGCACAGAACAGGACTAAATCTCAAGTCTGCACTGATAGGAAGGTTGCAGTGAGTAATTTCCTTGCCCGTTGACCACCCACCCCCTCACCTCCCCCACCCCGTTTTATCACGCTGTGCATAGGATTCAGCTATACATTAATTAAGGAATATGTAGCTCACAACCAGTTATCTTGTTGCCCAGTCAGTAGATGCTAGACTGAAGAGTGCAGACATTGAAGGGGTAGCTGGTGCTGCTACAGTTGCAATGCTGTACACAGACTGTAGGAAGACAGAGCTCATAGTCGCACAGTTCATGAAACTTCTACTAGTTTTATACCCAATTTGTTGTCAGGACACAGTTAAGCTAATAGGACTAAGTAATGCACTTAAAACACTCAGTTACATTCATGGAATCAAAGGACACATTTCAAGGTAATATTTCGGGGCGGTAATACAGTAAGGTAGCATCTTGTCATCTTCAGACAAGAAATTTTACAGATGTGAAGAGGGGAGTGATCTTCAGAGTAAGAACTATCAGCTCCTAACAATAAAAAGAAATTTCAAAACGTGAAAATTAGAGTTCTAGCTTGGCACTGTAAAGATAAACCAAGCTCAGTGAATACATATTATTTGTTTAAAATATGAGACAAAAGCAACATGCCACCAATCTGTGGGATAAGTTGTCTGGCAGTTGAGTAGGTAGTGGTGGGAACCCAGACAGGACAAAGCCTGACAGGGTAGGCTTTCTCTTTATCAGAGCATGTTAAATGGCTTCTGGTTTCTAGAGCTCTGTTTAGCAGAGCAGAAAAATTATAATATGGACTTCATAAAATATAAGGCACATCTTTTGGATGAGGCATACCAAATCACATGTGAAAACAAATTTCCTCATTTCTGCAATGCCCGTGCAGAGGCATTTCCTTTCTATGTCAGGTTCTGTTCCAGCATCTTTCAGTGATATGCTGGAAGAAAAAACTTCCACTCATGCCCTTTGAACAGGTCCTTTCTGTCCCTTCGGCAACTTGACTGCAGATTCGCTCCTTGCTTCAAGCAGACCCTCCTCACATGCCTTCACACTTGCTGTGTGTCTCTCTGCTTGCCTCTGCAACCAGCCCTCGAGAAGGTTGTCCAGCACCACTGTCCTTGGGAAATGGGCAGTGTTTTCCTCTTCTCAGAGAGGTCCACGGTGTGATGACTTTTATTTTTACCCTCCCCCAAAAGATACAACTTCTAATGATTTTGCATTAAAGTGGAAATGTGTATATTATTAACACATGATAGTAGCCATCACATGGAGATACAGGAACTCCAAGGGTGTGGGCTGCTTGACCTGAGACCCAACTGCTCCTCTTCCCTGCAATGCTTAAGGAATTTGACGAGCTCAGTTGAAGGTAGAAAACCCTCTATAAGACTCAGCAACTCTGGGCTTTCCCTCCATCCTCTGTGCCAGATAAAAACGGGTGGCACCTTTGAGACTTGGGGAAGGCCAAAAGATGAAATATGCGTGCATTTATTCAGCAAGCAAACATTCAGCATTTTCTGCAAACAGCTGTTGCCATAACAATCATTAAGCAACTTTCAGAGATAAGCTGCCAGCTCTGTGAACTCTGTTTACCGTCTCTCTTGCATATTAAAGAGGAGAGAATAAAAGAAAAGAATAAAAAGTTAAGGGGAAGGCTTTGCAAGACTGACAGCTGAATCCTTGCAGGATATGGGGTCTGATAACCCTTGTGAAAGTTGAAGAGACAGAGGTTTTAACTTACTTGAAGGTATTCCTAGTATGCTACAGCTCAACTAATGCTTTTCACCTTGCCTGCTTCTGTTAGGAGATGAATTTATTTAGCTCTTCTGCTTGAAACTCATTGTGGTATATCCAGTGAAGAAAAGCATCCTTCTCAGCTTTTTTAATATCACATCTCATAAGCCTTTCAACTCTATTTTCTCATGTTCATGGGGAATAATACAGGACTGTAGTTGATATGAATTCATCATTCTGCTGGGAAATATTAATTCCAAAAAGTGTTAAGAAAAAAATAATCCCTACCTGGTGCCCAGTTAAAGTATCTGAAGGGAATGCCACCGCTCCACTGCCAGCCACTGTTGAGATTCAGACTGTTAAGCCCAATCCAGAGAGAGGATCTCTTGCTGTCAATCAAATCTAGGCAACCAAAGAGTTGAAATCTAATGAGATTTGTTAGGAAATGCTCTGCATTTGCAAAGTTTGGAGGAAGATAATGAATGCATACTTTGTGATTTCTAAGTTCAGCACAGAATCCATGTTTCCTGGTAAATAAACTCAGAGAGTTTATTCTGCAGATAAAAGGTAGAGAATTGCAAAATACCATTTTGAATATTAGTTAATCTGAATTTGATGCTATATATTCTACAGTTATATGTAAGCAATAAGCTTTGAAAACTGAAATACTGAATTACTGTTGTTAATATTTATATTAACAATGTATGTAATCAAGTTTGCTTGATTGCGATGCAGTTGATACAGGGCCTTTGTTCTACAGTCTATGCATACATCCAGAAAGTCTTTAGATTTTTAATAGTGTTTTTTATAGAATTTGTATGGTATTTTCAGAAATCTGTTTCATTAAATATACGTGAGGAATACAGATTTCTTAACACAAAAGTCATGTAATGGCTGCCTCCTATAATGATGTTCCTTCTTGTAAGGTCCCTTCCTTGGACCTTTCTGGTGTTTTCTGAGCTTGAGCCAACTTTTGCTTAATTAGCTGGAAAGTCTTTGAAAAAAAAAAAAAAAAAAGAAATAGTTTCAAATGGCAATTCCACAACTTATTTCCACCTATAAAAAGCTTAATTTACAGTAATTGTGCTGTTTTTCTAGCGGTACTTATACCATTTTTACATCATCTACTCATTGTAATGTGATTAAAGCACTGAAACATGTAATCAGTGAAAAAAAAAACCTCTGATACTCTTTTTACTGAGTCTTGCTCATTAGCTCACCTCTTAGATACATTTGTTCATGTATCTCTGTGACACTTAATAATTCTGCGTTCTGCTGCTGGCAGCTCTTCCTCGCTTGGTGCCATGTGAGAGCTGACTGGTAGTTTATCTGGTAGTGGGTGCCTGTCAAAGGATCTGTAGTCCAAAATCTGTCATTGTCTGTGTGAGAGAAAGGAGATTTGGTATTACAGTTTGTTCTAAACAACTTACACAAAATGTTATGAGAAATTTTATGAGAACCTGTTGAGCAGCTCATTGGTTATGCCCAAGATAACTATTGCCTGAAATACAACTGAAATGCAAACATTTCCAATGATGCAAAGTTTGCTTTTCAAACTATGCCATCATTAATTACATTTGCAATGCTACAGGCCTGGGGAGAAGTGGCTGGAAAGCTGCCCAGCAGAAAAGGAGCTGGGAGTGTTGGTCAACAGCCGGCTGAACAGGAGCCAGCAGTGTGCCCAGGTGGCCAGGAAGGCCAATGGCATCCTGGCTTGTGTCAGCAATAGCATGGCCAGCAGGACTAGGGATGTGATTGTCCCCCTATATTCAGCCCTGGTGAGGCCGCACCTCAAATACTGTGTTCAGTTTTGGGCCCCTCACTACAAAAAGGACATGGAATGACTCGAGCGTGTCCAGAGAAGGGCAACGGAGCTTGTGCAGGGTCTGGAGCACAGGTCTTATGAGGTGAGGCTGAGGGAACTGAGGTTGTTAAACCTGGAGAAAAGGAGGCTCAAAAGACATTTTATCACTCTCTACAACTACCTAAAAGGAGGTTGTAGTGAGGGGGGTGTCAGTCTCTTTTCCCAAGTAACAAGTGATAGGACAAGGGGGAACAGCCTCAAGTTGCGTCAGGAAGGTTTAGATTGGATAATATTTTTAATTGTAGACTCAGGTTTTAGTGTCCCAACAATTTTATAATGCCAGTTTCTTCATGTTTTCCATTTTATACAGTGAGGATATTCTGGCATTTTTCAAGCTATTGCATGCAATATTGCACCAGGAAATAATTTTCAGTAATATCAATGAAAATGGTGCTGGTAATTGGTGGTTGCTAATGAGTTGAACCTGGTTTCCCAGTGCAATACTCCTATTAAAATGACAAATATTGAGTCTGTGGTATAGCACTGAAAAATTAGGTCTGAAGCAGAGTTTTTAATATCTTCATTAACACTGTATTTTGGTGTCCTTCATCGTGCACTCATATTCACATACATTTATCTGTTCAGATAATATTACCTTGTAATGTAATCTGAAATATTACAAGGGAAAGGTTGATCATGCTGCTATTTCAGTAAGACCTTTGAGCCAATCTTCTTATTTTATGTCTTTCAGAAAAGAAACTACATCCTCCCAAAGACTGTAAACCAATCTTGTTATACAGAACAGGGATTTGCTTGCGTAGAAAAGGTTATACTACTGTTACCACAAATAGCAATGAGCAAGGAGAATTAGGCTGTGAGTAGCATCTCAATTTTCAGATGATTTTATGCTGAATGAAGTCATATTTAAGGCATACTGGCCTTTTCCTGGGTGTTAGCTACTGATGGACACACCCAGACTCTTAGGAAACATTGTTTCTTCTGTAAGAAATGTTTTGGCATGACAGAGACATTTTTGAGTAAAATGAAGTAATTAAAAGGTTTTTCCCTTCCATATTATTAACAGTGTCTCAGGTTAATTGGTATAGTTACCTAACAGTGTTGTGTTATAGCATCTTGTGTCAGCATTTGGGACTTACCTGCAGTTGGACAGAACCCGTACAAGTGGTCCTCATCAAAGTCAGGGGTTGTTGAACACCAGAGCAAGCCGTCTGACCTGCCAGCAGCTGTGCACCCAGCATACCATTTGCCACTCAGCTGGAAGGGGAAGGCACACGGAGCTCCATTGGCATTTCCTAACACTGTAAACAGATCTGAGGGAGCAAAGAAGAAATTATTATATAGGTATGTGAATCTGGGGAACCCAGTTCTCTACGTATCTTTACTCTACATAAGGCTATGTGGAGAAAGTGTTACAAATGTGACACCAGTGTCACTGGGGACCTACTGTCACCAGCACTGCCTTCCAAGGAAGTTCTGGGTAAGGCTTGCAATTTACCATTTGCTTATGGTATCACCAGCTGTAACAGGAGGACTTTCATACTGTAGCCAACCATGAAAGAACTGTAGTGATTTTTGTCTCATATATTTAAATATTTTTCTAAAAATAGCATTATTTGTTTATTATGTAGCTTAGCTTCCCATCATTCATTAAAAATAAATACTTGATTTCATTGTTAAATATTGTGGGATTTTTGGCTTCTGAAATCTCATAGAGCAACTGAAGGGTAGTGTGCATGGAATTATTTCCTTACATTTAATTTAGTTCTGGTGTACTAAACGTAAAGATTTTTGGCCTTCATCCAGTAATACTTATACAATATCACTAATACTAGTATACATTTAAATAAAGCACTTAGATTAAAGCTAACAACTGAAAATAGCCTACTTTAAAAAAAAAAAAAAAAAAAAAAAGCAAATTTTTTTCACATTGAACCTAAGCAGCTGCACATCTCCTGGATCGAGGAATACAAGCCTGAATATGTGAACTAATCATCCTCCAGTCCACCATTGCCTCAGGGGGAACAGCTGATGTTAGACTAAGGGGAGCAGTAATCAAAGGATCCTATCTGTGATGTCAGACAAGTGGGTTCCATACACCATCAAGATTAACCTTTAAACTTTACCTTCATAGCCTTCAGAACACAAGTCATTCATGGTTCCATAGATCTTCCATTTATTCATCATTGCTGATCCTGTGTTCAGCATGATATTGTCTTCTTTTCTTTTGCCAGAACTGAGAAATAAATCTTCTCCTTGGATTGCCAAGGTCCCGTTTCTGCACTCCCATTTCTGGAATTCACTTTTCTTGTTGCATGGGTACAAAGAAATCTTAGCTTGGTTTTGTTTGTAGGGCACTCCCAAACATTGTGCAAATGCCACACTCATCACCTGGTGATCAGACACCCACCTGAATTTTTGTAACTCAGTGTTTTTCTTGCAAGCCGTTGTTGTAACTGCATGAGAACTCTGTGCAATTAAACAGAGCTTAGTATCCTCATTGTATATTAAAAATATTTCATTGTCTGTAAAATAAAATAATCAAAGTTAAGGTACTTATGGTGAGCACATGGTGAGGGGAGCTTGTGAGGGAAGATATGCTGTTGAATCTGTGCTGATCTGACTCATGTCAGGAGACTGTAAATCTGAGTCACTTTTGCAAAGAACAAACAGCATTTTCAAGACTTTTATTTCCTTCTGTGAAGGAGAAATAAGTGCAGCTCATATAAATACAATACAGAGGAATAAGAGCACATAAAATACATTATGACAGCTTCAAGATTGTCATTACTATAACGGAATTTTCATGAGTACAGTGGATTTTACTTTTCTAAATCTCTCTTGAAATACACATTTCTTTCAAGATTTCCAAAAGAGACCTTACTGAAGATTTGGAAGTTTGCCATCACTGCATGCACTATAGATTTAGCTCATGTTACATACAACTCCGCATGGTTGCATTTGTTCTTAACACAGTGAGTGAGCCTTCTGTGACTCTTGCTCCTTCTGTAATTGTCATGTTCTGTTATGGTTTGGGGTTATTTTTAGGATGAAAAAATGGGAACAGTGACTTGTTATCTTGCCTTGTTTGAGTATCCTCTCATCAGTACATCTATCATAAAAAGTCAACATAATTTACACAATCATTTACACGAACATTCTCCCAAGAACAAATACCAAGCAGTATGTATACATGTATATATACATATATATATATATATTTTATTTTTTTTTAATTACTATAGGATTGTGCCTGTGTGCCTGTGCATTGTTATAGAAAGACATTATGTGAATGCTGACCAAACTAGCTAACATTCATGAAGGATTATAGGCAGCCTAATTTAGTAATCCATCAAGACAAGTAGGCCCTGCTGGGAAGGGCTGCCTAGTACTGCAGTTGTACTGTCCACAGGTAAAGCAGGTTGTTCAGTGCTGGACATTGGTTTGACATCAAGTAGAATACAACTCCCACTAGCTTTGGGCCATGAGGGAGTGAAATTTGGACTACAGGGAATAACCTAGGACTTATGGGACAGGAGGGCAAGGCTTTGCCCTTCAGTTCTCTGTGCCTCAAATTCCCACTTGGACACAAAGATGTAGCATCGTGCCTGTATCCATCTGAGAGAATAACCACAAAAGGGACCCTTCCAAACACTACAGTAAATGTGTAGGACAAGGGTAGCATGTTAGGGAACAGCCAGTGTTGAATAGTGAACAGAGCAGAAAGTGTCTGGGAAATCCAGGAAAACTATGACAGGAAGAATAGTTCTTGTTACCATATCTGTATTTAACGTTTGAGCTCTCCCAAGAAGGCCCTGTGATACTTTGACCAGTTTAGTAATCTATGGAAGTTTCACTTCTTCAAACCTAAATTTGGAGCTAAGACCTAGTTTCTTCTTGTCCATTTAGACAGATAGTATTAAATCTTAGGAATCTTTTATTTCTTACTGCTAACTAAAGTGGTTAGTATAGTGCCCAAAGTTTCAGCTATTGTCCCTTGTATTTTTGAGTCTAATAATAGGAGTTCTCACTGGAAATTCTGAGGTTCATGCTTGGGCATGTGGGTTTGGGTCCCAGCTCGCAGAGTAGAGGAGAGACCCCATTTTGCACAGGTTAGTGCTGGCATAGCTCGCATGGCACAGTGTCTGCTTTCAGAAGCTGTGATTTGTATCCTACTCCTCCACAAATCTATTTAGTTGAAGAATAAAGGAAAAATGTCCTTGTACCTTATCACCATTCTTATATAAAAACTGAACAGTGACCTGTCCTTAGTCAGCTTCAGAGGCTTAACACATCCTTACTCTGAAAGCCATAGTGGTTAAGAGATACACATAGAGCACCCTATTTAGTGCCTTTCTTTCATTTTTTGTAACTCAGTCACATATACAGACAGGGACTATGGAGCACACTAAGAAGTCCATCTGCTTCACAGAGTAGACATAACCATTAACTAAACTGTATCCAAAAGGAAATCTTTATCTGCATACATGACTATCCTGACCTCTGATTCCCAGCTTTACCCCATCTTGACTCTTCCCTTCTCTTTAAAAGTGAACCAACATCTCTGTATCTGCATCTTTCTTAAACTTCTGTGGACCACCCTAGTTAAGATGAATATGAAATGCAGGGTAGTCAAGCTGCATGAAAACTTTAAAGAGCCTGCAAAACAATCAAGACAACAAAAAAACCCACTTTCACATCCACTTTTGCAGGGGATAAAAAACAAAGACTCACCGAGTGTCTGAAAAGCAGTATGAATGAAAGAGAGGAAAACTAAGACTGTAGAAAAATTCAAGTGTTTCATTTCTTTCTTCTTTTTCACAAAGAGATGAGCTGAAATTAATTGCTGCAGTAGAAGTTCTTAAGGAACCAGTTGGCTCTGACTCCTCAGTTTTGAAGTTTTAGTTGAAAGAGAAAAGTCTGGGCTCTAAATAAGGAAATATCCTGTCACATGTGGTATTTTGAAATCTATAAATAATTACAAAATTCAAACTTTGCATCTTAAAGTGAAGTTTCCATCCATTTGAACGCAAGTGGCAAAGTTTGAACAGTTCAACATCATTCTACTGAATTATTTAAAACTTTTGAGTCTGCTCTGGGACTGTAAATCCCTGAGCATCAAAGACAAAGAAGCAGGGAGTGCACTTTAAATGAATGTATTTTAAATCTCATACATACAAAAAAAAAAAAAAAAAAAAAAAAAAAGGAAATTTCTTGGCCAGGTAGGTCTTCACTGATACAAAAGATATATTCACCTAATTTGATGAACTGAGTAATGTCAACTATTTCAGGACAATTTCATTTCACTCGGTAACTTGACAGACTGGTCACTATGTATACACCTGGCTTCTGTCTTCTCTGAATTATCAACTGATAAAATTACTGTACTGTTACTTCATGTGAATTTATCTCATGAGAACCAATACAAATTAGACAAATCTTTAAAAATTTTTCTGTTAAGCAGTGATTTTGACAACAAAACTGCCTTTCAAAACTATTTAATCCACAAAGTGCAAGTGAATTTTAATATTTAATAATTCTCTCTTTGTACCAAGTGTAAATGAGACAAAGAGGAATATTCTCAAACATTAAAAATGAGCTGCAGCCCTTTATTAAGTGGAAATCAACTTCAGCTATGATGCAAAATCCCTTATTTGTTTTGAAGGAAAAGGAAGAAAGATATTGAGCAGAAATTTCCATTTAAAATTTCTGTCAATTTTCACAGCTTTATTATGAAGACAAATCTCATAATATATTCTGCAAAGGCAAAACATCACTTAATGTGAGAAAAGAAACCCATTTACAAAGTATAGGATCTTCAGAGCTCTGTTACCAATATCATCAATCAAAATACCAAAATTATGAACAGTTATATTATTTTGAGGTTGGGGTTTTTTTTCATGTTTACTCTTTTCATTTGCCTTCTTTTCATAGTCATCAATCACTGAATCTAACAAAAAAAAAAAAAAAAAAAAGTTATAAGATCAAGGGGACTTAATTTGAATACAGAACACACTTCATTCTAGCCTCTATACTGTTTTGTTTGACTGCAATATCTACAAACCAGAAATCCAATGTCAACTGTATCTCTCCTTCCAAACTATCTCTTCTGTATAGTTCTTATGCACTTTCTAAGAGTCTGTTTTTCCCAGAGATCCTCGAGATCTTTTTTTGGTTTTCTTCAGTCTATCACAGATGATATAGAATTCATAGAAAAACAGCAAAGTAAGCCTCTAAAGCATTTCATTAACAAGACAGTGCAGTGTGCCCCATTGCCTTACCGACCTCTAGCATGGATACAATGCCCAGTCATCAGTCCACTTATCAGAGTTGGAGGATAGTAAGAAAAGACATCCTAAAATGAGCAATAAAGTGAAATAAAAACAGGAATGTATTCTTCCAGTTTTATTTGACATCCATAGTTTATTTATGTTTTAATTGTATGCCTTGTTCATGTTTCTGTGTTTTCTCCTGTTAGCCTCTCTCTTAGGGTCATGAGATTAAGCACTCATGAGATCACCAAACCGTATAACATCTCCACATACTAATTAAACAACACTGAACTATTATTATGTAATATATAATCATTTATTGATACAATCTCATATTCATAACTGATACAAAACATTCAAAATCATAGAATATGATTGAGAGTTTGCAAATATTTACTTGTTTTGCAAAATCCAAGTTGAAGCCATGGATGAAGGACATGTATTTGCATTTTACATATAATGTTATGGCAAGGAAGTTACTTGTGTAAAGAGTGTAAGACAGAGGCAATAATGGGGAAAAGGAAATAATGTAAATCTCTGTTTATTCCAAACACCATTTTACTTGAGCAACAGTATGCTTACTTCAGTATGTTATGGTGAGATATTTTCTCATAGTGCAGGCTTTGGGGCTAAGTTCTCTGCAAAGGCAATGATCACTTGAGTCTGTATGTGATGCTGCTATAAATCTAAAAAGAGAACACTAGAGTATTAATCCATAACTTTTAAGCCTAAATTCCCACTAGTTCTGTTATTTTGTATGCTTGTTTTATTAGCCATTGTATACAGTATAGAGTCTTAGTCCTGAGAGTATTTATTGAATAGAGCAAGAGCTCTCAATCCTTACCAGAGGAATAATTCCTAATTTTAGTTCATAGTGTCTATTAGGTGCATGTAGATTTTACTAAGATTTCCTTTGTTACAGCTAGAATTTTTTTTAAGCTTAATCATATAATTTGGCTGCATTATCCCATTAGACGACACTATAATCATTTTTTTCTTTGTCATTGGTAGAATCATTTTCATTGTCCCTTCCAGTTAGGACACAGCTGTACTCTAGCTGTGTGCTGTACTGCCTCGCCTCTCTTTCAGTTTCACTTTGAGTTTTGATCTTGAATAAGAAATAAATCATGAAGCCCATCCCTAATAAAATGATGAGGATGAGAGTAAGTAGTATCCATATATTCATGAGACCATGTGATTTGTCCTTTTTGGCATCTGTAAATAAATACAAAGCAAATAGAAGTGGGTGTACTGTAGCCATAAATAAATACGAAGAATACAGAAAACTGTTGGTCTAATTTCACCCTTAATTACCAGGGGGAATATCTATCATAATGACTCTGTGTCAGTCCCTATCATAGATCTTAACATTCAAAAGAAGGAGCAAAGAGGGGGAAATCAGTTTACCAAAGCATCTAGTTATCCTGGGATGCCCTAAGTGTCTCTTAGGTGTTGCTAAATAATACTGGGCATGAATTCAATGGCAACTAAAGAAATTGAGCTCATATAATTAAATATATAAAAGATGAATAAATAATAAATACAAATTCATAAAAATACCCAAGTATTTCTTTTCACCTGTCTTTGAAACTATTAGGAAGGAAAAATAAATCCTACCTTCCACATTTGCATCTGCCCCAAGAATAGCTGTCAAAAATAAAGACAAAAGTTTAGTCAAAATCTAAAAAGGTCACATTTTCATCCTGACAATTTCACGTTAGCAAAAGGTCTGGTAACCTGCACATCAAGGTTACCTCATCACTTCTTCTGGAAACACATTTGCTGAATTAACAGAGATGAAAAGGTGTGATTGATTTTTAACATGACATTCACTGTAACAAAACTGCAGTGGTTTTGCATATTAAAGGCCCCTTCTTGTTTATTTTTTAATAACCAAAGGATCTCCAAGTGCAGGTAGTTTCTGACTGGTTTAGATGGACTCTCTTCTCCACTGTTTAATAAATCTTGCCCTCTTCACAGGGTCTGCATGCCTACAGAGACTGGGGACAACTTGATCAAATGCTGAGGATATGTTAATTTTCCTGTACTGCACACAATTCCTTTGAGACCCAAGAGAGTTTAATTTACCATAATTCACTTGCATCTATAATTACATTTATAAACTCAAGCTTTCTTATGCAGTTTTTCCTGGCTGTGCAAAGAGGGCGCCATCTGCAAGATTATTTTCAGCGCACTGGGTGCGAACTGGGTGCTGGCCAGGGCCAAAGCAGATCTTCCCTTTCCCGTGGGCAGAATAGGGGTGCGTGTTCCAGCGTGGGAAGCACCGGGAGCCGGGCTGCTGCAGCAGCAGCACATTAAACTTGGGCGTGTCTGTGAGCACGAAGGAAATGCAGCTGTTAAATTGTCCCTTGGAAGGATGCAGAGCTCACTGTAACGTGGTATTTGCTTGTGCTGAAACCCCATCCTGCTGGAGAACCTGGCGCCAGGCAAAACTCTCTGTACTTTGGCATTGCACTTAGGGGCCACTCACAGTCAAACCCAACAAATAAAGTAAGTGTTGGCACTGAGTTTCTACTTTCCGAGACATCTGGTAACAAAGAATTAACCTTCTGTAGCGTCTATTGCTCTGACTACCCAAAGAAAGTTAGGAGTTGCCCTAAAAGGAGAAGTTTTCTTTTCAGAAGATGCTCCTGATGCCACTACAAATGTGTACGGCTGCTTTCCCTACCAGCTGCAGCTTTGTTGTTCTGGGAGGGGAAAGGACAGAACCTCAGAAACATCCCAAACCTCAGGGTTGCGAAACAATGCAGGAAATCATACTTTTTTTTTTTTGCAGAATTAACAGTTAAACTCCAAAATACCACATGGCTGCTTGGCTCACAACATTCTGATATTTCTACTTCCTGACCAAAGCAGATGGTGCTCAGTTATACAGAAACATAATATTAAAAAAAAAAAAAAAAAAAAAAAAAATTTCCTGAATCATTTGAATTTAGAAAAAAGGCCCATGATTGCCCCAGGTATGGATAGTTGAAATTACACGTTGTATCCTGCTTTCTTAAAGAATGGTATCTTCTGTGTTGTGCCTTTCAAGAGATATTCCTGTCACCTCTCCAGATTTTTGCTACTGAATCATATATAAACTGCAAGTTATTTGAAGAAGCCAAGCAAGTTTCTTTTCTATGGCCTTTCATACCTATTGGATAAAACCATTAACTTCTAAGAATTTTTATATAAATCTATCCTTTTTTAACTAGCTTCTACTGAAATTCAATTATTCCTTAAAAACAATGTATCTCAATCATATTTCTGTCCATTTAATAAAGTCTATTTATGATTCTATATAGAAATTAAACCAGTTACCATTTACATTTCTGTATATTCCTATCCAAAAGCCACTTGTCTTGCTTGTGTATAAGTATGCATGCTCCACTAAAAAGTGTGATTCAGCCAGATCTTCTACAGAAGCCAATGTACCACCTATAAGAAAACCAGCAGAAGATGATTTGAGGTATCCCCTGCCTTAGAAGTCAGAGGTAGTCAGAGCCTTTGATATAGGATAAGGTTAATAATAAAACTTCTCCTGCTGGTAGGGAGTAAGCAAGGATATAAATAGAGGCTAGAAAGTAGTGTTTAGCTGTGGGGTAACAGCACAGACCATGAGTGATGTTGTCTGAAATGAAAGACAGGAAAGCACAGTGAGGATGATGATTTTTGAAACACCAGACAAAGAGCACATTATTTTCAAATGACTGGATAATATTTTTATAGGTATTACAGATGATTATTTATTTGCTGTTCATGGATTTGACAGGATATTATGTAGCATGTAATATTGCCCAGCAAACAAATTTGCAGTTCAAAAATATTGATTTTTCTGTCAACAGTCATGAAGCAAAAGGGCTACATGAATCTAAAAAGATATGAAAGAAAAAGACCCATTTCTTTTGGGCAG
>NW_020799095.1:31378705-31389100 GCF_003259725.1 Athene cunicularia | reverse complement strand
AAAAAAAAAAAAAAAAAAAAAAAAGAAGGGGGATAACTATATATTCATATTATTTTTGCCTGAATGCTGAAACAGATGATAAGGAAAAGTCTGTAAATACAGCATTTTATGTTGGTCTTTTGTAATGTCTATATTGCGTTATTACTACTGAAATAAAACTTCAAAACATCAAGATCAAATATTAAAGAACTGACTTACTTTTTGGTTTCTTACAAATAAAACCCTTTTGGGAAGAGCAAGGAAGGATACTCCAGTAGCCAGAGAATGCAGACAACTCCACACAGTAATGAAGCTGCTCCTCCGAAGGCTGACCTTCAGCCCAGTTGACAAAGTCTAAGGTGCTGTTGTCTTGCCAAAGCAGCTGCCCTAATATCACAAATGTTAGTAGCAAAACTAATAGTTCCACATCAAAGATTTTCACTAATATTAGCTTTTCTCTTATTTTATTACTTTAGCCTAATAAAGCAATACTAGTTTCTTCAAAAATTCCCTCTGTGGTTATTTTCTAATGCATTTTATTTCTTTTGAGTCTCTTCTTAAAAACAATACAATTGCTTTTCAAAATTATGATTTGCAGATTTGCTAATCATAGCTTACTTTTAATCTGCATATCTCCATGGTTTTATCTAGAGGAGTAAAATTTCAAATAGCAAAATAAATAAAAGTAAGCTTTTATTTTAAAATGTGTAAGTTATTAGTTCTCATTGAAATTTCAGTCACTGAAAATCAAGCAACTTTTACATACACTAGTTAAAATTAAAACATTTCTTTTTTGCATAATCTCCAAGATAAAAATTTTGAAGTATCAATGAGTTAAAATTAATCTAAAAAAAATCTTTTCTGACTGATTGTGGATTGACGCTAGTGTTGTTTTCTTCCAGATGCATGTTTTCCACTGGAGTCTTTCTTCTAGCAACCAGCAGCCTATTTTTCCCCATACAGAAATAGAGAAGCTTGATGCTGTGGACTCTGGCTGGACAACCACAACTCCCAGGTGGTGCTCCTCAGCCATGAGAAGATGTGAGTCAGCTGGGACATGATCCCTATTGGGACACAGAGCAAATGGGGTGGGAAATGCTTTCTCGCAGCCCAGGAATAGGAGATGTCCTCAGAGAGGACTGAGGTCAGAGGGACAAATATGTGTCATTGGCTCTGATCCTCTGTGAAGTCTTGGTTATGCTGCCACTGTAACCAGCTGGGCAAAATTATCAATTAGAGCAACTCCTGAATCATTTGAATTTAGAAAAAAGGCCCATGATTGCCCCAGGTATGGATAGTTGAAATTACACGTTGTATCCTGCTTTCTTAAAGAATGGTATCTTCTGTGTTGTGCCTTTCAAGAGATATTCCTGTCACCTCTCCAGATTTTTGCTACTGAATCATATATAAACTGCAAGTTATTTGAAGAAGCCAAGCAAGTTTCTTTTCTATGGCCTTTCATACCTATTGGATAAAACCATTAACTTCTAAGAATTTTTATATAAATCTATCCTTTTTTAACTAGCTTCTACTGAAATTCAATTATTCCTTAAAAACAATGTATCTCAATCATATTTCTGTCCATTTAATAAAGTCTATTTATGATTCTATATAGAAATTAAACCAGTTACCATTTACATTTCTGTATATTCCTATCCAAAAGCCACTTGTCTTGCTTGTGTATAAGTATGCATGCTCCACTAAAAAGTGTGATTCAGCCAGATCTTCTACAGAAGCCAATGTACCACCTATAAGAAAACCAGCAGAAGATGATTTGAGGTATCCCCTGCCTTAGAAGTCAGAGGTAGTCAGAGCCTTTGATATAGGATAAGGTTAATAATAAAACTTCTCCTGCTGGTAGGGAGTAAGCAAGGATATAAATAGAGGCTAGAAAGTAGTGTTTAGCTGTGGGGTAACAGCACAGACCATGAGTGATGTTGTCTGAAATGAAAGACAGGAAAGCACAGTGAGGATGATGATTTTTGAAACACCAGACAAAGAGCACATTATTTTCAAATGACTGGATAATATTTTTATAGGTATTACAGATGATTATTTATTTGCTGTTCATGGATTTGACAGGATATTATGTAGCATGTAATATTGCCCAGCAAACAAATTTGCAGTTCAAAAATATTGATTTTTCTGTCAACAGTCATGAAGCAAAAGGGCTACATGAATCTAAAAAGATATGAAAGAAAAAGACCCATTTCTTTTGGGCAGAATAGTGCTTCCCTTTCACAGCCTAGCGAAGCATGGATGAGGTAGCTGATGATTCAGCAGCATAGGTGGAAGAGGGCCAAGGAGCAGCTCATAGTCTTGGCCAGGACCATTTGCCTCCAAGATGAGGGAGAGCATAAGCCCTCCCCTAGCTCTGCAAGCTGCCAGGGAGCCTGGCTGGTAGATTGAGGATTTGCAGAACACGCAGCCGCTTTTGGATCACACACCCCATGTTAGGGACATATATGGAAAAGAAGATGTAAGGCCAGAAAGAAGTTAACCCATTTTAAAACCCTACTAAAAAGAGAAATTTTGTGAATGAAGAAATATAACAAGAAAAAAGCACAGCTGGAAACAAAAAACCAAAAACAAAAACAAAACAAAACAAAACAAAAACAGAGAAAATTTATCTCCCTAATTTCAACATAAATGAAAAGCAAACAGCATCCATCAACAGTGAAAAACAAATGAGATATTGATTTTCTTTTTTTAATATGTGTAGATTTTGCAGCAGTAGTTTTCAAGATTTTTTTAAAGTTTTTTTTATTGTCAAGATTGAAATCTTATCTTTGGGTAAAAATAATAATTACCTGATTGAACGCACTGAGTCACAGACTGAACCCAGCTCATTTCATTGTCATTGAAGTTATAGCAGTGGCTTCGGAAAGGAATCCAAGATATGTGATCAGATTCAGGACATTTTCCAATATCCTGTGGGGGATCAGAAGGAAGTACATCTAAAAGAAATGAGATATTATGGATGCTTTCATTCAGTAGGGATTGCAGTTCTTCAGATACAAAATCGAGTATTAAAAAAAAAAAAAATCTTCCTTAAAGGTGCTTAAAATATTCTTCAGCATGCAGTGCCAGAATTATCAGTGACTATGTAAAGAGTGACAATGAGGAGCAGAACTGCTCAGTCACAGCTGAATGATTCAATGTGAGCTCGTGCTCCTCTGTTGCCAACTAAATCAAACTTGGACTGTCTCAAGGATATCTGAGTGTTCAGGGATTTTTAGTTCTAGTTTATTTTGTTATAACCAATAAATTTGTATAAAGAAAAGGTACAGAAAAAAACAGGAAAAAAAAAAAAAAAGCGCCAGAAAACTCACAAACCCTCAAAAGGTTCAAGTAACAATTTGATTTTAAATGAAATATCATCTAAATCACAGTTTACTGTGAAATTTTTCCATTTGATATTTTCCCCAAGATAATAATCCTTACAAAGAATTTCTGAACAGCTTGAACTCTGGCAGTGCATGGAATAACCTGAAGCTCATTGAATATTTGTGTAGTAGTCCCTCGTTTTCCTGCAAGCAATTACATTATTGAAAGAAACAGTAACATTGTCAGTCAGTAGATGTGTTTTTAAAACAAAAGTTGCAAATGAATAGAGTTGAAGTTCAGAGCATGGCCTGGAAGAGAAATTAAAGAAAAACTATACAAAAACAGATCAAAAGAAATTCAGAATTTCCATTAACTCAGTGTCACTAGAGCTAACAGCAGTTGCTCTAATACAAATGAGAAAGCAAAAATTCAGTCCCATCCTAAGGATTTTCTGTAGATTTTAATTTGTAGTATTCCTCAGTGACACTTATAGAATCACTGTGAAGTATGAACTTTTGTTTGGGCTGATAATGGACTTTTCTTCCCAATGCCATAATACATTAGCAGCAGCCACCAGACTGCTGCATGAATAACCAGATACAACCCTTCCTCCTTTCCTCAGTTTTTAGAATCTACTAACAGTGAAGCTGTAACCGCTGTATGAACACTACTTATTTTAAAGGAACAAAATTTTATACTCAGTGGACATTGTTGATTACAGTCCTTCCCATAAAATCCCTGTCAGCAAAAACGTTCACATTCTAGACTCGAAGTGAAATATTTAGTACTCCCACAATCTCTATGCTCTGTCTGCCTGTGACATGGTATAACTGCTGTGGCAGTTATCATCCCAGTCCACTGAAATGGCAGTATCCTGTCTGGCGAATGACAATTCCATCAAAATAAAACATCGTTCATATAAAATAAAGGTACTGACATTATATACTCGTGCTTATTATTCCTTAATATGTACTTTGAAATTTTTATTTCAGTCAAAGCAGATCCAGCAAGGCTTCTTCCATAAAACCAAAAGCTATCATCATAGCTTACCCTCAGATTTTTTGCAGACAGGAAAATGTTTTTCATTACAAGGTGCTGTTTTCCAAGTCCCATGGAGCTCTAGATAGACACAGGCTATCTTCTGTTTTGGTTCTCCATAGTACCACTTAGTAAAACTTAATTTCCTTTTATCGGTCCATCTGTAATAGCCATAAGTCTAAAATTGAAACAGACATTTTGACATACTTTTTCTACATTCTCATCTGCTGTTTCAGGTAAGTGGATTTATACAAATTCACATTTTCACAGTGATATATATATTCTTCAGTTTGTATATCTGTGCTAGTACTGTTGAAATATTGATTGAATCAGGACTCAGCAATGTTAAAGACACAGCAGTATGCCTCCTATGCTGTAACAGCCCATGAAAGTGTTCTGAAGGGTAACTAGTGCTTGCTAGGTACCGCTGGTGCTCAGTCCCTTGTTGGGCAACACTGTGGGGTAGAATCACTCTCCCAGAGTCAGGTCATCGGAAGAGGAACATGAAACCTATGGAAAGCTCAAGTGAAACTGGGTCTCAGACCAATGGTGGTCAAACAAGGACTATAAGCTCAAGGACAGTTTTGAGGAGAAACATTCAGGAGTAAACTGCAGCTATCACTGTGACTCTGAGTCTGCCCTCCCTCCACTCTTTTTTCCCTGGGAAAAAATGGAAGAATTATAAGGAAAAGGGAACAGACCCAGTTGTGTGTCTAGATGTGTCAAGAGGTCAGGCACACAAGTCCTCCTGAGCTCAGCACCATCAGGGCAAGATTGCTGCCCAGGGATCAGGAAGAATCACAAAGCTTCACTCTTGCAACAGCAGGACTGGAAGAACATGTCTGGTGATCCAAACTTGATCATAATAGACTTTTAACTGCTTTCTAAACCATGTCTCTATGATTGTAAAAGCAACCGACTTTGATATCAAGTGGACTTAAAACAATACTGCTTTGTTTGGGATAGAGATGTCCTGTGGACTTGTGCAAGTGGAAAGATTTATGTCAAGGTTGGTGACTATCAATCTCTTACATATTATAAGACCAAGCAGTTTGTCTGGTAGGGAGAGACACTGTTAGAACTGTGGAAATATGTATTGTTCAGCAACAAGTTCACCGTCTCAGAAAATATAGCCTTCTAAGAGGTTTTATCAGAGTGCTTCTGCATCACACAATGAGAAATGCTATTTTTACACAGAATATATTGTAAGTTCTCTGTAGGGATACTGAATTTCAGACATGTTTTACATATCAGTGTGGAAACACAGTTAGTAAAAACCACTAGTTAACAAGATTATTACTGATGAAAGAGCTCTTTTTTATTGTGATGGTAGTTTAGTCAGCTCAAAGAACAATACAATAGAAACATGATAGTTAAGTGCATTGAGCAACTAACTCCATACTCACTAGAAAACTCAAAGATCATGTTGACAGTCACAGAACTAATAAAACTGATGCTCACCTGAGTGTTCCCTTACACAGTGGTGGACCTGGATTTCCATATTCACTTCTGGTACAGTATAGCTTTTACTGCTTTTAATCTTTTGGACTTAGCAGGTGTAACAAGGAGGGTGTTCAGAGGCACATGTTATGTCCTGTGAACCTTTATGAACTAAAAAGTAATGAAAAAACTATCGCTGTCAATGATCACAAGGCACTAGCCTTAATGACCCTGTTGGTCCCTTTGAGAAGAATTCACCTCTCTTTAAAAAGGCCATCCAAAACTTAACCAGGTAGCTTGACCTAAGTGTGTAAGATTCTCATGGAGTTGGTAAAAAGAGGCCAGCACTGTCAGAGGTTCCCATCCTTCTCCATTGCCTACGGGCAAATTAAGAGGGATAAAGTCAAATGAAGTGAGTGCTATCCACCAGTCCTAGGTTCCTAAATCTGCTCATGCTACAATTCTCCCTGCTGATAGTAATCCAGTCATAACATTTAAATGCACCACCTACCAATTTATTAATCTTACCACATTGCTATTGAGCCCAATCCATAAGGGCTCTCCATATTGTGCTGCCTGCAGCAGCAGGAATATATTACTATAATAATCAAAAATGCTGGCAAGCTCTGAAGATTTATCCTTGCAGGCTGTTCTTGCTTCTTCCCAATTCATTTTAGAACGAATGATTAAATAGCTGCTGTTACCATAATGGATGAAATCAGAATCTGGAGCAGTTGTGGAACGAAACAGTTCAGGCTCTGTAGGAAAGAGGTACAGATTTGAGAAGAAGGGGAAAAACCAGTGAAAAATTACTAGCAGCCTGAACAGCAGTATTACTTTTGAGTAACAGATTAATACAGTGTGGCAACACAAGCATCAAGTAAACGCATTTCTTATTTAAAACACAGGAGACATTTTAATGGTAACTTGTAATTATTTTTAACTATAGTGTAAGTAGTGTATTCAGGGATTAGGGAGAATAAGCTCTGGGAACCTATAGACATACACTGCACCAGATGAAATTATGTGAATACTGATCACATAACAATCCTTCCCAAGAGCTCTCTAGGTACCTCTCCCACGGTGCAGATGAAATTCCCCCCAAGCACAAGCATGGTGCAGGATCTCCACACCACTTCAGTCTCAAAATAGGGGTGAATTTCATTCTAAACAAAGTTTGTGACTCTGCTGCTACTTCTTCCCCATGTAGACTGAAGTGAGAAAGGAAACTGTAGTTGTACCCTAAATCATATATGCACAATTAGAAAACAAAGATGTAGAACTAGTGATGGGGACAGAAGAAAGGACAAAAACTGCCTTTGTCTTCAGTGTCGAGAATACCCTGGCAATTGTTTTTGTTAGTGATGCACTCATGCAGCTTTCTGCAATTGCACGGGATGGAGCCCTGAAACATCTGGCCCAGCTGTGGCTGCTTCCTGTATTTTTACTTGCTGCTCAGCAGTTCTCTTTTTCTCTTCCTGTGTACTCTGCAGTGTATGTGTGCTCCGGATGTGTCTCCCACCCTGAGGATACATGAAGAACACTAGAACTTTTGCCCTTCTTATTACTGCTGGTCTTGTGATATGAAAGCATTGCTGGAGACTGATGAGCAAAATAACCAGTTTAACTGACCTTAGTTAATGCCCAGTGGAGCCTGTGTGAGGGTTTTTTGGTGAGGGGGGTTTAGATCTGGGGGTGAGGGTGGGGAAGCAGCTTTCAGTGTATTGTCTAGCTAGCTAAGATACCTATGGTGGAGATCACTGATGGATTTGGTTTTATGTTTTGTATTTGCATTTGCAAAATAACCTCATTCAGATAGCTATATCTGTGCTAGTTGGGTAAAGTACAGATGGCTAAACTTTTATGTCAATCAAGAAAAAGTGATTTTGAAGGCACAGCTCTTCTAACCTGTTTTGGGCATTTGCCTCAGGATGAGACAGGTGAATCCTACTTTCAAGGTGTCTGCTCACCACTTCAGATAACTGATGTAAGTGTAGATGTCTCCAGGGCAGGTGAAGTCAGCCTCTGTGAGTGTTGGTGGGTATGCTGGTAGGAGAGAGGCTGTAAAGCCAAAACTTTTTTATAATCCTTATCCCAGAGTGAGTTTTGTGTATGGAATTCCTCAGCTGGGAAAGTAACTCTGCTTCACTCACCCTGGCTGCTACAGGCACAAGCTGGGCCGTTACAACTGAGGACTTGTACCGTCAGATCACTCAGTAAATGTCTTCCAATGAAAAAGGTGAAAAGTAAAACTTACTGCTGTCCATCTGGCAAATATAACTTTTGTTATGCTGGCAGTCAGTGTTTTCCCAGCACCCTGCTTCATCTACAGATCTTTTTGTCATTGCAACACAATCAGTCTAGGGAAAAAATAAAAAAGAAAGTTATAGCTGATGAAGTGCAAAAGGCCTGGCAAAATAATAGAAATAGATTTGAGGAGACAAAGATAATAGCTTTCTTTTCTAATTTTCTGGCTCTTATTTTAATTCTTGCTTCTTGGAAAATAAAATTCTTGTATTATATATCTTAAACAAATGTTCTTTCCTTGGCAGATTACTGCAAGAACTTTTATCAGTTTATTAAAATTTCTTGGAGTGCACCAAAAGTATTTTTACTATGTCGTTTATAGTAGTCTGTACTGAATTTGTTGAACTTTCATTTGGATTGATGCTGTACAAGGAGAAATAATAAACCACAGTAAAAATCCAAGTTAGTAATACTGAATATTTTCAGTAAAGTCTAATAATTCTAATTAATTCTAGTGGTAATTAGAATACAACACTCCCTTTCTGCAATTTTAGATTCCTGCAAAGGAATGACAAAAAGTGTAGACTCTAAACAGGCCTATTAATCTCTGGGTACAGCTTTAAATACTTGATCTCTGAAATATTATTCAGTTGCCTTCTGCTTTAAGCCATTGAAATACAGGATCCTAGCTGAAAGAGGAATGTCTGGTTACACTAACCTTGAGTATGTTATCTAAGTTATGAATTTTCAGATTGATTTTTTTTTGGTTTACCTCTATTGTAATGTACTTCCAGTTAACTTTTATATATTTATCTCTAAATGGGAATTGTCTTCCCCACTTTGAATAGTCAAAAGAGCTTCCATCTGTCCAGAGATATGTATCCTCACTGTTAATATCATTCAATCCAATCCAGGTTTCATTGGCAACATCTTTCAGGTGGAAGGTGAAGAAGGCTGTTTAAAAAAAAAAAGATCAGAGAAAGAGAGTAGCTGAGGAGTTGCCTTTTCAAATTCAGTTGAAACCAAGTTCCAAATAAACCAACCAATTAACTTTTAAAAATATTGCAAATATCAGGTTCAGTATTATTAGAATACAAGTTAATTGTAAAAGAGAAAAAATGCAATGGGTAATTTAACTGAAGCAGTTTGATTTAATTTTTAAAAAAAAAAAAGGAAATATTTTTTGGATAAAAAATGATAAATACTTCTCAGAAATAATATAGAAATTAGGTCTAGAAGGGACTTCAAAAGGATTAATCAGCCTTCCACAAAGTAGTATTAAATGTACATATGTCATTTCTGATGGATGTTTGTTTACCTGTGGGAATTTCATTAATATGAACTATTATTATTTATCCCCTCTTCCAAAGCCATGGGGAACAGATTAACCTGTTCCCTCCACATGATGCTTTTGCCAAGAGATGGAAAGTGTCTTATCACACTCCAGTCTTCTCTCAGGATCAAGCAGCTCTGGGTCTCCCTTCGTATGTTATGCTGTTTGAATCTGGAGGCTAGTTCAGCCTTGTTATTAGATGGTGAAATGTGCTGGCTTCATACCTAGTGCCAAAAGGTTCTGATGTCATACCTTGCACTTGCTCATTGTGTATAGAGGCCAAATTTCCCCCTAATCTTATACAGGCACTTCTTGCAGAGTGCCAAGTCAGTCTCTCTTCTTCTCTGGATCCAAATATCTTATAACACTGAAGGAAGAGTAAAGGATTAGACAAAATTTCAGGTGTCAAAAAGTATTAAACCCACTGTTTTTGATTAATTCGTTTCCAATCCATGCATGTACAGAGCAGCAGATGGGTGGTCTACTGAAATGTGAATACTTTCAGTGAGCCAGAAGGAAATCCAGCTAATCACAGCAAAGTGTGTGCAGTACTTAACAAACCTGTGGGCTGTCCAAGGTTAGCTCTGGGCAAAAGAGGGCAACCTCCAAAAGCTTTTGAAGAATTAAGTAAATGTCCAATGTGCATGGGTAGATATTTCAGATCATATAACTGAAAAGGAGAATTTTTGAGGAACTTGAAACTATTTCCTGACTGGCAACATAATCTGGGGCAGACATCTCTCAGGTCAAGTTCTTTCAATTTTATATCACAGACTTAGTGCTAAAGCCTGAGGTTGGGTGAACATTCAGCATGGATCAAACAGCATCAGGAAGAACTGCTCTTCTGTATGGTGTATTAGTATCCCATGGGGATTTTTCCTGAATACCAGTGTTAAAAAATGGTTTTTCTGAGGAACATAAGACATGATTTTTAACTGGCATATGCTGTTTCTCCCTTTTTATACCCTTTGAATACATGAAAACTTTTCTAATGATTGCACTGTGGGATTGATTTGTGGTTTTAATTGGGG
>NW_020799095.1:31235413-31378655 GCF_003259725.1 Athene cunicularia | reverse complement strand
GGGGGGGGGTTGGTGGTTGGTTTTTTTTTAATTCTTATGGCCAAGTGTACTTTTGCTTAACTTAGCAAAAAGCAATGCTTGCTTGTTTTCTATATTTGATTTAACATTTATTGCTGTTTGTGTTACTCAACCTAAGATAAGTTGTGATCGCCAATTATATATGAAAATTTTGACCTTTTATTTCTTCATCTCAGTGTTACTCAGAAAAAGGGACTTACACTTATAGATAAGGATAATGAAACAGGATTTCCATGCAGTAAGTATGTCTAAAATAAATAGAAAATTCTAGAAACTGAAAAAGTAACTGCGACTTGGACATTTACAAACATTATGACTCAAAACCTTCTAATTTTGAGATTTAGATATGGACTTGCCAACATGAAAATTGACTACACTGCTAATTAGAATACCACTTAATAAACTGGTGTATAAGGTGAGAGAATTTACACAGTGAGGTAAAAGAGAGAGTTGTTTTCTCTACCTGTAGCAAATCTGCTTAGTATGGCTGAGATTTGTTACTGCACCTTATTTTTAAACAAAAGCCAAGTTTCTGGACATCCTCCCAGAGGTGGAAGTACAGTAGAAGCAAATCCTGAATAAACTGAATTGTGCCTTTCACAAATGAAGGCATTTTTCACAGCACAGCTTATATCTTTCCAAAAGCCTGTAAATAAATGGAATACAGAGAATCACTGTCTGAAACTCTTGTACGACCACCACAGCAGTCAAGCCCCAGACGGTATGTATAAAGCACAAATGAAAGCTTCCAGAAACAGTTACCATGCACACATTTACCCATATACACTCCTCCTTCCTCTGCAGTATGTCTCCAGTAGTGATGGTGTGGTTTTAAAACTCAGCATACTTGTTATGAAAAACTATCAGTATTGTTCAACTACTTCAGACTCAAACTTAAATATGTAGCAAACATTTTGGATTTTGATGCTAAATTTTCAACCAAATATTTTGTACTCACCAAAATCTTTTGACATTATCACACAGTTTTCATCGTTATTTGCAAAATTGGGTTCGTTCGGAGCCCAGGCAACATAGTTCACTGCGGTCTGATCCAGCCAGCTGAAAGAAAGAAGAGGACAGTGACTGCCAGACAGACAACTCCAGCAGTCATTTAGTTACAAGGGTTTGTTTAAGTAAAGAGCAAAGCAAGGTATTAACAGTGACCAGAAGGCAAAGGCTCTACATTTAATGGAGAGGACATATCCTCAGCATTACTGCTGCTTCTCATCTGTTTAGTACTATCACATTCAAGTCCCATGAGTATCCCATTTTGCCAGAGGTTGGATAAACAGTCTCACACTCAAAGGGAAGGCTTCTTATGGTCTGGACAGACTGAAACCCCAAGATCTCATCAGTGCACAGACTTCACTTTCATCCCAGAAAAGCAGATTTCTAAAGCAGGTTCCCTACCAGCAATTTCAGAAAGCTGTTAGGCGAGATGTTGCTTACACTTCTTGCTTCCAGCTCACATAAATTGAACGACTGGAATTGGTCTAAGTAAACCTTTATATAGACATTTTATCAAAACCTTCTGGGCTTTCCCTGTAGCTGTTGGAGACCCAATCAGAGCTAATCTCATTCTAAGGTTGATGTCTAAAATGGATCAGGTGAATAACTTCCTAAAATTAGCTGCTTCTCCTTGCTACCTCTGAAGGGTTGCTTGGGTGTTTAACTCAGTTCTCTCATTGTAAGACATTAAGTGAAATGAATCTTAGCCATGAATTTCTATTAGTTTTGCTCTCTCAGATTTGGAAGGAAAAGACATTGCTGTGTTTAAATATAGAAGAACTTATTTCTTCTGGTCTGAGACGTCTCATGAAAACTATCCAGAGGTCAATTGTACAACAGTTATTAACTTGTAAAATGAAAGCACAAACAAATGCTTTGACAGAGCAAGATGAAATTACCATCATTTGTTGTCCATGAACAGTTTTCCTTTACTCACCTGAATTTCTGATCAAAGCTGACAACTAAGCCAATGAAATATGATTCCGCTTTGAGTTTTGTGTAAATCTAAAACAAAAATTATTAACAGTTAAGCACTAAACAGTTCCTGAACATCAACCAAAACTCTGAAAGCCCATTAACCATGACCTTGATTTTTTTTCAGGATATGAGCTTCAGGCAAGAAAGCTGTATGTTCAGACCCAGGTTTCAAGCAGACAACAGGGATATGGGGAACATCCTGGAGTGAGGAACCCACTGGACAGGAAAGCAATAACCACTGTGCTGAATACTACATATCTTAGAAGAGACAAGCAACCTATGCCTGAACTATCCTTTGCTGCACCTTTAGCATTTGCATGACTTTTTCCTCTACCTGCTAAATGCAATAGTATTTTCTTTACAGGTCCTGAACAAATATATTGTTATATAAATAAGTAATGTAGGGCAATAGCTCAGGACTCGAACATAGATAAAGAGATAGGCTGTTCCTTTTATCAGCTGCCGTGCTTCAGAATTCAGTTATAATTAATAGGCTCAGTGCTTACATATTTCCATAGAAATTGTCTTTTGCTTTCATTCTCAATGACAACCAGATCTGCAAAGTTCTTCTGACAAATTCTCCGTGCTTCTTCCATATGGACACGTTCTTTGCTGAAATAATACTGCTTATCTTCATATATAATCCATCCATCATTAGTGGCTTGGAATTCTGGAAGATAAACAATCATATATATTACATTCATATCTAGTCTGTACAAAGTCTGAATATTATACAATAACCTTTTATTTGAAAGAGAAAAAAATCCTACCAAATTTGACGTTTGGTTCAGGCTTTAGTAGTGTACCTGTAAAATAGAAGATTGTCATGAGCAACATTGCAAATACAAAAAAATCCAGAGATTCACTTTATGTAGTTGTAAATGCTTGTATACTAGAGAAAAAAAAAAAAAAAAAAAAAAAAAAAAAAAAATAAATTTAAAATATGTGTAATTTAGAAACATTTATCTAGTGAAAAATATGTATCTTACAGGATATATCTGTATCTCCATCTCACTGTATTAAACAATCCAGGATGTGCAGTAAACACTTTGTAGATGAAACTCACATAAGCTGAAATTTTATTTAGTATTTTTACTTGGCATGCTATTATTATTTTTTTTTATATTCATGTGATTATAGCGAAACAGCATAATCCAGCCAAAACACTAAGTTCTCAAGCTTACCTACATAGTAGTAAACTATTTACAACTAGTGGAAGCTTAATGCTAGTATTTTGTTAATACCACACATCATTTCCAGTGTCTCAGTGCACTCCTCCTTGCCAAATGGCTTGTTTTTTACTAAGAAAGTCTGGTTTTAAAAGCCCTGGAGAGCCAGTAGATACCAAACCCAAGTTTCTGTTTACAGTATGGACCGGGAAGAAGCAGTTAACCTGCTGCCATTCCCAGAGCCAGGTGTAACCCCTCAAAGGTAGCTCTGCTTTCCTTTGGATGTCTTTTACTTTGCTCCTCACAAGGACTACTAATTCTATTCTTAGTTTTCTCCATGGTTTGATGGAGAGGAACACATAATTAAAGAAATGACAGGAACAGTTTAGAGATGGAGAGGAACACATAAAGAAATGACAGGAACAGTTTAGATGAGAAAGAAGCAAACAAATGAAAAAAAAAAAAAATTAAAATTTCTTCTGTTGGGAGCTTTTAAACATTTTCTTCTTAAGTATTTAGTAAAGAATAGAACTAAAATTATCCAAATATCTTCATAACGAATTTACATACTTCACCTCATTTTGAATTTATTTTTTAATCCTAACATAACTATAACATTCCTTGTTTTTCAAAAAGATGGAGTATCTTAAGTAAATATGAATCTTAAGTGAATGAGTGAATTAACAGCTGAGAATCTCTCCTCTTACATTGATCATCATATAACCTAGATTCACAATAACAAGATTTAATTATTTTGGGTTTTGGTTTCTTTCTTTACTTTTGAAAGGCAATCTAGGATCAAGATAAACTGATCAGAGTCTTTACATCATGGTTTCTGAACCCCTCCTGAGTAATCTTGCCAAGAGCAGAGTACACCTGTACAAAGCAGTGTGCTCAGCACACTGGAAAGGGCTGCATGGGTTGTACTACTTCAAGTCGATATACAGAAGTCAATGTTTTGATGGTGCATTTGTATGACTAATCTAACCACAAGGGAATAGTGATTCCTCCTTTTTGGTTGAGCAGTTCTTCAATGTTAGCATGGTGCTTTATTTTCTGTTTAAGGGTGACAGTTTGTTGGCAGAGTCATCAAATACTAGCTATACTTGGTGCTTTTTATATAACTGCTTCTCCCTTCCCCTCTCTATTGTGCCTCCTACTATTACCCCATGTGCTTCAAAATTTCTTTTCATTTCAAGAAACTTCTAAGAAACACCTGCTCCATGGAGATGCATATAAGTACTCGGTTTAAAACCAGGAAGCAGGGATGTAAAAGTATGACCAAGTAAGCGAAACAAGTTCTTCCATTATTGGTTGTCACTTGGGATCCTCAGCCCATGAAGACCCCTTTTCCCACTGGCAGGCACCCCAGTGCACCCCAGTGCACATCCATCAGGTTGTGTGCCCTGGCACCGGGTGAGGGAGGCCTGGCATTAGGGTCCTGCCTCTCAGGCAAAGCTGGGGGATATGGGAGTCCTTCAAGGCTACACCAGCCTCTGCTTTTGATCTCTTTTTAGAGTTCCTAATTCCTATAGCAACTGATGTCCCTCTTTGGTTTCCATTATTGATTTCACAGGGGGGAAGCAAAGCTTTTTTCTCTTTTGTACAGAGAACTCCATTGTCTTGCACCTTTGGCTCTCCTGGGTAAGCCTGAACCAGATGATAGAAATACAGGGAGGAGATAAAAGGAGAGGGGTTAAGTACCTTTGTCTTGAAAACTTATTCAACCCATGGCAGAAAGAGATAAAGCCAGAGATAAAGTTAAAGGGACATCTTTAACTTCCTGTGTCTGAGTCCAATTGAAATACCTTGATTCATTCCTCTTGCTTTATGTGTTGCCTTCACTGCAACTGGTTTTAAAATGAGCAATTCTCAGTATCTTTCTTCTTTTCAATTTGTTTAAATCCATACAATTTGTTTCTGAACTTGGGTTTATGGCTCCAATTAAATATGGATGTAATCATACCTTTTTTTGTTTCACAAATCCAATTAAGTAAATGTTCACAGCGCAAGTCGTTCCAGCGCATTTGGGGTGATCTATTAAACATAACACAATGTTCAAGTTCTTCATGGTTGTTGGGTTCATCTTCATCCCAGTTCTCATAAATTACCTGTGTTGGAAATACCTCTCAATTACTATGTGATTTGAACGGAGTGGAAGTAATTGAGATTGCCATTTTAACACAATTTCAGGAGCTCATCATCTCAAGTACCTTCTTTATGGGAACAATAGGAGTTCGGAGAGCTCTGACAGGGCTGTGAAAGTCACGCTGATTGGCTTACTTTCCCCATTGCTCCCTGGAGAAGGTGTAAAGATTACATGGTATAGAAAAGTATGTGTCTGATGGTCTGATGGGCAGAAGGAGTTGTCTTTGTCTTGCTTTGTGAAAGATGGCAATCTGACTTCTCTGTGCTGATGTACAGCAGTGCCCAATCTGGAATGGTGTGAAGATCTAAGAACACAGACTGTGAAAGGTGGAATATAACATGGCACCAGGGATGAAACAGGCAATTTTGTACTTCCATCAGTGTGTTGATAGTGCCATCACTGAGCACTTCAACTGTTCAGCTGATGGATAAAGGGCTGCCATGCACCTCCCAAAGGTTTAAAGGGATCGGAAAAAAGGTATAAAAAGATGAAAACCTATATATTCTAAAGGACAGAAAGTCAGTTAATAACCAACAAATAAGTACTCACAGGGCAACCATCAATCCAGGCAAATCCTTCATCAGGATTTAAGAGAAACAAACCAATCCAGAAAGCCTGAGTGTGCAGTCCTTTATCCCTAAAATAAATCATACAATATAGATACATGAGTGTGTAAAGATGGGCCATGGTATAAATGCTGGAAAGCATAGAAATATGCTGCTTTCCATCACATCTGAATTGGCAGCTACTCCTTCACTGTTGGCCCATAGCCAGGCTCACCGTCTGCACTCTGTCAAGGGGTTTGACAGGGCTCTGCGATAAAAAAAAAAAAAAAAAAAAAAAAAAAAAAAAAAATCTGCAATATTTGAATGTAAGTAAAAAGACAAGTGACGTGACACAGAGTTAGTTCAGCCTCCCATCCTTGGGACTGCAATACAGCTCTTGGCTGTAGCAGGAGGTCATAGACAGAGGCTTTAGCAAAGGTAAAACATCAATGGAGAGATATAATGCAAATTAACTAATAAAAACAGTGAACATTGTTTTTCAGATGCTTTTATTTGCTTCTTGGTACTTCCTATGTGTTTTATTTAGTAGTTCATGCTATTTTTCTTGTACCTATCGACAATATAAAATAGAATCCTATTTCATTCAGTAAATAATGGAAAGTTTTGCCTCCACAAAGATTTCATAGTCTAAAGCAAAGAGACTTAACAGACAAGTATAAACATGTTCAGCTTCTTACAATACTGAAAAGTAATAAAGTGAAGAAGGGTGAGATCACAGAGACTTTCCTATATGACAGTTTTAAATGTATTTGAGAAATTAAACCTAGATTCACCGCTGTGTGAAACAGTTTTTGTTAGATAGCTATATATTATGTGCCATTGAGATGTCTTGACATCACAGAATCCAATTAGATTAAAAAAAAATATATATATATAAAAAAATCAGTGTTTAGGATTATATTCCCAGATGAAAAATTTATATTTTAATTTAAAATTTGATTATGTTTATTCACCCACTTGCCCAGCTTCAAATATATTTTGAAGGAATTCTTATGTAATAACATGAACATGAAAAATAATTGTCGTGCAAGTACTCACGATGCTAATTGCCATAATAAAATTTGATCTTCTCTTCTATTGATTGTGACCAGATTTCCTCCTATGGCTCTACAGAATTCTTCAGCCTCAAACCATGACTTCTTTTCGTTTCCCTCTCTCACAAAAAACTATTGAGAACAACAAGTATAAATAAATTACTAAATATGCAAAGTTTGGCATATAAAAATATATAATTGCCTGTGTAATTATATCAGTATCACTTTCTTGAGGCAACATAACATCTCTCAAGATCTATAATAGTAAATATTAGTCATGTAAAATATAAGTTTTTCTTATTTTCTTATCATCCTCTATTTTAAAATTAGGCAAGAGTAGCATAGGAATCTCAGCAGAACAAATGTTATCACAATGTACAGAGAAGAAAGAATAATTTGTAACTTAATTAGAACTTTCACCACTGAAAGACTCAAGGAAATGTGGAATAGCTCAGTTGTGGTCTTTTGCAACAGAAAGCAGGAGATTTTTGAGAAATGGAAGATGGAGGGAAAATCAATACATTGGAATAGAAAAGATAGTATGGGTGGAGAAAACCATTTGGCAAAGTTCTGACCCTGGCCAAGGAAGAGATTTTTGTAGGGTGGTGCAAGCATACAAATAGCTCCACTTTCTACTGTGAAGTACGTATAGTCTTGAAGTAAGAAACTGGATGCTTGACATTTTGGGGAAAGGATAATTAATGATTTGGTAACTGGCAGAACCAAGATTGTTAGTAACAATAGCTAAGTGTGACATAGAAGTGTAGACCCCTATAAATACAGGGCTAAAATAGTCTCTGGCTTCCCAGCAGGCAGAGTGTCAAGAAAGAAAGTGAGACGATACCTATGTAAAGACCTGGAAGACCAATGTTGCATATATACTTCTACTTGATCTATTTTGCCTTTTCTTTACTTTTTTTTTTCCCCTTTTCTTTTCAAAAAGGAGACTTTTTAATGCATTTTAGCTAAAACAAGAGAATGCCCCAAATCAAAGAGTCACCAGTGTCATACTAAACTCGTATCTAAAAGTATCACTAAAAGTATCTCATGCTGTGTGAGAAAAGATTGGCAGAGGTCCAGGTTTCCGTAAGTTTTCTTTTAGAAACATTGTCTTATACAAGTGACACTGCCAGCTCTTGAGATACAATACTATGTTTTTCTGAAGTACCACATTCCTGGAAGCAAATAAATTAGGTGAGGCTCTCACCTGGTATTCAAATAAAACAAATTTCTAGCACTCCGTTTTCATTGTTTCAGGTTTTCCATTGTTGACTTTAGTTATATTTGATGGTTTTTCTCATGTTTTTTGCCCTTGAATACCATGGAGAAGATCATTCCCCAAAAATGACCCAACACCTGGGTCCCTGAGTACAACGGTGACCAGGGCACTGACCCCTGGGCCGCCCTGTGCTCAGACACATAGAGGAGGTAGACACACACTTACTTTGAAGCATGAGTCTCCCCAGGAGGCTCCGTCCCAGCCTTCAGCACAGGCAGTTGCAGGGACTGGTCCTGGAGGAGCAGGAGGTGGCACTCCTGCTGCCTGCTGTTTGCAAAAATAATTTGCTGTCTTCTCACAGCTAACGACATCCCATAATCCTGCTGCAATTCCAGTTCCCATGGCAACACAGCCTTGCTCTTTTCCTTCATGATATGGGGGAAAAAAAAAAAAAAAAAAAAAAAAAAAAAAAAATCAGACCTCTGCTTTTATTCATAGAAAATTATGAAAACAAAAATGCAGATTATGCTGATTAAAAACCATCATGGATATAAAATTATTTTTAATACTTCCTACCAGAGCCCGGATATGGGCCAATGAGTCTCACAGACACACCTTTGCTAAAAATGGAGATTTGCAGTTTTGGAACACAAATCTTTCTTATCTTGCCACCCCAGGGAAATCACAGGGCAAAAGGCACTTGATTTTATTTACATATGTAGCAGATGGACTGACAATTACTTTGGTGTTTCTAATATCCAGGTAATACAAATTCAAGAAGTCTGGTAGCAAGTATAACTAGTTTGTTTAAGGTATAGCTAGCTAATCTGGAAGGCAAAACTTCCCACACAGATGCTAATCTGTCTTGCTGAAATGCAAAACAGATGGATGTTTGCTGGTTGCTTCTCACATAAACACCTTGCGGGTCAAAAAACTGTCCATAACAATTTTTCTCAATCTGATGAGTTGTTGTTAACTGGTGTTTAAAAGTCGATGAAAATGAGACCATGAACCTTGTTAACTCCTGCACAGTATTGCCTTCAGTCTAACCCATTAAAAATCTGTTTCTGTACAACTTTGCAGGAGATGATTGACTTAGACAACACCTGACACTCAGCTGTGATAGTGCTTGTTGCACTAGTATCAAACACAAGGTCTGATGGTGTCGGCCACCTACAGCTACAACCACAAAAGAAAATGCCTACTCGAATTTCTAACCCTAGGGGATAGAAGCAGAAACCCACACAAACTGCAGTTGCACTCATCACAAGGGTTGGGCCCATGCAGGTCTTACCTGGCATTGCTCTGTTCCAGTATGTGAAGAGAAGAGGTTCACCACTGGTCCACCTGAAACTCCCTCGTTCTTCTGTGTCAGAGAGACCAATCCAGAAATATTTTTCAGACCGCAGCCCCGTTAGACTAATCAGAAAGGCTTGCTCATTTCTGAAGTGGAAAACAGTGTTCAGTCACAATCCATTATCTAGCAATATTGATCTATGTGGTACAAATAAAGGTATCACTATCATGCTAGCATGACTCCAAGGCAACAGCTCTTCAGTGAAATTCAGGCAAAACCTCAGCAGTCTTTTAAGTGTGGTCAAAAGAATTTGGTGAGGGACTTTCTCCTTTCAGCTGAAGGCATCTTCTTTCCTTTCCATCCAGTTCTGTGAAATGTCACAAATCACAGCTTACATGGGCTTCTATTTTGTTGTTGTGTTCTATTGTTTTCCTTGTCTTTCCAAATATTTGAGGTACCTTAAACAGACCACCATCAGGGCCAAACCTTCAGCTTTGCTAGCCATTATGTCTGAAGGTAGTCATGTTCCTCAGAGGCCATGAAGCCTGCAAAGTCTGAGTGAGATATAGGTAGGTTGGAGATGATACATTCTATCTGTGGTGGGGCAGGTCCTGGACAAGATTTCCCACATTTACTCAGAATTTGGCTTAGAAGATAGTTTATGAAAATATTGTTGTTGAATCTCTCCTATCATGATGAGATAACACCCATTGGTAAATGGATTAAAATTGCACTACTTTCCAACAGAAAAACAAAACAAAATAAAAATAGCATAGAAGTTGCTTTAATTAGGAATTGAAAGATAAGAGAAAGCTGTTTAACTCAAGAATCCTCAAAATTTGAAAACTGTTTTAATAGATTAAGTAGAAAACCCATTGAGTCTTTTTTTTCCCTTGCATGGATAGTTTTACTTGGCTTACTACTACAACATTTTTGAAAAGCGCTGATAAAACACTTTGAAAAGTTAAAAAAAATGGACAAGTTTCTCCATCAGAAGCAATGATTTTGAGGTATTAAAAAAAATTTTCCTACCTGTTTTCCACTGTAGCTAGATAAGCTTTGCTCTGTTCACATGTCTTATTTGCTTCTGAGAATGTCAGAAGTGCAGAACCCACTAAGTAACAGTGAGAACCATATCTTTTCCAACCCTGTGATAAACATAAGATTCTTACTGTGAAATTGAAAGAGACTTCAAAATAGAAATTAGCTCTGCTCTTTTGTGTATGAATAGTCCATGTTAAATTTGTTGCAGCTAAACTTAAAAACAAGATGAGACTGGGCTGATTTGTTAATAAACAAAAGCTGGTTTTATGTTACCGTTTGCTCCTACAGAAGGCCTTTTTGTTTTCATCTCTTTTACATGTACATGACTTTTCAAGGAAAATTGTGCTATTTGCTATTGCTTTCCAGTTCTCTGTTAAACTGGGATTATGCAAACTGCACCATAAAAAACAAGTGATTCATTCAGAGGGATCTGCAACTCCAGCCTTCCAGAGCTGTGAGATCTTACATAATGAAATACAAAAATATTGCAATGTGAAAATGAATTCACATACAAGCACAGCTGCCCAAAGCTGTCCCTGCCACCCCTAAGTGCAATAGGTGAGACTTTCTGAGCCAAAAGGAATCCAGTCAGTGCTTGTTCATGGGGAGGGTAGAAAGGAGGAATATCAGTGAAACAACACTGCTTCTTCCCACTCCTAGAGAGATCTATGCTGAACAATCTAGACATAATGATTTTCTGAAATTCTGGGAAAATTACTTGTTTGGAAATAATAGCCTGCTGATATCACTTAAAGTCCAACTAAGTAGTCTATCAGTAGAAATGTGGTACAGAAAGCTGATCCTTTTCTGTTTTGAAATTATTTTTGTTCTTTTATTGTTCTTTATAGTAAGGACTTTATAAAGACTTTAAATAGACAACAGATCTGAGAGAAGGGAAAAGGTGACTTTTGGTAATTTCACATGTATTGTTAGGCTAAGAGCATAAACAGAAACAATAGTGGTGAAATTATGATTTAAAAGATACATGTAATTTTGTCACAGTGTGGCTCATCTGAGAATGGAGGGAAAGGCAGTATTCATGTACATGCAGATGAACCTTGACTTTTTTGAGTATTATCAGATCAAAAATGAAAAATGCTCATGTATTAGTAATCTGATAGTAGGAAAAGACTGGGCTTCCTCAGGACAGATTTGCTAGAAGATACAAACACAAAGACTCTAAAAGAAGCAAGAACCAGCAAATTAAATCCTGTTCATTTTTCCCAAAATATTTAATTTATGAGAGGGCATTAGAGCATTTACTTTCTGACAGCCTGGGTCCTCGATTGTCTCTTTTTCAGAGGACTGTGATGAAGGCTTCTTTTTACAGATGTAACCAAGTTGCTTATCACAAACATCAGTTGCCCAGTATCCATCCTAGAATATCAGGGAGAAGAAATTAATGTAAAAAATAAAAAGGGGCATTCATAAACATAAGAAAACTAGTTTTCCTCTTTCTTCACTACAAGGCCCACTGAAATATGCCACCTAGGAAGGCTATTGGATCATGGCTGAAGGTTTATTTTTTAAAAAAATATAGACACATCTGTCAGGATTGGTTTAAGATCCATTTGATGCTGTTTTGAGATGATAGAAGGAAATAACATCTTGAAGTCTCAGCATTACTTGCTATCATAACTATCTATTTAATGAGAGGATTTGTAAATAGACATCTCATCTGGAGCTAATGGATTTGCATTTAGAACAGGATTATTGAACAACACTTCTGGAAAAAAAGATCAATGAAACTGAAATAATGCACATTTGAGTGTGTTGCAGTAAATCTATTTTATCTATCAAGGAGAAGACTGAAAATTACTGATTTATTTAAAAAAAAAAAAAAAGAATTATGTAAAAAATGAAATTTAAATAGGAGCTTTTTTACCCATAAATTCTGATTTAGGATCAATTCTATTTATGCCTAATACTGACAAACATCAATATTGTTCTACGATACAACTGTTCTTTCAATAACTGCATTTTCAAGGTTTCTCTTAAAATTAATGACTTTTTGTGTGTATATATGTATGCATGCACATGTACGTAAACGTGTCAAACAGCCATGTGTTGCAAGAAAATAAAGTTTGTGAGTGAAGTGGTCAGAATACTGTAGGATTTAGGATAGGTATTTGGCAGGTAGTGTCAGTGCTCTTTGTCAGAGCTGAAGAATCATGCCCTAGTACCAGGTCTCCATTCCTCAATGCCATGTCTCAGTGAAGTGACATTGAGGGACATAATGGTCTATCAGATTGGAAAATGAGATATGCAAATAGCATCCATGATAACCACACAACTAGTTCATTCCTTTTCCTGTCCCAGAGCTGTAACTTTTTTCATTGCTGCAGCATTAGAATGAATCTAATATAAAATCTAATATAAATTTTCTGGATCAGACTTTTGTCAGATAAGACATTTCAAAAGGTAGCACTAGGAATCACAGAATCACACAGAATCAGGAAAATGCTATGTCTCTATTTCTGATCTCTTCTGTCCTCTGAACATCTCATCTGGTTGATGCCAAATTTATGGGGAAAACTATTTTAAATTAATACAAAAATGACTCCTTAATAAGTGTGTAATGGCAAGTGTTTTCAGACTGATGTAGTTACTAATATGCATTACTATAAAATGATTGCATGGTTATACCTGTCCCTTCATAACCACGCAGTCCTCCAGACCGTTTATGTAGGTAGGATGCCTGTGCTGCCATTTCGTGAACGTCACAGGAGTCCCATCACTCCACTCAAAATAGAAGTGAGCCTTGAGGTCATTCAGACCCAGCCATAGTTCTTCTGTTGGCTCTGAAGCATGGAAAGAAATAGGTTTGCTTACAGTCCACTACATAATACAGTGAACATTTTCATACCTGGAACAAACAGGGAATGATAAAGTTTGGATGTGGTACATGAGGAGTGGTCTTTGTGCTTTAATAAAAATGTTGGTTTCCTCTCAGATCTGCAGCAAGCGATGTCTTGGTCTGTACTGAGTTTAACATAAGGCTGTTTATGGATGGCAGAACATATTTACAAACTTTCCAAGTATCTGTGATTCAGAACAACAAAATAACCCTTGGCATGGAGAGTAAAACAATGAGTGTCTCATCTGTCATAGAATCAAAGAATCGTAGAATGATTTGGGTTGGAAAGGACCTTGAAGTCCATCCAGTCCCACCCCCCTGCCATGGGCAAAGACACCTCCCACTAGCCCAGGTTGCTCAAAGCCCCGTCCAGCCTGGCCTTGAACACTGCCAGGGAGGGGGCAGCCACAGCTGCTCTGGGCAACCTGTGCCAGTGTCTCACCACCCTCACAGGAAAGAATTTCTTCCTTACATCTAATCTAAATCTACCCTCTTTCAGTTTAAAGCCATTACCCCTTGTCCTATCCCTACACTCCCTGATAAGGAGTCCCTCCCCATCTTTCTTGCAGGCCCCCTTTAAGTATTGGAAGGCTGCAATAAGGTCTCCCTGGAACCTTCTCTTCTCTAGGCTGAACAACCCCAAATCTCTCAGCCTGTCCTCACAGGGGGGTGCTCCAGCCCCCTGATCATCTTTGTGGCCTCCTCTGGACCCGCTCGAGCACGTCCATGTCCTTCTTATGTTGGGGGCCCCAGAGCTGTCAGGAGATCATACTGAGCCCAAGCCATGAGAACACTGCCAATGCATCTCCTTCATGGTTTTACAATGTAGATTATTTCTTGATAAATATACTTCTATATTTATGCAACAGCAACGACAGAAAAGAATACCATAAATTATATTTAACCTTCCACTTGTGACATTTCAAAAAAAAAAAAAAAAAAAAAAAAAAAAACAGCCTTTATGTTACAGATGGGGCCAACAAAATACAGGCCTACATATATACTCACTGTAGCCAAGCTGTGACACTAGAAAGCTGTATTCAGCAATGTTGTGGACACTTGCCAAATCTCCATTTTGCTTCTTACATGAAGTCAGAGCATCTTTCCATATTTTGAGTTCCCGCTGAATGCTGTAGCAGTGGCCTGCATATGGCCACCAGCCATCTGGGCACTTAATGCATCTCAATTTCTCTAAAATCAAAGCACAATTTTTCAGAGCAATTTTTCCAAGAGGAAAATAGAGCACACCAGAATGAGGTCTCTTAAGCACTCTTTACAAAAGTGAGACTATATGAATAAACATAAAGCTGTAGTTAGAAATGCAAATGTATTCAAATGAAAAACAGATATTAAGCCACAGTATGGTAAATATGCAAATAGAATGATGTCTCCAAGAGAATCATTGAAAAATGCCCATATTGTGTCAGAAATGCAATTTGAAATAATACTCTGGGAGGAAAGAGAGACCAAAGCAGACATCAGCCTCTCCTCTCTTTGCCCCAGAACAGTTCGGTCAGTGTGCCCTGGTCTCCCATGCTTCATGCAATGGCTGACACTAGGCTCTGCCTCCTGTTCAATGTCTTCTTGCAAACACACGTAATTTTCACATATGGAAAAGTGTGAAGTAATTCTTTGGCAACTGCAGGTCAGTAAATAGTGCAAATTAGTGCAGAGTTGGTAGTTTTCATATTAACTCAGTGTCTTTTTTATCACTAAAGTACAGTGTCTATTTATTCCCAAATATCTCTAAAAACTAACCTTAAGCTTACTTTAAAAACAGAGTCCTACATTTCTTTTTAAGGTTAATAAGGGAATAAAGGTTCTCTGAAATTATTTCTCTCCTTTCTTTACTGTAACTACTTCTTTAAATGTAGTTTTTCTAACATTCCCAGATGACAGCCTCCAGCAGATTCCCTCCTGCGTGTGACACGTTCATAGCCACATTGTGGCAGTGAATCCTCAGGTCTGGGTGGCTCATGGGTGAAATGTAGCCTGTGGGAATACTGCTGGTCCTCCTGCTCTACACCTATGAACCCAATGCATTGCATACTGTTGTCATCAGAGAAGGAGTTTTTGCATTACTATTAGAGTAACTACAATGGCTCATTTGGAGCAAATGAGAAGAAAATGAGAGGCATAAAATTTCTACTGTATTAATGCAAATTTGATTGCTGGCACCGGTTACCATGACAGAGAAGCTTTTATCTGCCTTGCAGGAATGAATGGCAGAGTGATGGAACAAAATAATAATATTCTCCTATGAATGGTTAATACACAATGGGAAGACAAAAACAATATCTAAAAGCCTGTGCATGAATGCATAACAGTGGTTTTCAAAGGTTTCTAACATCTTGGTTGAAAAAGGCTGTTGCATACCATTTAGTTCCATATCTTTCTAGATTGGTCTTTCTAGAAGTCAAAGAAAAATCTTTTTTTTTTTTTATTTGACTAGCCTACCTTTGGGTATAATGTCAGACATTAAACTGAAGTTTCTCTTTTTACAAATGTAGCCGAGTCTCTGGTTACATGCTTGGTTTTCCCATGTAGCATTCTTTCTAGGATTCATCACTCCACAGATTTTCCCAGGGAGCAGGAAAGGACTTCCTTTGAGTCAGAGAGAAAATAGAATCTCACAGCAAAAATAAATAAAAAGATTTTAAACCCCATCATATTATCAGTAGAAACTCTTGTAGTGTATAGAATGATGCTTTTAGTCCATGCTTTGAGAGTTATCTATGATCCTCCACTGACTTTGTGTCAGGATAGCATGGGGAAATTTCTGGTTCTTTTCCTCATATCCTGGCACACACAGATAGAACAGCTCAAGGTAGACCATTATGCTGTATCAAAATCTTGAACAATGCTGATTTTAAAATTATACCATCCCTCCAGTGTATCTCAAGAATTTCACAATTGTACTTTCCTATAAGATAGCTTTTCTCTTTTTGTGCTGCAGTGTGTATAAACCTCTGTAAGTAGCTGTGTTGGGTTTGTGTGTGTGGTCGGGTTTTGGTAGTGGGGGAGGGGGATGCAGTGGTAGCCTCTGTGAGAAACTTCTCAAAGTTCTCTCTGCGATAACATATTTAAGAAGGGGAAACTCAGAGGAGGAGTGGGAGTTGTGAGAAGGTGTTGCAAGGAGGACACCTGTGTGAACACCGAAGTCAGGAGGAAGCAGCAGTAGGCGTGCTGGAGCAGAGGCCCCCTGCAGCCTGTGGTGAGAGGGCAGGCTGCTCCCCTGCAGCCTGTGGATGTCCACAGTGGAGCAGATGACCACCTGCACCCCATGGAGGACCCCACAGTGGAGCAGGTGGCTGCACCTGAAGAAGGCCAGGACTCTGAGGGAAGACCTTGCTGTTGTACTCAGGCGCTAGGAGGACTGCAACACTTGGGAGGGATCCACACTGGAGCAGCTCAGGAAGTGCTGCAGCCCATGAGAGGGACCACACGCTGGAGCAGGGGAAGAGTGTGAGGAGTGTGAGGGGGAAGGAGCAGTACCAACAACGTGTGAGGGGCTGACCACAACCACATCCCCTGCCCCTGCACCACTGAGGAGGAAGGAAGTAGAGAAATTGGGAGCAAAGCTGAGCCTGGGAAGAGGGGAAGGGTGAGGGGAAGGTGTTTTTAAGATATGATTATACTTCTCACTGTCCAACTCTGTTTGTTAAGTGGTGATGGTGTTTGAATTAAATTTATGTTCTTTTTCTTCCCCAGTTGAATCTGTCTTTTACTCATGACCATAATGGGTGAATTTCTTCCTATCCTTGTCTCAATTCCCAAACCTTTTGCTTTGTTTTTTACCTTTCCATTCCTGAGGGGGAAGGGGTGAGTAAGCAGCTGCATGGTGCTCAGTTGCCCTCTAGACTCAAACCATGACAGTAGCAAAAGCAATAGTCTGATACAAATTTTTGAAAACTTAAAAGAAAGTTTAATTATTCCTTACCTCCTTGTAACATTTCCAAAATAGGTAATAGCTTGAAATACTCGTGGCACAAAGAAACATAGGACCAAAAAAGCAACAATCAAACAGAAGAACTCCCCATGTGTGAGGAACACCACAAACCCATTCCTGTCTCCCTTCATTGAGGTGACACAGTGCAATTTTGCATAAACAGCTGAGGAATTATGAGTTAGTTCTGTAAGCCTCTCAATAATATTTAATATTTCTACAGACAACATAGTGTCATTATTTTCTAAATATTTTTCTGATTTTGGAAACTATGATTTATATTTAAACTCTTGGGCAACATGTTATGGAAAAATTCTGATCTCTGGTCTGTAGCATTATTTATCACTCCAAATGATACTCAGCTTTCATAAAAAGAATATAAGAATATAAAAGAACTTGCTATAGCTGATACCCATAGTGAACTTTGTAATTTGGAAGTGTACTTCTTAAAATAAAGATCTAGATCTTCAGCTATTATAAACCAGAATGGACTTTCCTGAAATAAAAGTAGCTAGGGTAGTTTTTATTAGTTGGTGTCTTATCAGAATTCCTTCAAAGATACAAAATCGATACGGTTCTTACCTGGAGCCCAGTTTAAATATCTGAAAGGGCTGCCCCCAGCCCACTGCCATCCACTGTTGAAATCCAAACTATTCAATCCAATCCAGAATGCAAAACTGAATTTTTTAATTAGCTCTAAAAATTAGGAAAAAAAGTCAGTTGTATCTTCCTATTCTCATTCTTAGCAAGTTCATCTAAAAGAAACATAGTCAAAAGTAAGAAATTTCTATTTCTTAGTTTAAGCCAGCCCCAATCCAGTATTTTCTACATTACTGAGGTGCAGAGATTAAAAAAGTAAAATAGGTATATGAATAAATATTGATTTAGCAGTAGTTAAAAGGGAAAATGAAAATCTCATTTCACTACTTAAATGAGTTTACTTCTCTCACTTTTTTTCATAACAACATAATGTCAGTGACCAGCTAGAGTGCATGGAGCTCTGCCTGGGGATGGATGAGGAGCCAACCATGAGTTTATGGGTCAGGATTAAAGGGAAGGCAGGACAGGAGACATTATAATCAGCTACAGGCCACATGACCAGGAAAACCAAGTGGTTGAGGCCCTCTACAGACAGACAGGAGCAGCCTCACATTCGCATGCCCTGGTCTTCATGGGGGACTTCAGCCACCCCAATATCTGTTGGAGGGGCAACGCAGCCGGGCACAAGCAATCCAGGAGGTTCCTTCTCCAAGTGGTAGAGGAGCCAATGAGGAGAGGGGCTATGCTGGACCTTGTTCTTACAACAAGGAGGAGCTGGTGGGGAATGTGAAGCTCAAGAGCAGATTTGGCTGCAGTGACCATGGAATGGTGGAGTTCAAGATCCTCAGGGCAGTGAGGAGGGTGCACAGCAAGCTCACTACCCTGCACTTCAGGAGAGCAGACCTTGGCCTCTTCAGGGATCTGCTTGGCAGAGTAGCATGGGTAAAGCCCTGGAGGGAAAAGACTCCCAAGAAAGATGGTTAATATTCAGGGATCATCTCCTCCACACTCAGAAGCGATGCATCCTGTCAAAGAAGTCAGGTAAAAGCACCAGGAGGCCTGCATGAATGAACAAGGAGCTCCTGGACAAGTTCAGACACAAAAAGGAAGCCTACAGAGGATGGAAGCAAGGACAGGTAGCCTGGGAGGAATATAGAGAAATTGTCTGAGCAGCCATGGATCAGGTTAGGAAGGCCAAAGCTCTGATAAAATTAAATCTGGCCAGGCACATCAAGAGCAACAGGAAAAGCTTCTATAGGTACACTGATGATAAAAGGAAGACTAAAGAATATGTGTGCCCTCTCCAAAATGAAATGGGAGAACTGGTTACTTGAGATATGGAGAAGGCTGAGGTACTCAATAACTTTTCTGCCTCAGTCTTCGCTGACAAATGCTCCAGCCACACTGCCCAACACATAAGGGAAAGTCAGGAAATGGGAGAAATAAGAACCACCCACTGTAGCAGAAGATCAGGTTCAAGACCATCTAAGGAACCTGAAGGTGCACAAGTCCATGGGACCTGGTGAGATGTGTCCTGAGGGAACTGGCAGATAGAGTGGCTAAGTCACTGTCCAGCTTATTTGAGAAATCATAGCAGTCTGTTGAAGTTCCCATTGACTGGCAAACAGGAAACTTAACCCCCATTTTCTAAAAGGGAAAAAAGGAAGACCCAGGGAACTACAGGGCAGTCAGTCTCACCCCTGTGCCTGGCAAGATCATGGAGTGGGTCCTCCTGAAAACTATTCTATTACATATGGAAAATAAAGAGGTGATTGGTGATAGCCATGGCTTCACTAAGGGCAAACTATGCTCGACAATTTGGTGGCTTTCTATGCACAGAACTGATGGATAAGGGAAGATCAACTGACGTCATCTACCTGGATTCATGAAAAGCATTTGACACTGTCCCACATGACATTTGTGTCTCTAAATTGGAAAGACATGGATTTTATGGATGGACCACTCAGTGGATAAGGAACTGGCTGCATGGTTGCACTTGAATAGTTGTGGTCAATAGCACAATGTCCAAGTGGAGAGCAGTGATGAGTGACGTTCCTCAGGAGTTGGTATTGGAAGCAGTGTTTTTTAACATCTTTGTTGGTGACATGGATGGTAGAATTAAGTGCACCCACAGCAAGTTTGGTGATGACACCAAGCTGTGTTGTAAGGTTGACATGCTGGAGGGAAGGGATGTGCCATCCAGAGGGACCTGGACAGGCTGGAAAGGTGGGCTGGTGGGAACTTCATGATGTTCAACAAGGCCAAGTGCAAGGTCCTGCACATGGGTCAGGGCAATCCCAAGAACAAATACAGGCTGGGCGATGAGTGGATTGAGAGCAGCCCTGTGGAGAAGGACTTGGGTGTATTGGTGGATGGAAAACTGACTATGAGCCAGCAATGTGCACTCACAGCCCAGGAAGCCAACTGTATCCTGGGCTGCATCAAGAGAAGTGTGGCCAGCAGGTCAAGGGAGGGCATTGTACCCCTCTACTCCTCTCTCATGAGACCCCACCTGGAGGGCTGTGTTCAGCTCTGGGGACCCTGATATAAGAAGAACATGGACGTGCTTGACTGGGTCCAAAGGAGGGAGACAAAGATGATCAGGATGCTGGAGCACCTCCCCTGTGAGGACAGGTTGAGACAGCTGGGTTTGTTCAGCTTGGAGAAGAAAAGTCTCTGGGGACACCTTATAGCAACCTTCCAGTACTTAAAGGGGACCTATAAGAAAGAAGGGGAGGGTCTCCTTATCAGGGAGTGTAGGGATAGGACAAGGGGTAATGGTTTTAAACTGAAAGAGGGTAGATTTAGATCAGCTATAAGGAAGAAGTTCTTCCCTGTGAGGGTGGTGAGACACTGGCACAGGTTGCCCAGAGCAGCTGTGGCTGCCCCCTCCCTGGCAGTGTTCAAGGCCAGGTTGGACGGGGCTTTGAGCAACCTGGGCTAGTGGAAGGTGTCCCTGCCTGTGGGGTTGGAACTAAATGATCTTTAATGTCCCTTCCAACCCAAACCTTTCTATGATTCTATAAGAGATCATTATCATATGTTCTCCTAGAAGATTAATAATCCTTGAAACACAGAGAAAAAGATACATTTGAGGACCAGACCATAGCCCTGCTCAGGAATGAGTGCAGCATCGTGAAGGCAAGCAGGGGAAATCCTCCCCTTTGGACAGGATCCAGAAGATGTAGTAGCTCCCACCTGGAGCACAAAGGTGGAATGGGGCCATTTTCCCCCCTGTAGAGGTTTGGAACCAACCCTTCATAAAAAAAACACAACAGCTAGTGGAAGGGCCGTTCAGACAATCTCCCTTTTGGCAGCTGCTGAACCACCCCTGACATTCTGTCTTCTTTGCTGAGACAGAAGACAAGGTAGCCAACTTCATCATCTAAACCTCTGGGGCAGCATATTTTAAGGTCTTGGTCTCTATCATTTTACCTCCTATATATGCTTGCTCATGAATCTCTGTGATGCTTAAGAGTTCTGCATCTTGCTGCTGACAGCTTTTCCTTGCTTGGTGCCATGTTAGAGCTGATTCTGAGTTTATCTGATAGTGAATGCCAGTTGAGACATCTTCCATCCAAAATCTTTCTGTGTCATCTGGAAGAAGACATAGAGCACTGTTGTTTGAAGATTGACATTGCACCAACTAAAAGCCAGTGAAGTATATAATGATGCAAAATCTCTAAAAATGCACAGTATTAAATGTATGCTATCATCAATTTTAAAGTACCAGAAAAAATGAAATCAGTTTAGACATATTTTTTTTTTAATGTAATTTTTTTGAAATTAAAAATATTATTTTAAATTTATAAGTTTTTAGAAGGGAGTGAATGGGTTTCCAATATTTGCTTTTAGATTTTCTTTTACGTAAAATGTAAACCATACCTATGTAAACCAGACATATTTGTTGATTGAAAAAAGAGACTGCAGGGTGATGTCAGAGGAGGAAAGTAAGCGTGTAGGTGAACTGTAGAGTTCACTGTAGGTGAACCCTGGAGGCTCTTCATCCCTGTGGGGCAGGAACTGCTTCTTAGTTCATCATCAAGAGAAGCAGCTTTTTCAAAAATGGCAGAACCTGGCCCTTGACAGCTTGAGGAGCTATAAAAACAGTCTATGTAGCACCTACGTGCAGGTCAGCTGCAGTCTTCCTTTGCAGAACAACTTACAAAACCTTCTGAAACTGTTGTGCTATTGGGAAGGCAGTTGGTAAGAAAAGTGAAACAGTTTGTGTCCCGAGGTGGAGGGTTCCAAACATAAATTCAGTGCAGAAGATAGAACAAATATGGGAGAGGAGGATAATTTTAGCAGCAGCATTTTTGTGTAGGCTGACAAAAGCTGTAGGAGACAAGAACAATATAAGAAATGGATGTTTGGGAAAAAAACAGTATACTGCAGTTAAAGTGAGAACTGACCTACAGGGCATGCCTAAGAAATAAAGAGCAATGGAAAATTTTTGTAAGGGAGATATGTGTCTAAATTCACGCTGGTCATGCCATGCACTTAAGTCACATAACATGAGATATCAAAGAGCCTCTTCACCTCTCTGGTCTACAAAGAGAAACAGCCACCTCCAGTAGGTGAGTCAGAACCTGGCTGGGCTGAACCACAGACCAGCCTCTTGGACGCACCTCTTCCTCTCCACTCACTATAGAAGGAGCACTTGGCTACTGGGGCTTATGTTCAATCAGATGATTTTCATTTGGTCTACTCTGACAAGTGTCGTGAGGGTGTGCTGCTGGTAGCTGGTAGCTGATAAAGAACATGGTAGCTCAATAGGTTTTCTCAACAATGTTTCATGACAATTTAATAAATAAAATGCAGGACTTACTTATTAGTGGGCAAAATCCATATCGTTTATCTGCATCAAAGTCTGCAGTTGTCGCACACCAGAGCCAGCCATCTGACCTACCAGCATCTGTGCACTCATTGTACTGTTTGCCTTCATATTTGAAAGGGAATACACATGGCTGTCCATTGGCATTTCCTTGTAATGTAAAGGTATCTTAGGGGGAAGAAAGGGTAAAGATGACTAATGAAAATAATCATAAAATCATAAATATGACTTTCTGGTAGTGGATCTAACTATCAGTATATCTGTCTATCTATATTGAGAGATCACATAATCTATTTTTGACTAATTTTTATCATATTTTCCCCTTGTGTAGCTAGATATTTTAAATAATATGTTTTATTAAATTTGGGGTTTTAAACACTGTGTTTAGAGTTTGATATATAGGCTTGTAGGAAAGTCAAATTCTGTGATGATAAGTTGCTGATAAGTCCTGACAACAGAAAAAACACAAGCAGATCACAAACGAGTTCACTGCATTGTTGTATTCTGTACAGCTCAATAGGTTCCCTTTATCATTCCATCTTTTCATTAATTGTTTAAAGAAAAAGGATAGATGTGCAAAGAGAATACAGATCATGATCAGATTGTCATAAGCATATATACACAGTAAAAATTTCTGCACTTGGAGAGGTCATGCAGATTCACCCTCAACTCATTCTCTAAGACTGGCAACGCTTCATCTTTTTTAAACTATCACACTATTACAGAAGCATTCTTTTATTCTGAAATTTCTGTTAGACACTCTCAATCTCACACTCATGCAAAAACATTCTTCTGCTCAGTGCTACATATATTACTCCTTTACCATTTCTCTCTATAGCTATACCAAATGAGTGATTTTTGTCTTCAGACTAGAACTGTTCCAATTTGGTCAGACTGAAGGGGAGGAGCCAGTTCTTCTTTCTCATACTTCATGTCTCAGAGCAAAAAAAGAAACTTGTGCAGCTATCATGAAAACATGACTCTAAACCCCCTTGACTGATCACTGCACAATGGATGTGATGGGGAGGATGAATGCTCCATGCTTCCTCCATCTCTCATCGCCCTCCCATACAGTGCCATCTGATTTAATATTCCCACATAAATAAATTCTGTTTTAAATAATCTGATCTTATTACCTCCATTTCCCCTAATGTCCCTACATCTCCCTTTTATTCTGTGAATCAAGAACTTCCAGGATAATACCAAGTATACCCTTTAGATCATGTATCAAATCTGTTAACAAATACGAAATAATCAATCTATGCATTAAAACTGTAAAGCTGCCCAAGGAAAAGCATTTTCATATCTAGTTTAACACAAAACCATCAGAAAACTTACCCAGTGACTGTAATGAACCATGCACGAGGGAAAGAAAGACTAGGAACCTGAAGAAACTCATTGCAAACGTAACTTGCTTTTCATTTCTCTACCAAAAGTTGAACTATAAGGTTGGCAGTAGATAAAATCCTTCTGAGTGAGGATAGCAATAGGTCCTCTGTGTCAAAGGCTTGATGGATAAAGATCTGTACTCTAAATAAGGAAATATCCTGTCATGTGGTATTTTGAAATAACTACAGTGCACATTGTAAACACTGCTCTCTGAAGAGAGAGTGACTTCCAAAACCGAAGTCTTCATCCATGTAACTAGAGGTGGTGACATTTGTCTTTTTCTGGAACTTTGCTAGTATTATATATAGATCAGTTGTTGGGGTCCTGCACAGGACAGATATCTAAAAAAGCAACTTGAGAATTGTTGACAAGAAACCTGCAGTGAAATATCATTGATTTAAAAAGCCTCTGCTTTAACCCTTACGTCTCAGGAATAAAGAGACAAAACCCCAGTGGTTCAGTACTTCTCTATATCTACACATCTAGAAGAAAGAGAACAAATTTTACAGGACCGGTAGTATTCACTGCACTGTCAATTACTGCTCACTTTGAGGGCTAATATTGCTTTTTTTTTTTTCTGCACTGTTACACTTCCTTTGATCACAGTTTGAGGCTGGGCTGTTTATAACTACTTGTTGAAGATCTGAAAGAAGGGAAAATGTTCAATGCTATAGGCTAATGATAAGCTTCCCTGTAACAGGAGAGAAACTTTTGCCTGGAATACTTTTGTCAAGCAAATGGATGTTTTCATCTATCTGAGAAATTCCTAATGAGAGTGTTCCAGGACAAAGCCAAACATAAGCTAAATTGGAAAAGCTTCTTTTAATCTGTGAACAAAGTGTTTGTCTGAAGACATATATTGGCATGGCAATTCTTGTACAATTATGCCGCAAAGCTGTGCTGGCAAATATTCACATGCAAACAAATCCTACTGTTTCTTCTGTTTATTTACATCAGTGAAATTAAAAGAAATAATGATAATGAAATTGAAAAAAGCAAGAAGTGAAATAGTAGATATATATATATATAGAAGCTGAACAGATGATGTCATATGAGGAGCAGCTATCTTTGCTTTTAATTATAAAGGTGTTAAGAAAAATTATTGAATGAACTGGCTAATCTTGTGAACTTAAAAAGTATTAAAAGAGAAAAAATCTTCAGAAAATAATGGCTGGATTTCAGTAAAAGTGCAAACTGAATAAACTGTTTAATAATAACTATTCTATTTGCAGGTGACATTCAGGGAAAGCTTAGTGTGAGCAAGTCTTGCAGGAGTAGCCCAAAGTTATAAAACTGAGTGGTGCCACAGAAAACAACTGGATGGGAGAGAAATAGAAACTGAATTTACTAAGTGAAACCATGTTTTGGATACATCTGAAATCACAAATGAGATGACTCCAACAGAAGGGATCTTAAGGGAAAATACCCGGAGGACACAATTCCTGCTGATGCCCTCCTCTGCATCGCAAAATGCCAGCTGCACTCTGGTTCAAAGTGGGCTTTAGTCCCCCTCTTGTGTAAATGGATGCTTCTGAGAATTCAGCTCCCCAGGGCTGCAGAGCGACAGGGGGAGTTTAGTGCAGACACTGGGGTAGTCTGAAAGAGGAATTGAGAACTTCAGAGCTGCCCCTTTTACATGACCAACCAGCCTGACACTCGTTACAAACCTTTTTGGGTCAGTGTCCTGCATGTTAAATTTCACTTGTGAAATAACCTGTTCTCACCAGGGTGCTAAATTCTTGATTGTATTTATGCAAAAAAACCCCGCAAAACAAAACAAACAAACAAACGCAAACACAAAAAAAAAACAAACAAACAAACAAACAAAAAAAAACAGGAGCCCAGTGCCCAGAAAAGAAACTTTATTACTTTTTATTATTATTTCTTTTAACCTTCCAGCCTGCTCAGTAGACCCTGTGCAGCCTGGGGAAAGCAGATTGTTTGCTGAGGCATAAAGTGTTTGGTGTCTAAATTATATTTGCCACTCACCTAAATGCTATTTTGTACTGCTTTCTACTGTTTTTCTAGCATCTTAAACTTAGTCTTCTTGCAGATTCCTACTACAGTATCATCTGCTGCATTCCTTAGTTTTTAGTTCCTTTTTGTCACATTTAAAAATGGCAAGTTGGTGTTTTTCAAGCTGAATTCAAAGTGGCAACGAGAAAAGCCCTCCCTGTTATTGACAAAAGAGTTACTGTGCAGGCAGAAGGACTTCTCTTCCCCTTTCTTCTCATTTGATTCACAGGGAAGGTTGAAGCTGAAAATTACACTTATAAAAACTTTATTTATTTCCAAGCATTAACAAAAAGAAGGAAGAATGCAAGAGTGAGAATATTTTAATTCACATACTACAGCTAACAATCATATTGTTAGGAAGAAAAGACAGAAAAAAGACCAAAACCTACATCTAAGCCTAATATCCTTTGCTGGTATGAACTGTATTTTCCATAGCAGAAGGTGAAAACGGCAAGGTTTTCTATCCTAAATTATCTGGGATAAGTATATGAAGCACTATTTAATAAGTGTAATAGGATACAGCTACAAGGAACAATAAAAGTGCTTGTCTGATGGAGTGAAGCTTGTGGGGCAAAACAAGTTCAAGATTGCAACAGAGTTGGGCAAATTTTTTTTTTTATTTCTTTGCAGTGTCCAGAAAGTCAGGGGAATACAGTTCTAAATAGTAATCACACCTTCTTGAATATTCATTCTCATTAGTTGACTTCTATAGTACTTTTTTCAGCGTGTTTATTTGTATTTGACAAGTTATTTGCACTAGTAGTTTTGCTAATGCACTTGAGAACATCTTGACTGTTACAAAATTATAACATCCATAATATACTGACTTTGTGAAATATACCTGATACAAAAGAGTCTGCCAGTGCACAAAGGGAAAAGGGATTTAATTTAAGATTAGAAATATCCTCACTAGGGACTTTTAACAGATACATCCTTTAATTTCAGCAAGTACCTTTCTCCTCTGAAATGGTACATGCCACAGGACCCATTCTCACCATTCTTCAGTCACCAAACCATTATTTTAGAAGTGTATCATTGCCAGAATCTGCTGATAGTTGTTTTTGTCTTTTTCTCTTGTAGAAATAGACTGACATGCCGGCTCCAAGAAGAGCAAGAATAGCCAAGAAAATGAGTGGCCAAACAGAGACATGAAGAGGTGGGTGAGTTTCTTCGTTCTTGCCTGAAATTAATGCATATAACTGTGAGAAACTTTAGTATTTTTTTATTCCACATACAACATGAAAAACATGGAGATGTTCTCTCCTGCCTGAACTTCGATTTTGTTCACTGTAAAACTGAGCCCTGAATTGTTTCTGATCATAGTCAGGCCTCTGTTTCTAATGCTAATGTGGTTTTAGTGGATCTAGATTAAGTGATATACAATGCATGCAGAGGATGCTTGTAAGAATTTAACGAAAAATGATGCTTTAGATATTATATGGGATACTAATTATTTGGGAATTAGTTTTACAACATTTTTATGTTACTTTCTTTACAATAATGCCTATGGAAGGAATCTGCACATACATCTACTCTCTGTATTCAGTAACTGACAGTCTTTGCAGGTCAGCCTGTTGTTGGGTGGGAGTGTTGATCTGCTCGAGGGCAGGGAGGCTCTGCAGAGAGACCTGGACAGGCTGGAGCCATGGGCTGAGCCCAACTGGAGGAGTTTCCATAAGGCCAAATGCCGGGGGCTGCCCTTGGGCCACAACAACCCCCAGCAGCGCTACAGGCTTGGGGAGGAGTGGCTGGAGAGCTGCCAGTCAGAGAGGGACCTGGGGGGTTGATTGACAGCCGGCTGAACAGGAGCCAGCAGTGTGCCCAGGGGGCCAAGAAGGCCAATGGCATCCTGGCTTGTGTCAGCAATAGCGTGGCCAGCAGGGACAGGGAAGGGATCTGACCCCTGTACTTGGCACTGGTGAGGCCGCCCCTCGATTCCTGTGTTCAGTTTTGGGCCCCTCACTACAAAAAGGACATTGAATGACTCGAGCGTGTCCAGAGAAGGGCAACGAAGCTGGTGCAGGGTCTGGAGCACAGGTCGTACGGGGAGCGGCTGAGGGAACTGGGGGTGTTTAGTCTGGAGAAGAGGAGGCTGAGGGGAGACCTCATCGCTCTCTACAGCTCCCTGAAAGGAGGGTGCAGAGACCTGGGGATGAGCCTCTTGAACCGAGTAATAAGTGACAGGACAAGAGGGAATGGCCTCAAGTTGTGCCAGGGAAGGTTTAGTCTGTATATTAGGAAGCATTTCTTTCCAGAAGGGGTTGTTAGGCGTTGGAATGGGCTGCCCAGGGAGGTGGTGGAGTCCCCATCCCTGGAGGTGTTCAAGAGTTGGGTTGACACAGCACTGAGGGATATGGTGTAGTTGGGAACTGTCAGTGTTAGGTTAATGGTTGGACTAGGTGATCGTCAAGGTCTTTTCCAACCTAGATGATTCTGTACCTGTTCTCAGTAAGTCACAAGTCAGGTCACAGCTGAGTTTATCAGCTCAGGGTTAGCCCTGCAGCAGTGCAGTCAACCAAGTGCATGTGAGTGCTTGTGTACATGTAAAAGGCACCATGGGATTACCCTGGGTGATTTATAACCATGCATCCCAGTAACCATCAGCAGGACTTGATCTTTAAAAAGGGGGTGATTTGGGAAAACTCATTTTAAATCCATCTTGTATTTAGATTTTTGTTAATTTTCTTATGAAAGTTCTTACCTTCTTGCTGTAAAGGACTCCTGCTAGGCTCAACTTCAATGAATAGCAGAGAAATAATATGACACTTCATTAGAATTCATAAGTTTGAAAGCTTTGCTAAAATTATACAGGAACAAAACCCCCTGAATTATTACTATTGTATTAATAACATGTAGCCTTTTATAATAGACATATACAAGTGAGGCAAAAAATACGTTACTAAGTTTTTACCTTGCTTCTTACCATTACCAAACTGTAATAAAACTTTATATTGGTTTAAAATCTACCAACATTGAAATACTGTCTGGTTTTTATGTTAACTCAAAAATATATTTTCGCATTTTTCCTGAAAGATTAATTTAATTTAATAACAATATGATGTACAACTTTGGAGATTAATTTGATTAGGAATTTAGGAAGCTCTGCGTGTCCAAAAGGATTCTATTGTTACAATTAATTTTAAGATTCTTAAATGCCTTCCCTAGAAAATGCCCTCTGATTCAAGGCTGAATTCTTCCCATTCACCTATGCATAAGAAAGAGACAAAGAAAAGACCATTATAAAATCTTTGTTGTTGAAGATGTGAAAAAACTGTTTGACACTCAGAAAAGAAGAAGAATTAAACATATTGGATATTCCTATAGAATAAGAAAAAAATATTCTAAATCAAGACTCCTTTAATTATCAAGAAAATATTTCTCCTCTTGGCTCTTTTACATCGCAGTTTGAAAACACACTTTCTACCCAGAGAAGCTATAAAGGCAACATGTAAATTGGAAGCAGAGCAGAATGAGAAATGAATATGTACAAAGCAACAGTATCTCCTTTTAAGGCAGGAAATAGTTACACATGAGAGCATCTTATGATTCAGTGGATGGATTTCAGTGCTGCCTTATTATTTTAGTACTATATGGGATGGAATATAATTTGGATGTTCTCAGTAAATCTTTAACAGGGAATAACTGATTTACTGCCATGGGCATGTACTGTTTTAAGCATGGAAATTAGAAGTGCATGGGAGATGACTGCTTCTTTGTTACATTTAAGTTTGGGGTTTTTTTAATTAAAGACTACACTTGGAATACAATTAAAAGCTAACCCCAAATTTTCAATTATTTTTCTGAGAACTACTGTGTCTTGCAATGGTTTTAATATTGAAGTAACGCCCTTTCAACTTCTCATCCAAACAAAGGAATCTTAAAATTTTTTTGTACACAGGAAATTAGGTTTTCAGCATAGGACAGAGATGTTCCCCACGATTTAATCAGGATAATACAAAAGCTGGAAAATTAAACCTGATCTCACAGCTACTACAAAAGAAAGTACAAAGATTTAAAGATGGTAACCTACCATTTTTTAGGTAAGACTGATGTTAACGTCTAACTTAAGAGAATGAAATGATAGTCTTTTCTTTCAGAAAGAAATAGTCTGGTATATACAATACTGCATGTAATTTTCCAGAAATGCTGGTAAGACAGTTTCTGTAATGACTTGAAGTTCTCATTTAATGTTAATTTTTATTCACTGTAACTCCTTATGTTATTATTGTAACACAAACAGCTCGCCTTTTAGTATCCCTGAGACATTACTGACTTAAAGGTTGTTGAATCAGGCCCAATATGAAGCCACTTTTTGACACGGAGTAATAATACAATTTTGGAGTATAACAAGCTTGGAGAGGAAGTTTGATTATTCAAATTAATTCCTCCCTGCAAAGGTATAATAACTCTTACAATACTTAGTCTCTGGAAAAGTCATAAGTTTGCACAAGTGTTTAACAGATGCTGTACCAATGCCCGTGTTCAGTATTCAAAAGTTTTCTGAAAGTGTATTTCTCAACCTAGGCTGCATACAGTACATTACAATATTCCCATGCGAGTGCAGTCTGTGATACGAAGAGCTCACAGTCTGCAAAAACAGGCAACTACAAATGTTTAGAAAAATGAGGTATGCCAAATAAAACTGTCAGAAATTACTTCCAGACATGTGGTGGACGGCTGTAACAGTTACTAGTAAACAGATCTGCTCTGTCACTAAGGGCTGAGTCACTAAGGACTTACCTTTGGGTTTTTTGCAGATAAATCCTTTTTCAGAAGAGCAATCAGTGTTGTCCCAATAACCCGATGGTGCAATCATTTCAACACAGTGATGCTCCACACTGGATTCTTTCTCCTCCCAATTGACAAAGTCCAGTGCAGCATTATCTAGCCACAACCACTGGCCTAAAGACCAACATACAGAGTAAAAAAATTAAAATGTTTCTCATGGATATTTTAACTCCTTAGCTCAGCACATGACTTGAAAAATTGGTTACTATTATATTTCTGAGCAATAGACCATGCCATATTTTTGTAAAAATACAGTTATCCTCAGTTTTCTCATATTAGAAAAGCATTTTTCAATTAAATATTGAAAGTAAAGCATTACCATCCACATTTCGGTAAAGTCCTATCCAGAAGCCTCCTACTTTATTTCCAAGTGGTTGTATTGTATGGATCAGAAAGTCAGATTCGTCCATGTTTTCTACTGAAACCAAGGTAGCACCTGAAAGGCATTGGCAAGAAAATAACCTACATGAGCAATTACTGGAATGACTTCCTCTTTCAAGTCTGTACAAACAATAACTTTTGAAAGTGTTATGCACGCTACTCTGTTGGCTTCCCCATTGCTTCTTGCAGAGGACAGAGACCTGGATGTGCTTAGTGGCTGTGGCACCCCACCACTGCTCCCAGGGTGGTGCCCCAGAAACCATGAGCTGATGGGGAGCTCTACATCTGGGGACACTGCAGCCCCTGGGATGACAGAAGTCTGCACAAAGTCACTTGTGTCAGTTTATTTTCATTGTGCCAGATTTAGAATAGCTTGGTAGGTAAATAAAGTATATCTAACATTAAAAAAAAATATTAATGATTTACATTTTTATGTGAGTTTTGTATAAACTTTATTACAGATCTGATCACTTGATAATGAAGGCTCTCACCTGACTGAGCACACTCAAGGGAGGCTAATGCCCAGCTTTTCCCAGCTGATGCTTCGAGGTAATAGCAGTGGCCGCGGTAAGGAATCCAAGCGCGGAGATCAGCTGCTTCAGGGCAGTCTCCAGGTAGCTGAGCAGGGTCGGTAGGAGCTATAGCTAAAAAAAACATATGGTCTGAAGATGGTATTGCATTATGAGTAATCTATGAGGTAAGATACGTGTGTAAATAGCGTGGGATTTCTCCCACCCAGTTTTAACTATCTGGACCTCTATTTCCTGACTATTCCTATGGGCCCCAGCTCAGACAACAGGGAGAGCCAAGCATTCAAGAGTGTAAAACATCTTATTTCTCCAGTCACATTTCTTAGGACAAGGAAATAAATCACACCCTTCAGCATCTACTACTGCCTTGGCAGTACTGTAAGGAAAGCAAACCCTGAGGAATGATATAGATCTCAAATTTGCATTCCCACAACAATGAAAGCTGTTGTAGGTTAATTAATCATTGATATCACAGTCCCATATTTTATGGCTGCCTGGTCTCTTTATGTTGTAACTTTATAGAAAGGAGCCATCAGTGGAGCATGCCTCTGCCAAATTAGTCTGTTTCTAATCATGCGAACAATTCCAATTAACTTCTATTGGTCTGCGGTCTTTGCACTGCATATGCAGACCAAATGTACAGTTGGGAAGTTTAACTTGCAAGCCACCTTCAAGTGGCAACATATATCTTGAATCTCACATCAGGAACAGAATATATTTTGTAGCCTTAAAACTTCAAGGAGGGAAAACAACACAATTCTACAAAAATCTACAAGCAAACATGCCTCTGCATACCTCTACAAAGAGTTAAAGTTTCATTCACATTCCCAAGGCTCGTACACCTACATCAGAACTGCTTTAGTTCTAGCAATAGTGAATGTGAGTGAAACTCTTCCCTGTATTTTGGCTGACACCTCTATGTGAACTTATCCAGTTCATGCAGTCCACACAGTCAGAGCACGTTCCCAGCACTTACTTATATTACACACAAACTCAAATGTGCTCATGTCTCAGAAAGAGGAAGGTAAAGATAGAGCTTCATCTTATGCAAACAGTGATGACTGCCATGAAAGTAATGCAGCCATATCCATTTTGCAAGAGGCTTTCATATGGCTTAATTCATATATCATCCAATAGCAAACCTCCAGACTCTGCAGGGAAGTTGACAGTATCCTGAAGCATACTCCTCTGAGGGTTTTAGCCCAAGCCAGAGCAAAATCTCTGGGATTAGGCAGACCAATGGAATTAGGAGTGTGCCTTTAAAATTATTCCACTCATTTGCTTACCATCTGATATCTTACAAACTGAACCATAGTTTTCATTGCAGGGTGCTGTTTTCCAGGTACCATCAAGATCTAGGTAGACACAAGCATTCTTCTCTTTTGGTTCCCCTGCTGCCCATTTTGTGTACCTGGTTTTCCAGTTATCGGTCCATTTGTAATAGCTGCCAGTCTGAAAACAAAGAAGTTTGGGTAACAGTTTTTTAACATAGAAAGCTCTGACATATAGTGTCCTATGTCTATTTGAGGTTTGGTTTTTTTGTTTTGGTTTTTTTTTTTAAAAAAAAAAAAAAAAAAAAAAGCCCTGTGCTGCTCTGACATTTTAAACACCATTCACTGTTCTAGGGAATGTCACCAGGTGCTCTGAGTTACACAAGAACTACATATGAATGGTATTCAATAGTGCATTGCTTTCAGAAGGGTTTTTCTCTAACATAAACTTACATACATACAAACATACAACATGGTAAGAAACTCACATGAGTCCATCTTAGGTCATTTAGTAAATCCCATATCAAGAGAAGGAATTACAGAGCATTCATCCCCTCTGCTCTGCTTTATTTAAATTAAAACTGGGAGCTATTTTGTAAGTAAAGATTACTTGACATTAAACAGCTAATCTTTTCTCTCTAATACTCATAATAACTTTTATTAATATAATAATAAGTAGCTTTCTATATAGCAGAGAGTTAGACTTTCAGAATGGCTAACAATTGCTTCACGACAGCTGCATATCCTGGCTTGAGAGTCTCAGTCCGCACCTTTATTTCTGTTACAGTTTCTAGAGCCTTCTACTTTCATCTATTGCGTCCTGCTTAACCTTTTCTGTGACTCTTCACCCCATTTAGTGCCTGAAAGTCTTTGGGTGACTAACAGAACCACTAGAAATCTATGCATGTACACAGTAAAGCCATTCAGAGTAGAGTTGTTTGAGCACTGTTACAAATTGAGCATCCAGCAGGTATATAAGGAGGAGAGCTCACCAAGAACCTGTACCTCCCATCTGTCCAGCACTTACCATATTGCTGTTAAGACCTATCCACACAGGTTTTCCATATTTCAACATTTGGATCCACAGGAATGAATGGATATAGGCATCTGAAATGCTGGCAAGTTCTGCAGATTTGTCCTGACAAGTTTTTCTGGCCTCTTCCCATTGCATTTCAGACAAGACGATTGAATAGCTACTGTCACCATAACGGACAAACCCAGAGGATGGATTTGTTGTCGGTACTTCAGACTGTGTGGTAACTATGGAGGAAAAACGGAATGCATGAATTTACAGCATACCACTCATCTCTAGCATGGAAACTATAAAAAAATAGATCAAAATGTCAGTATCAACAATAAGTCAAAGTCTTTATTTAAGTTCATGAACAATTTGTTAATTAAAAAAAAAAAAAAAGCAAACAAATGAAACCAACCAAGCAAAAAAACCCAAACAAAACCCAAAAGAGTCCAAACTGAACTTGTTGTAAAACATGAGCAAAATTATTAATGTAAAAAGTAGAGTGAAATCCTATATGACCTGAAGTAGAGAGTATACTTACTAGAGGTCTGACTAGTGCAGACTAAGACTAATAAATTGGATATTTGAGTTCCCACACTTTAAGATATTTTGACTAAATCTGGATATCTGAGTATACACCTGTGTCAGATCTCTGGTGAAGAGGATTAGGGCTAGATGTTTAAAGCATTTACTGTCATACCCTATTATCACAACCTGAGACTTTGATACTTGATGTTAATTGATCACCACTCACTGTTGACTCAAAGTCGTTAGCTTATCTGTAAGGGCTGCTTGCACATTTGAGTCAGGGGTATATATTCCCATCCTTGAGATTGTAAATGTATTCAGAAGAGCTGTAATGGGGATTAAGCAACCTAAAAATGCCTCCCTAAAACTACACGTTTGCTGTGCAGGGAGAGGGGGTTCTTACAAGCCAGTTAGCTATGCTGAGAGTTAACAGACTTCAGGAGCTGATTGAAGCAGCCAGGAATAGTTTTTACTAATGGTGTAATAAAGATAAGGCAAAACTGTTTTGTTATCTATGCTTTGCCTTTTCTACTCCCATGGTATGGCTGGGCAGCAGGGAAGTGCATAATTACAATTCTACAGAAGGACAGTCAAAACTTATTACTCATTTTGGTGTGGAAAAAAAAAATCAATATTCTTCTACAATAAAGACACAGCTGAGACTGTACATTTTAGTAGACATCATATGGCATTCATTAGAAATGTTGAGAGAGAATTAAATCCCCTGCTCAGAGACAGCCAGGAGTATGGGAAGATCATTGCAAGAGCTTATGCATTAAAGAGGGTGACTAAAAGCCTCATATTTAACTAAGAAGGTGGCCACTTCCCCTTATTATTCCCTAGTATTATTCATGATTTAGGTACAAAACCCCAACTGAGATAGTGGTTCCTCTCCAGCAATTTCTGTGGAACAAATTTAAGAATAGTACTGCCTTAAGACTGGTGGAGCTTTGGAAGCCTGAGAGACTTAGAATGAGACTCAAAGTTGAAAGAAATCACATCAGTTTATATATTCAGCTTATATATCTGAGATATATTTTCTGTTTAGGAGACTGGGTTGAAAAGAACTCACTTGAATTCATTTGGCAAATATAACCTCTCTCATTGTCACAGCTGTCATCTCTCCATTTCCCATCTGACTTGATGATGAAGACACAATCTGTCTGAAGGAGAGGGGAAGATACACAGCCATTACAAAAGGCAATCAAGAGCTGGTGAGCTGAAGCTCCTGTGCTCCTAGTGCAAACCTGATGGCAGATAAGAGGAGAAAGGAGAAGTGCTCTTTAGGCACCTATGTAATTAGTTCTAATTTCCTAGATTTCTGCCAAATGGCTTGACCTGGTATTTATTAGTGACCCCTTAAATTTGAACAAGGCTTCCACTGGTGCCAGTGAAGGTCTGAAAGAAAGGCCTCTAAGAAAATAATCTTCCCAGTTTTATTAAGAATCATTTAATGACTACAGAAATGACTAGGGTACCTATAATATCTTCTCAATTCTGATTTACAATTATTTAGAACTTCTTCAAAACATTTCCATCAGTGGGAAATACAATATAAGAACTATTATTAAAAGCATTATTCTGGATTTATCTTGCAGAAAACAGGTACCCTTTGCCAGTTGTTTGTAGTCATTATGAAGTTATTACTATCAGATGTCTTTAGTAACAATCAAATTTTCCCTTGACTTCATCATGCTTAATTGCTTCAAGATTTCCTTCATGGATCCCCTGATTTCGAGACTGGTTGCAACACCTTCCAGCATTTCATCCAAGTTTCTTATGCTGATTTAAACAAGTTTTAGCCATAAGCAAGTTTACTGGTGATAGATGTTAAAAATCTCTGGTGACTAGCTGCCTATCATTTCCTCAGAAACAACATGTTTATCTCCTTTGGAAAAGAGACTGAATTTCAGCTGAGAAATAGCCCTTTTATTGAAGATATCATTTTGTACTGTCAGAAACTAGTAAAGCACCATGGGAGGACATTAGCAAGAAATGGAACATATACATAGACAAATTAATGTTGCACCAACAACCTTAATTTTGTTTTATCATAACTTTTCTATGTTTGGTGTTGCAACTTTAATGTTTATTGTAATGCAGTTTGTGGGGGGGTTGATGTAATACATGCCTTTCTGGGCCTGTTTCACAGAACTGGTATTTTGCAATAGGTCAGATGGAAAGCACAAGGTCCCTCTTCTTCAGAACCTCCACCAAACACTTTTGGTGTATATGGAACTGTTATCAGGTGACTTGCTAAACCCCATTCTGCTTACAAATGGACTTGTTTCAGCATCTTTTTATTGCTCCTGTAACTTCCCTTTTGGGAAAATCATTTAGCTGTCTAAAATATGCAGGTTACTTAAATTTCTTGTACCTCCACAGTGATGTCTGTCAACATTTCATAGTCATAATAATCAAAGAAGCTTTGTTTCTGCTCTGGTGCTCCATTAACCCAGTTGGTGTAGGAAATGGTGCTTCCATCTGTCCAAAGAAATGTGGACTCTTTGTTGATATCATTCATCCCAACCCAAACATTAGTGGTGGCATCCTTTAAATGATAGAAGAGGAAAGCTGGAGGGAAGCAAAGATTTCTCATTAAGGAAGTTCATCATGACTTACACAAAACAGGAAAAATGTGCAAACGTCCAGAACTGGGTCCATATTGAAAGGATAACATTTCCCACCACAGAACCCATCTGCTTTTAACTAAATGTTTAGATAAGCATCTGTAAGATCATATGTTACACAAGCATTAAGGCTGAAAAAATAGTAAAAGAAAGCTCTGAAGCAAATTAGAAAGTGTCCCCTTCCCCACTATGTCTGCACATACAGTGCTCAGCAAACAGTAACTGCCTCTCAGAGAGACAGGAAATACAAATGTCTGTCAATCTGAGGGATCTGTGCAACCACACTAAAAACAGACTGGAAGTTTCATGAAAACTGAGCCATTGAACGAACTAAAAACGCACACTTTATTTCTTATATGCAATAATTTAGCTATTGTTTCATACTAAAACAAAGCATAAACTGACCTGGCTAACAAGTAATTTTCAACAGAGAATCCCATAATCTATTTCTGAGAGTATAGCAGTTTCTTTAGTGACATAATAATAATTTTTTCTTTCAGTAGAGCCCATACATGTACCTTGCTCTTGTTCATTTGATATGGTAGCCAAGTTTCCTCCCAAATTGATACAAGCATCTCGAGCAGCATGCCACATGAGCTTTACTGTTATATTGGAAGCAAATATTTTGAAACACTGGAAAAAAAAGCGAAAACTTCATTCAAACTAGCAAAGATGAGCATGGTTGAATATGACTAATATCAATTAGCTATTGGATGTAAATTTCTCCAGAAAAAGAAATCAGACCTAGAATAACTGACAGAGCTCAAGAATAGAAAGTATGTGTGTCTACACAGGTAGATACTTAGCCCATCTCATTGTACAATGTGTAATCCAGAAGCCTACTATCATCTGAACTGATCATAATGATGTCAAGTACATAATCCCTTTTCACATTTTCACCTGCCTGCTTCCTGCAATAACAGGGGGATCATTTAAAACCAAGAAAATGTAGCTTTGGGTGACACAGCTGCAGGGAATGATCTCTACTCTGTCTTGTCCTGCTTCCAGTGACTGTGGTCATCATGCCAAACTGTATGAAATATCCTTTGACACATTGACCTAACATTCTGAGGATGTAATAGTAAACAGTGTATACAAAGTAGACTTTGGCAAATGGAGCTTCAACTCAAATTGGTACAAATTCTTCTGTTACAACAATGAGGACTTCCAGACCACATATGAATGTAAAACCATACTCAATTGTAGTTTGGCATCATCTTTCTGAACTCAAAGCTTTGTGAACCCTGTACAAGCCAAAGGGATTGCTCACATAATTTCTCTCTAAGTCATTCCACCTGAAGGGCTTTTTTTCCAAGACCAACCGGTAAAATTTCAGTTTCTAGCATAAAAATGTAGAACAGGAGAGGAGAAGCAGAATAGGTTTTCTCAAACAGTAACAGTGTATTTTAAGCCTGCGCAAACTATGTTCTCTGAAATTTATTCAGCATATATCTACTATTATTGCATTTCTCTGCAAAGTTACATGTCTATCGTCACCTCCATAAAAGCCCAGCTATCCAGCCAGCATGTTCTCACTGGATAATTACTCTTCAAATTTATTTTATAATCATAAAATTTTTTTGCAGGGTTTTTTGTTGTTTTTTTTTTTTCAGTTCCATTGCTTTATACAATTTACTGAAGGTAGTTGTTGACATACCTTGTTGTTAAAGAAAAGCCAGCTTTCTGGACATCCTCCAGGAAGCGATGGAGAAGCAAATGTTGAATTAACAGAACTGTTATGTTTTTCGCATACAAATTTATTGGGGGAACCGCAGTTTACATCATTCCACAAGCCTAAAAATCATTAGATTGAATAAGCAAGTCAAGGTATAATAGTATTTGTAACAATAATTCTGATTTTGAGTTAGAAAGAGGCTGATCTCTACTGTTCAGACCATAGAAGTGAGTAAGAGACACACACTCCACACACTACATTTATGCACTGAACTATTTTTTACAAACAGAAGATGTTTATGTACTTTAGCTGCTCAGCACTGTTAGTTTCTGGGCTACCCTCTAGCAATTGAAAAAGAATAAAGGACTGGGACAAAAGTGCCAGTGACTTCGAAGAAATGTTCTGGTCATCAATTAACTTCATTCTACTTTCTCCACTCTCCCCCACTCCTATCCATCAGTCTCCGAGTAGGAGAATTACAGGAGAAACAGGACGAAAAAACAATATGGTTTGGTTTTTTGGGGTATTTTTTGTGGTTTTTTTTAGCAGAACAGAATAGTCTCTATTTTATATTTCAGGCTGCAGCTTGATCTGAAGGCAAAGTAACGATGGCAACTTTGAATGGGCCAGTTAGAGCTCTAATAGTAGCACAGCTGTAGCTCCTTTTGCTTAATTTGGACTGCCTGATCCTTCTGCATTTCATCCAGGGCTCTCCACAGCATGCATACCTGTTTATGATTTGTTCAAGCTATGGCATCATCACATTGCAGGCAGCAGGGGAATTACACCAGCAAGCAAATTTGAAAAGAAAATGGATCAGAAGTAGATGAGAGAGAAAATACTGGATCAGTCTAAGAGCACAATATACTGCTCAAATATACAATATGAAATATGTGCTATCTCCCAGGGACCAACATCTCGAGTCAATATCATGTTAATTAGGGATTCATTTTGCAGATTAAAATATGTCATTTCAGTTGTCAAGACATACACTGTTTATAGTCAATAGAGAGCTAGGGCTAACAGAATTGCATTTGAGAGGCTATGCAGGGTATCTGCAGAGAGCTGACAGATATGGCATTGTTTCTGTGGGAAACTTACAGTCAGGTGGGCTAAACTCTAGGACTTTTCAGGTGGCTACAGTCACCTACATGTAGTCAGCTGAATTCTGTGCTAGAGTAAACGGAATTGCTCTTCAGACAGCTCTGGCTGTGTAGTTGAGATCTCCATTTGACTATAATGAGACTTCAGAGGTCTAGCTCATGCTAGCTACATTTTATTGTCTATTCAAGCTTAATGCTTCCCTTATGGTCCATTCCAGCTGCTGCATGTAAACTTCTAGCACCATCTGAGGCAAGCTCAGGAATACTGAGCCATCTATTCAGAGCCAGTAGATATGGCAGGGTCTGGTGGGATAGCTGCCCCTTTCTGAATCAACAACTAAAGAAGGAGGGATGCATCTCAATGAGACTAGATGCCTATGTCTGAAAAAAAAATTTATCTTGTTCTTGGTGTCTTCATATAAAGGTAGAATTTCAGATGGGATTGCTAAAATTCTTTATAAAACACTTTATTTCCTTAAATTTATATTAATGAATTCCCATTAGCTTCAGCTTAGTTACAGAAATACAACCAAGAGGAAAAATTATCTCTACAATTTGCAAGATATTTTAATTTAAGAATACTTATGAGCATGTAAGGCAGTGTTAGGTCATTAGATGTATTTGTCTTGTTTCTGTCCTCTCCTCATTGGTTTGTACCTCCAACACCCTATTTCCTGTAACTGTCATAAATATTTTCTTAAGTTCACAGGAATGAAGACAGACTCCATTCAACTTTATACTTAGAGAAGTGGTGAAAAGCCCTGTAAAAAAAAGTGCGATATTAATCTTATAAATCCAGACAGAGACATCTGCATTAGATTACACATGGTTCTGAAATCTCCCCATTCTAAGACATAGACTCTTCCATAACTGGTGGTCACACCAGCTACTGCATCTTGTTGAATTGTCACTGGAAAGGAATTTCAGAAAACAGCCTTAAAAATTGCATAACAGCTGACAGCAGAAGTTTGACATCATCATTTATAATCCAGGCAGAGATAAGTAAATGCTAATAGTTTAGCCTTGCTACTTACCTTGTTCTGACAACATTACCACACAGTTTTCCTCATTATTTGCAAAGTTGGGTTCATTAGGAGCCCAGGCCACATAGGTTACTGGAGTCCCATCTATCCAACTTAAAGAAAAGATATACAAATAGTTATTAATTAATACACTTGAATTGTGAGATGAGAATCCTAATTCACATCTCACAATTAGGAAGGTCTATAAGCATTTATGGGAACTGGAGGAACTGTTTCTTCTCCTTACCTGATTATTCTAATTTGGAAAAAATTATGTAAAATATTACTGGTTGCAACATAGAAAAAGAAAACACCAGGCATATTTTCTGTTGATGGGCAGGAGTGATCAGACATAATTTAATAAATAGAAACTATTTTTACATAGTTATAACAGGTAATACAGAGAAGAATATTAAATTTTATTCATCTTAACCAATTTCATTGTATCACCCAGTTAATATTATGCTTCTCTGTCTGAGCATTCCTGATGTTTCTATAGATGCAAAGAAGGAAAAAATCCTAATTCTGTAGATTTTACCCTGAAGAGAAGTATCTCCACAGGTTATCTCTATTAAGTCTTGTATCCGGAAACTAATGGACATTCCATCAGCTTTTAAAACGCCCTTTCTAAAGTATCAGAAATTACTTTTTCTTTCTTTTTTTTTTTTTTTAATGCTTAATGCTTTTTACTTCAATACACTGCTATTGAAGGAAGAAGAGGTTGGTACTGCATTTTAATCAATATCTCAGAATTCAGGTCACACAGCCTGAAGTGGAAGCAAGTTCAGCTCCCTCAAACTCTCTGTTGCTGATATTGATTTAAATAAAGACGACGCTCACTGGACCCTATCTCCCTAATTTGTGTCCTAAATCAGGAGGTTAAAATCATGCACCGACTCAGTCACTACCAGCTTGTCTCTCCCCGCTCCATTTCTGCCCTTTCCAAGGTTAGTTATTTACAGACACTCAACAGCGACATTAAAATAGAAAGGTTAAATTCAGATCTCTAGATTTGTTTGAGGTCAAGATTTCACCTCCCTGATGTGTCTTAACTAGCAGATGGGAAGGTAGGCAGTGTCAGTATCATGCTCTTCAGTATCTTTTACTTTAGTTTTGATTTTATTTTTGTGTGTTGATCTTTTCACAATACCTTAGAATTTTCCTGTACTGTAAGTTTCTGCTGACCTTTCTCTTGGAACAGAAAATTGCAGAGGCTACAAATCTCTGTCAGAAGCAGCTTTTGTACTCATTGTCCACATTTTCCTAATTCTGGAGGACCTCTCTGAAGCTGTGATATATAGATAAAAGCCTAAGAAATCTAGGCGCTATGGTATGGAGCAGATTTTAAGTGTGCGTATGTGTGTGTTCATAGGTATAAAATCCAGCATAGTAAAGTATCACTCCAATTAGGGGGCAAATCTTTGAAAGAAACTTGAGAAAGCGTGTATGGAGAGTACAGCTGCCTAGCTTTTATTTCGTAAGCGTTTACTCAAGAAAAAAAATGTTCCTATTTCTTTACGGGGAAAACCATTTGGACTTCAGAATATTCTAGGACTATTCCATTCTGCTTTGTATTCATTATGTGGAACTGTCTTCAGTCCTTGAAAACAACACATCTAGTACCTCCAGCTACATAAAATAGTGTATTTATTTCTACTTGTTATGAGCTGCAGCGATCACCTTAACTTACCTAAACTTCTTATCAAGACTCACTTTTAGACCAATAAAGTATCCTCTTGGCTGACTCCAAGATTCCTCCTAAAACAGAAAGATACTATTTTAATTTAAAAATAAAATAAAATATTTGAAGTAAAACAATCAGAAATTGATGTGCCATTGATAAGGTTCACAGAGCAGTCACTGAAGTTGCCCGCGGTAAAGCCTGTGCTTAGTTAGGCACAGCGATGTGTTCACACACTCAGGTGCAGAAGCCAGGTTTTTACCTGAGGCATCAGAGGTGGGTCCTGCAGCACCCTTAGGGTGGGGCAGGAGAGTCAGAAACTGGTGCACATCTTTCATTCTCCCTCCAGGACTGCAGGACAGCCTAATGCCGACCTCAAGTCTCCCTCTCACACCAGCCGCTTTCCAAGTTGCACAGCAGGCACCATCCCAGGTGGCTGTCACCACCAGCCTCCCTCACCACCTCAGCACAGCTGGGGCAGAGCAGGAGAGACCAAATCCCATGGGACCAAAGGGTACGTTTTGGGACAATTTCATAGATCTCATCTCGGGCAGACTTTGTTAGTGAAAATGCTGTTGTCTCTACTTTCAAGACAATTCAAGTTTTGCAAGCAGATTGTCAAAAGCATTTGTAGTTTAGGCTGACTGTTTACAATGATTCTTACTTTTTTTTTTAGTTCTCTCTGTAGGAACCTTCTCTCACTATTACTATTAACAACAGCCAGGTCTGCAGAATTCATCCTGCAAAACTCTTGGGCTTTTTCCATAGAGACATATTCTTTGCTTATGTAGTATAGCTTATCTTCATATATGACCCATCCATCTGCAGTGGTTTTATATGCTGGAAGATAAATAAGGTAGCCTTAAACTCTGTCTCTGTAGAACACAAAAGCTCATTTTACAATAACAATTCTGATAAAAAATAATGAGCATGAAGAATAAATATACACAAAAACCTACCATAGGTGTCAGTTGGTTCAGGTTTTAATGACACTCCTGCAAAACAAGAGAATAGAAGGTGTGATACCTCTCCATAGCGTGTTTTGTGATGTAGCTTGTGACTGACTGCAAGGAGCAGAGTGGGGAGCAGAGAAAGATTCTGCGCTCCTTTACCATTGGCTAGAAAGCAGTCTTAAGCACACATTTCTGTTACATATTATGCAATATGCATGGTCATCTACTTGTAATTTTATATCATAAACTGGGCTTCACGTCATCGAAGTCACAGCTTTGGCTGGATCATATTGTTGTGCAGAGCAATGTAAGGGAAAATTGCTCTTCCAGTCTGTAAGTCAGAGTAGATTTATCTGAAACACTAAAACTTGGTTTTACAGCCCCTATACTGAGCCATCAGTAGACATTCCATAATCCTCCAGAGGGGTCTCCTTGTCAAGAGGGAGAAAATTTCCACTAGATTTATTTTAGCTCTGTCAAAAAATCCTCTCAGTCCCAAATATTTGTAAGCAAAATGATATATGACTACATATACTGACCATGAGTTATTTCTGGTTCTGATAAAGAAAGAAATGCCAGTGCTTTGAACCATTGCTTTTCCAAAAGTGGTTGAATCCTTAATAAAGTTAAAGGAGAACTTGGAGCACCACTAAATCTTTGGTGTACAAACATATTGGTTTTGGTTTTTCGCTTTACCTGTGTCAGTGTAAAAAGCAGTATTGTAAGGAATTCACAATTCCTTACTTCCTACATTACAAAAATACAAGAAAAACTTCTTATTACTAAAAATATTTGCAATCTATAAAACACTTGCAAACACATGGATTATTTATACATCCTAATTTACATAAATACCTTTATGTATTTATTCTATCACCTATCATTGAAGAATCCTGGCCTATATTATGTTACCCAATGCTCTTGACCTCCATTTGGAAAAAGTTCTTAATTTTGTGTCTTTTTCTCTCTTATATTAGGAGAGCAACTACTTATAAATTATGTAAGCTTTTTGCTTAAAGAGAAGAATAAATCTACCTTTTTTTATCTGACAAACCCAGTCAAGCTGTACTTCACAGACCGAAAGAAACCATCGTTTAGAAAAAGTCCCACCGTTGAGTACACCACAGAATTTGCGTCCTCCTGAATTTCTTGGACTATCATCCCAGTTTGTGTACCTAACCTACAGAAGAAATTATTTTTATTATTCTTTTTGTCTGTCAGTAGTTGTACTGTCCATTGGCAAACAGATACAACTTGGTTTTGTCTGAAAGATTCTGCCTCCCAATAAAGAGGTGCAAATATAGGGAAAGCTGTAAGAATTTTACAGTGAGACAATGATGTCAGGAGATCAAACTGTTTTGCCATGAAGGGCTTCTGTTCTTGTTTGCACCTCAAGCCCTACATACAGCCAGGAGAGAAACAGGCAAATGGCCTGCTTCCAATTAAATTCACCTAGCTATGAACTTCACCCTCATTCCACACACGCTAACCATGTGCAGACAAGGTAGTTTTCACTTCATCACTTCATCAACTGTGACCTGATTCAAAATTACATTGACCAACAGCCATCTGGGAGCAGTAGTTGTACAGTGCATCAATTCAACATTCACATCTTCCCTTCCCTGTGGCTAATGAGGATGGGAGTGTGCCTTTTGGGAGGGAAGTCATGTCCTACAAACCTAGTGGTGTTACCTCTGAAGAAACGAACATCCAAATGGGAAGGGAGAACCATTTGATATAACCGACTTGGGATTTTCAAAAAGTTCATGGTAAACCACTTCCCAAAACTTCCATGGAAACTAATACGTTGCAGTATAAAAAGAAAGGTCATTGCTTGGGTTAAAAAATAGGGAATAGAGAGTAGGGGTAAAGGGAGAGTAATAAGCAGTGGAATCCTGCAGGAACATTTTGCACATCTGTGCATATTTAAATGGGCTTGAGAGATGACTGGATAAATTCATGGAAATAAGATTACATGTCTGAGCTCTGAAAGACTGAGCTATCACTCAGGATGCAGGAGTATACTGGGAGATAAGCTTGCTGTTTGATTAGCTCTTAAGATGCTTCTGGCCACTGCCGGAGAATGGATACAATATCCAGTATGATGAATTTTTATGTTCTGAAGTTATGTATTCACTTTATATTATTGGAAAAGAAAATATGCTGGAGTGCTGTGCAGAAAGCTACAGATCCTGATGAGATATAGATTATTTCTATGCGTTCAAATGTATTGCCATGATTTTAGTAATGATAATAAAGGTTAACAGCCATGTAAACATTTGCAGGATTAGTGTTTTCTTTGATGAAGATAACAGTAAAAACCCAAAAGGTACATGTACAAACCCCAAAACATCTGAAAGCAAACAAATTTGATGAAAACTTAAAATACTCACTGGAGAGCCATCACTCCAAGCAAATCCTTCATCTGGATTCAAGGAAAATATACCAAGCCAAACGTTTTGAAAGCTACAGCCAGTATCACTAACAGAAATGACAAGGCAGAGCAGTGTGTAAACATCAACAACAACAAAAAAAAAATCAAGAAAAATATAATTAAACTTTCTAGAACACATTGTAAAGTTCGGTGAAATTGCAATGAATACCCTATTATCTTTAGTGAAGGGCATACAGATGCATATGTTCTTCATAGAAATATCTATTATTTCTATGGCTCCATGGTAACAGCTTATTCATCAGACTTATTAGTAGTATTGATCCTATATTTCCTCTGTGTTCTGTTTTCTTAGGAAAGGCCATTACAGATTCAGAAAATTGATTCAGATTCAGGATTGACTACTTCAAGGTGAGTCAAAAGTACGTATATTGGTCATGTTTTCCACCCAACTAAAAATACCACCCCCTACAACTATATGTATTTCTAAATTATAACTAGTAATCATGATACTATTTTATTTTAATTTCCTAGATTAAAGAACTCTTTTTTTTTTTTTTTTTCATGAAACAGCTAAAAAATGTTCATGAGTAGATAAAATTTCAAAGTATCACAGTTTTTTTGGCTTTTGAGGAATCCATGTATTTCAGAAATCATCTAAGAGCATTCATAATAGTTCATATGAAACATCTTTTAAATCTGATAAGATAAATATACAGTAGATACTCACTATGTTGCTCTTACTAGTAACGGTATCTCCACTTTACTGTTAATGGTGACCAGATCCCCTCCTATTTGTCTACAAAACTCTCGAGCTTCAAGCCATGATTTCTTTTTGATATTTGATCTGTGAAAACACTATGGAGAAATTACTTTAAAACATATTATCTATTTTATAATAAAATAAAGACTCATAGTCTCACTTACCCGTAAATGAGGTTTCATACAAGCCAAGTCCATAAGAGAAATAGAATTAATTACTCTGTTCATAAAATTTTTGCACTAGAGTTGTCTAGCAAGTTAGTAAGGGAAAGGAAAAGGGAAAGGAATTGCTAGAAGGGAATACAATTTCCTTTAACTTGTTTTACTTGGAGGAGGGCCCAGGCCACCTTCCAGGTGAAAGGAAAGGAGAATGTTTGTGGTGGAGAGGCAAGGTGGCCTGGGATGAATCTGAAGATGCAGGCAAAAGAATGACCTCGTTATGGCTTATAACTCTCACTTTACATTTGTAATGTGATGTCTAACATTTTGGTAGTTTAACAGAATATCCACAAGTTTGACAAAATCTAAAAATGTTGATATGGGAATAAAGGAACCCAAGTAAATAGCATTCCAGCTGAGTTTGAAAGAAATTTTTAAAATACCATCATAAAAAGAGAACTCACTAATTCAATAAAGTGTTAACAAATATAAACAACTTACACTTACTTAGCATGTCTATTCTGTATGATACCAAATCAATGTTTGCACATTACCCTCATTTCTTGTTCAAAATCCTTTTGTATGTGTGCTCAGACATAACTGAGTGTACTTCAAACAGGAATGCATCAGAAACTCTCCAATAAATGTCCTTTATAAACATTTAATTAAGCTTTTATGTGACTTCTTATGCTTTATTTGGGGGGATAGTGTGATTATCTTAACAAGGTCCAGCCTTAGGCATTGTGCTACTTGTTGGATACACTTCACTGTTTCTCTTTGTCCCCTGAACTCTCACACACCTCAGATAAATCTTTGCACAAACCTAGTGACCACAACTGATATAGAGCCATGGAGCAGCCAAGCTTTGCTGCTTCTGCTTTTTAATACGGACGTTGGACATTGTTCTCTCAATAATTTTGCAAATACTGTCTCTTGTTTCTTCTTTTTTATCTTTCTTTGTCTTTCTAAGACTTGATATTTAGGTTCCTCTTCTTGCCTTTTCTGCTCCAATTCCAAATTGGAACTTCCTCGTTTTCTTTCCTCTGTCATTCTCCGTCCCCTTTTGACCAGTTCATTCAACCTCATCTTCCTTAGTTTCTCTTCTTTTATCAATAATTCTCTAAGATGTTTGGGGGTTTTCTGGGTTTTTTTGTGTGTTGGTTTTGTGGGGATTTTTTTTTTTTCTTCGATATTCCAATCTCAGATACTGCAAAATGAAGATGTCCCTTCTTTTTCTGTCTTCCCCCCTACGCCCCCCTCCCCAAGCAATTAAAAGCCTTTCTTCTTCATTTAACTATTTGGGCACTTACTTTAAAACAGGAATTACTATGGTTGTTTTCTACCCAACCTTCAGGGCATGTGGGGACTGGAGCAGTAGTTGGAAGAGGTGGAGCTGTTGCACTCTCTGCCCACTGCTTACAGATATATTTTTGTTTTGTCTCACAGTCGAGAACATCCCATAATCCAGCTGCAGTCCCAGTTCTCATGGCTACACATCCTGGATTACTTCCTTTGTGAGAAATAAAAACCAAGTTGGATATTTTACATAGTCTAAATTGTTTAATTCTTACCTAAAATCTTTGAGCAGCAGCCATTTGCTTCTTGCCATACAAAATAACACTTGATAACAGAGTTACATTTTAAGGGGTTTTCACACAGGCAAAGAGTAGTATTTTCGGTCTCAGGAGATCATAAGTAGTTTGGGATCCTGCCTTTTTTTTTTTTTTTTTTTTTTTTTTTTTTAGCGTCCTGCATAATAAATTCTATGGGTAGAAATTAAGTTGATTTTGGGGGTTTTTACTGTGAGGAGGGAGGTCCTACTGTTTCATATCAGGTAGCATAACCTTGGTCACTAGTGATTTTCATATAGATGGAAACAAATCCCTTGGTACATATACCTTGGTGGGTATACAAACTTCAACAGAGACTTGTGACGTTTGCTGTAATTTTAGTATATTCTCTCAGAGGGAACCGGAGGTGCATACATTGTACAAGATGCAGTCGGATAGATGCACAGAATGGAGTTATACAATGGCTTATTCATGTGATTTCTTAATTTCCTAATTATTTTAACATTTTATTTACTTTCTGATTCCTGCTAAGCACAGACCTGATGTTTTAATGTCTACCATGGTGCCAAGAACTGACTCCTAAAATTAAATGGTCAGCTATAAGTTCATCATTTTATGTCAATTCAAGACATTATTTGTTTCTGTCAGCATCACTTTACAGGCATCAAAGTTCACCTGATTTTACTGATCATGTTCTCCTGAGATTGTCCCACATTTTCTCACAGGCACATCTTCACTGTCTTCAGAAATAATTTAGTATCATCAGCAAATCTTGTCACCTCACTATTTCACATTTTCCAGATTGTGTGTAAATATGTTGGACAGTATGGGCTTTGGCACCAATCATTATGGGACTCTGTTGGTGAACACTCTTCCCCAAGTAAAAAATAGCCCACATAAAAAAAAAAAACAAAACAAAAAAAAAACCCCACCCCCTTCTATTCCCTGCTTTTTATCAAAATTTTTATTCATCTAAGAGCTTTCTTGTGTCAGGTCAGATAAGATGAAAAGCTTTTGGTAATTGAGATAGACCACACTAACTACGTTTCCCTTATTCATATGCTTTTGGCTCCTGTGGGGAGATCTAGATCTGTGAGCATGATCTCCCTTTACACAAGTAATTTTATATACCTTTCCCACTATATCTTCTTTATTCTATTCTTTATTACAAATTCAGCTAATTTACCAATGACTTATTGGTCTGTATTTACCCACATCTCTCTGGAGCCATTTTATATATTAGCAACAACTTTGCCTTTTTCCACCCCTTATCTGTCAAGGCGTTTTAACAGGTAGTTACACATTAAAGTGAACAGTTCACTTAATGTAACCTTCGCAGCACTTGGCTGCTTTTGCAGCTGTGCTTAGTCTTCACTTGCTATTCTTCGGGTAATTTATTTGTTCTATAATCTATTCTCCTGGTATTTCAGCTTGAAATAGACTCTTCAATCATACCCTCACAAAGAAACTTTCCAGCACAGAAAGCCTGTTTTCTTCCTCAGTGATCACAGATGCAAGGAAACTAATTTTTCTTCACTGTTCCAGACTAATGTCCAAGTGCTTCCTTTATACTCTGATCATCTGCTGGCACCACAGACTCCCTGTCAAGCTTTTTTCTCATGGCATTTACAGAAGTTTTATTACACTCAGTCTTTTGCAATTTTTAAATTATTTTTGTTTTATTTTACAATTTATAGTTTCACTGAATATTTTTGAGTAAGTTTTCAGACAAATGATCACTAGGAAGAATGTAGTATATCTTGGGGAAAGCAGATTTCCTCATGACCTCCAAAATCTTGATTTCTATGCTTTTGCAGAGTATGATCCCGTGAGTTCAGTTTTCTTAGTATCACAAGTAAAAAAAAAAAAAAAAGAAACTCTATGATCATTTTTTTGATACTGTGATTTTCTAATTCTAACTTTAAATCCTTGTACAGATGCTCCGTTTCAAACTCTTCTCTCAGGCTAACTTTTCCACTAGAGGGATGAGTGTGGAATAGTCTCAGGAGCTGTCGGTAACTCCTGTTTATCTCTTTGTGAGGTCGAACCAAAAAGTTCATTCTTATTGGCAAATATATCAGATGTCCTGATATAAAACTGTGGTTCAAATTGTTCCCTTTGAACTTAAAAGATGGGGTTTGAGAACTGCCAGTTCTTGTAGAATATACTGAAAGCTTAAAGCATAAAATTCAGAGGACATTGCCAGTACAAACCCAGATAGGGACCAGAGAGTACCTACCATCAACTGTCACAGCACCTACCAGTCATTGCTGCACCCCAGTGCGTGAAGGAGACAACTTCACCGTTGGCCCACCTGAAAGTGCCTTGGTCCTCCACATCAGAGAGACCAAGCCAGAAATATTTCTCAGGCCTCAGCCCCACAAGGCTAATCAGATAGGCTTCTTCATATCTGTAAGAGGGATCATAAAGATGCAAGAGAAAACTAAGTCATTTATCCAAACCCTACTTTTCTAATCCGATGATGAATCCTTTTCTCCTTTTCCTTGCTTAGACAGGGGGAGAGGACCTTATGATAGGATTCTGACTCTCTGTAAATAAACAGACAAAAGCGAGACTTATTTGTTGTTCAACTAGAGACCTCATCTGTACCTTAGATAATTTGTTGTTTGACTCTGTATTAGAATTGTAGTTCCAGAAATATTTCAGAACGTACTAGCATTGCCTATTTAAAAGTCAAGGAAAAGTCATTATCATACCTATTTTCAACTGTGGCTAAGTAGCCTTTTTCTTCTTCACAAGTGGTATTCGCTTCTGAAAATGTTGCTGGAACATGTCCAATAAAATAGCAGTAGGTCCCATATCTTCTCCAGCCCTGTAACATGATTTAGTATTTTCATATAACTTTTAAATAATTGTGAGATCATGTATTAAGTGAGCTATACCATTTCAAAATGAATGAAATGCAATTATTATTAATATTATGAATTAGAAACCTTTTGCAGTGAAATTACAAATTCCTTCTAAGCAGTTTCTGTAAATGGCTTTCTAAAGTTTAAAGTAACTGAGAAATGCCATAATGAAAAAGAAAAAAAAAAAAAAAAAAAATAATTCTAGATAATTCTCTGACAAGGTACTTTTCTGATCTGGAAATTATGTTCCATTCTTATATACTTACTTTTTTGCAGCCTGCATCAGTAATTTCCTTTTCTCCAGCTGTTTGCGATATAGGTTTTCTTTTACAAATGTAGCCAGCTTTCTTCTCACAGATATAGTCTGCCCAATAGCCATCCTGTGGCAGGGGAAAAGAAATAAAAAAGGAAATAACAATGAAATGAAGATTAATAATCTAAAGAAAGTTGATAATTTCTTTCTTTATAATAAAAACTATTCATTTACTTTCTCCTTTCATTTTGAAACAGAAATTTTTTTTTTTCTTATCCAATTCCCCTAGTTGATAATAAAAACAAATCTGTTCACAATTAGTGAAATAATAGACTAGGCTATGATAGTACAGCTATGGCTGCTAGTGTTAAGAGGGGATGAGGGTGCAGGAAGCTGGTCCCCGACCTGTTCTGCAGGGCCCTGCACAGGCAGTTGCACCACACAGAGATGGGCAGATGAGCAGGCACAAAAGAGGCAGCAGGGATCACCATGTCACCTTTACCACCAGATGCAAAAAAAGCAGGAGAACTACATTCAGAGACCTATTTTATAGCCCTAATAATTTATTCAGTGACTTTCAGATGAACTTATAGAGAAAGTTTCATCAATGATGCAGTAACACAATCATTTTTTTTTTAAATGAAAGGTCATATTCAGCTTCATCCTTTGTCCCCACATACCCTTTTCTGGCCCTAGCCAGTTGCTGAAATAGCAGGACACATTATTCTTTTATTAAGAAGTTAGTTTCAATATTAAAGTAAAATATGTATTGGTTAATGTTACCTGGCCCTTGATCAGTACACAATCTTCTGGCCTGTTGTTTGTGGTGGATGGCTCTCCCACGTGCCATTTTGTGTATGTCACTGGTGTACCATCACTCCATTCAAAATACATTCAAACCTTATAATCATTCAGCCCAATCCATAGCTTGTCTGTTGGCTCTAAAACATGGAAACAGGGAACTAGAAAAGACCTCTTATGCCACTGCATCCTTTTCACAGTACCCTTGGGCTCTAGAACATATAATCCCTTTCATAAATTTATGAAACATAAAATTATTTAGTGTTGCATGATAATTTAAAATTTAATATTTTCACATAGATATTATAATAAATATAGTTTGCATTAGAAAATTAGGCTGTCATGAAATCCCTGCACTAGATAAAAAAATTTTGCTTCCCTTCCTCATAGCAGTGGGAGAAGAATAAATTACCAGCCTAATGTTAATACACTATGGTAGTACAATAGGACTGTGTGAATAGTTACTTTTTATGTTCTGTTGCCCTGGTCAGATTTCAAAATACTGTTTTTATGTAGCTTGAAGCATGGATGTTTTAAGCTTCTTTCCACAAAATGAAAAAAAACAACAAACAAACAAACAAACAAACAAAAACTAAGCCCAGCCCCTCAGTTCTAGATCACTTGTTTAGGCAATAATTAAAATATAAATTTCAACATCTAACTTTGGGACTGGCTCTGCTCCAAGCCAAGGCTGGATCAAATGACCTCTGGGATTCCTTCTGGCCTAAACTAGTATATGGATCCTATGGTTTTAGGCATTCTTAAGGAAAGGAAAGCAACCAAGAAAGCAAGCAAGCAAGAAATGGAAGGATATTCACAATTGCTTTAGCAATCACTAAACAGGGGTAAGATAGCAGAATCAAAAAGTATAAGAAATCAGAAATATCTCCTTGTATGGTTGGATACCAAGCAAATTACTTTTTCTTCAGAAAGGATTTTTTCTCTCTTGAATATCTTTCACTTTTTCAATTGTTAATAAAACCTCTAAGCATAAAAAAGGGAAACAAACGAATAGTTAACAGGAGCAAAAAGTAGCACCGTGTCTACAGACTCCTCATGTTTGTGCCTGGGATTTCAAAATTGAGACCTCTCTGACATGGTAGATCCAGTGACCTGAGTATGGTTCTTTAGGCAGCACAGGCAATTCCACAGCTTGCTGCCTGGAAACCCCCTTGGCTAGCTTTTCTGATCTTTTCCATCTGGCAATGTAGAGAGCTGAAATTCTTCTTTAGTAGATTTCTTCCATCACTCTGCAGAGACCTGTGAACTTGTTGATCTGGGTGCTGGTTGACCACAAAACATGGAAAATGACTTAGAACCACCCTGTAAGTTCCCCAAATGCACAGAAAGCAGTACAAATATGTTATTTTTCCATTAAGAGCCCTCTTTGAAAGTGAAAAGTATATTTCATAATCCTTTCACTAAGAAAGCTTGTCACTGGGATGACCGATGTCCTTCTACCCTCATGCAAAGCAAAACACAAGTCAAGATCGTTGAGTAATTCTGAAAGTTGCAGCACAGAAGGGGGCATCCATTTTGAAGCAGAAAGGAAACTGCACCAGCCTGATGCCACTGGACCTCTGGCGTGTCTTTGGCTGCAGTGTTTCATGTTAATGCAGCTGCTAAATCTCAGTTCAGTTAGGTGGTACTTCTTACATGCAAAGGCAAACATCACCACCCCCCACCACACTCACTGTACCCAAGCCGAGACACCATAAAGCTGTGTTCCTCGAGGCTTTGGATGCTGGCCAGGTGACTCCCTTCCTTCAGGCAAGATGTCAAAGCTTCTTTCCATCTTTTGGTCTCCCTGAAGATCTTGTAACAGTGATCTACATATGGTACCCATCCATCTGGGCAAGCAACAGGCCCAATGTCACCTGGGAACAAACATCTCTTTTAGAAGAATTCAAAAGCCATGCAAATGGCATGATACTGAAAATATTTTAACTTCTTCTACTCAAAGGTTCTAAACTAAAAATTTTCTTTAGAAATCCTCATTATAAGGAAATGATGCACACAAAACAAATTAAACATAAATATGATTCTAAATCTGGAAATTTTTAGCTTGGAAAAGGAAAGCTTTTTAATACAAGTATTATTTAATAGAAATTGTAGGGTTCTTACATAGTAAAATGTCTGTAACAAATACACTAATGTATTAATTGCAACAGCTTCCATATTACGTTGTATTTATTTGTCAGATATGAAAAATGAGAAGTTATCTTCACCTAACATAGAATACTTATGAATTTTTAAAAGATTAAGTATATTGACAGAGTAAAAGTCACTTAGACAGATTTACAACTAGATGTACACATAGGGAAACACTAATAGGGAAATCTTTATATACTTATAATATATTTTATCTTTACAATTTGTTGCTCTTTCTTCCTTTTTCCTTATTTTTACTAACATCCCTCTCCTTAAAAATAATTTTTGGTTTGTTCTCCCTTTCTGTGCTCAGTAGTGTGTGTATCCAAAGTGGAGACCTGACTACCAAACCATGGACAGCTAGGATAAATTGGACATTCTTTGTTTATACGTGTTTCTTTCTGTGTGTGGTGGGACTGAAAATCAATGGTTGGAGTGCAATGGTTGGAAAAAGCAAACCAGATAAACAATGAATAGTTTCTATTTCTAATAAAATTCTCCTATTCATCTTTGTCAATGTGAATGACAAGCAATTCAGATAAGAGCTTTGACTTTTAATTATCAACATATATCAACATACCTGAGGGAACCAGGGTAAAGTTTCTTTTCTTACAAATGTAACCAAGTTTCTGATCACATTCCAAATTTTGCCATTTAGCTTTTGTTTCAGGATTTAAAACTGCACAGAGTTTTCCAGATTCAGGAGAGGGGCTTCCTTTGGGAAAAGTACAGGGGAAAAAAAAGGTAAACTTTTCAGAAAGGCAAATAGAGCTCTAAACTCTAAAACGCACAGGAGAAATCACTCCTGGCTGAAGTGAGAGCCCCTTTCCCAGCTTTGGCAAGAACTGAGGTAGATCTCCAGTAGTAGGTATGTCTGTATGAAGTGTAGTATCATTTAAGCAGATATGAACATGTAACCCCCTCATAGTTCTGTTGCTAGAGACAAGACATCTAAGACCGTATATCTTTGGGAAAGCCAGTATTCTGACCTAAAATATTTTTGCAATACACAGAAGTTTCTGGTGTACATTCCATTAAAAAAAAAAAAAAAAAAAAAAAAAAAAAAAAAAAGTATTTCTAAAGCTAAAGCAAGAAAAGCTAAAATACATTATCTCGTGACATATCTATCTGGTAATAGAATTTAAAGCAGTATTTGAGCCACGTATATTTTTTTCTTCAGAAACACAAATTCAAATAAAGTCACAGGTACCTGGAGCCCAGTTTAAGTACTGGAAAGGGCTGCCTCCAATCCATTCCCATCCACCCCTCAAGTCCAGTCTGTTGAGTCCAATCCACAGTGCAGAATCTGTATCTTCTGTTAACTCTAAGTAACCAAAAGAAGATAACTGGTTTTATAAATCTTTCTTTTTATTAGCAATAGTCACTAATACCATCTCTAGGAAGACTTACAGTTCTTAAATATCTAACTATCTTTAGATACCGATAAATTAAAATATGGTGAAGCTTCGATTACTGGAAAAAAGCAAGCAAACAAAAAAAACCCCACAACCCCTTATTCTATTCCTTAATACAAAATGAGCACAGATGTTATGTGACAGAGTGTATCCAAAATGAAAGCGTTTCTGTAGAATATGGTAATTCTGTACAACATTGGATATATTTAAGTAAAAATATTGGTGTAGGGTAAATATAAACAATAATACTAAAGCTCTTAGAAGTTATATGTCATTAAAAATAACGAGTTTCTTCCATACCATTCCTCCAGCAGTACATGGGTAGGTAGAGTCACGATTTGGGGTCTGTGAATAACTGATATTTTTAACTTTGTCAAATGAAAAAAAATCAGACGTCAAACTGCATTTGAGTCAAAATGTATCCTTTTTCTGTCACAAAGTTATCTCTTTTCTCTTATTATTACTTTGTTTTAAAGGTTCCTTTTGACCAGAAATGAAACTCACCTCTTCCAATTTTCAGAATTTCTTCTTAAAAAAAAAAAAAAAAAAAAAAAAAAAAAAAAAAAAGTCTGTTACACTTGCAGGATGGTGGAATACTTTGAACTGTGATTAAATTTGACAGTGATTTTTATATGAACTTGCAAATTCTAAAAGATTTTTTACTCATTCATGCATATTTAGGTCCATAAACATTAGCCAAAACATACTAAATAGTCTTTAGCTGTGATGAAGGACTGAACAGATCTTGAATGTAATTCAGGGTTTGTTTTACTTCCTTACCTTTAAGGTATGTTTGTTCATGAATGTCTGTGATACTCAGTAATTCTGCATTTTGCTGCTGACAGCTCTTCCTGGCTTGGTGCCATGTGAGAGCCGACTCAGAGTTTATTTGGTAGTGTACATTTGTTAACAGATCTGTAGTCCAGGTGGTGTCCTTATCTGTGGAGGAAATAATTAATTTGGGGGTGATAGAAACTCACCCACAGCAAAATGAGTTGCAGGTCCTCAATATGCAAGGCATTCTCATTAAATGTCACCTGCGCTGTTCTTTCAAGAGCACTGAATATGTTACAGGAAGGGTGGGGAAGAGCTTCTGGATGAGCCTGTCACACAGCTTCAGAGCCCAGGAACAGCAATGGTGCTGAGCTGCATTGTGCTCTTCTAATCACCTTTGTGGGTTTGCTCTGTTGAAGAGCTATATACATGCTCAATCGAGCACAATACAAAACTGAATCAGATATTTGTCTATTCCCAAAAGTCAGTATGGAGTTGAATTTAAAACAAAAAAAAACAAAACAAACAAACAAACAAACAACCAAACAAACAAAAAAAAAACACACACAAAAAAAACTGAGAGCTCAGACTGGCATTCAAAAGCTTTGAAAATTATTCACTGACCCTATGTTGCATGCCTTTTGGGCTCAGTGTCCTAGGTATCTTCATAGGGACCTGGAAAGCATATTTGACAATGGATCTGAACCACACCAAAAGAACATTTTGAATCAACTGGAGTAAGGAAGCATTTTAGTAATAAGAGACATATGTTGAACAGGAGCAATGAGGAACTTAGGGGAAGGACTGTCAGGAGGAGTCTTCAATGTCTTGAATGTAAAGCTCCCTTGTCAAGAACAAGGGGGAACTGACCACAGAAATGGCAGACAGTTTGCATAAAGAGATTGAAGTTGCACAGAAATGCCAGGGATGGGAGGCAGTTGTCAGAACGGATGGAAAGACTGTTTCCCAGGCATATATGAATAGGGAATAGCATAGATAGAAGGCCACATTTTCACAAAATATTCACATACAGACTGAAATGTTAACTCCATCTTTAATCTTCCTGCAGCACTCATTTTTGTGTCCACATCATCACAACGGGCTCCTCAGAGAAGGATTGTACAATGGTGACAGTACACATCCTGCCTGGGAAACACTGAGGAGTTCAAAATTATCATGCTGCTCAGCAACACCCCCACAATTAGTGGGAAATGTATGCTGGTTTACTTTTCAGTCACACTTTTCTCCACATCCTTATGCAACATACTGTTTCCTTGTGTAGAGAGATGCAGGATGTGGCAGTACACCATATACCAAAGTACATTCTTGTAAACTATGCATTATTATAAAGATATCCATATTCTGCTAATGCTGGTTTGCCAGTACCACACTGAGGGGAACTGCATGGGAACAGGTAACGTACCTTTTAATGGGCAAAATCCATATCGCTGGTCTGCGTCATAGTCTGCAGTGGTTGCACACCAGAGCCGACCATCTGAGCGGCCAGCGTCTGTGCACCCAGCATACCATTGCTTATTGTACATGAAAGGAAATACACAGGGTGCCCCGAAAGCATTTCCTAAAAGTGTAAATGTCTCTGAGAAGACAAAATAATAAAGGTAAAATAATAAAGGAAATAATAAATTAATATAAACTGTGAAAAATAGGAAGCTTATGTTAATGACTGAATTGAATCTCAAAGGTCTTCCCATGTTACCTTTCCCAAAACCATAATAAAATTAATTTCAACACTTTTTCAGACTTAAGCTGCTGACATATGTTTTAGAGAAGTGCTATTGTGATGTAAAGTAATATTTCATAAATGAGATGTACAACTCGATTTTTGTTCAATATGCTTTTACAAACTTACTAAGGCCCCAGACCTCTGCTCTAAGATACTACTATTTTAAACAACGTTAAGATTTATATAAAATGTGCAAGAGGAAGAACTAATATTTAGAAGTCCTACTTCCCGTAAAAATAAACATCAGGTTACACAATCCATCTCTGTTATTATTCCAGTAACCATTCAAGCAGCTCACATACTGTGGAGCAGCTCCCACATGCAAGGCTCAGAGTTTAATACTTCAAATATCCTGTGAGATGATTTTCTGAACATTCATTCTGAACGTGGGAAAGACATTCAGAGCAAATCACAAAAGGTAACTGGACTGGTAATTATAATTATTCCATAAGCATTCTCATCTGCTGAGTTACAAAAGCCACATTTCGTCTGCTTACACTGGTACTTCCAGCCCTTTCTCAGCTCACCCATATCGTGCTTCTTTCTTGACCATGTCATTACATTTCCAGGGTGCTGTATAAGAAGCTTATTAGTGTTTATACTCTCTATTAACAATGTAGTGACATAGCATGGTGAGCAATAGTGACTTTAGAGAATACTTATATGTAGTATAAGAGTAAGTAAGTATGTATATATGTGTATACTAATGTATAATATCTATTTAGAGAATATATAAAGAGTATATGTAATACTTATAATACTTGTGATACTAATATAATACTTATACTAAAATATTTTGTATATTATATAATCTATATTATATGTATATAATACATACTTTGCCATAAATATGACATTAAATTTAAGGCTAACTCCCTCAGTACAGTGATTTTCTAAAACTCTGATGATCACTGGAGAAATCAGAATAGTCAGAGACAAAGATCCAGAACACTCTAATACTCACAAAGAAATGAGTGCAAAGGACAAAAGAATCAGTTTTCTGTACCTTCATACCCCTGAGAACATAAAACATTCATGGCCCCATAGATCTCCCACTTATTCTTTGAATTCAGCTCCTTCTTTAACAAAACATTATCATGTTCTTCATTGCCAGGAGAGAAAAACAAATCTTCTCCTTGGATTGCAAGAAGGCTTTCATTTCTGCATTCCCACCACTGGAGCTCACTTGTTCGATTACATGGATACAGAGTGATAACAGCCTGATCCTCCTTGGATAACACCCCCAGGCATAGGTTCAGTCTCACACTCATAAGCTGATGATCAGTGATCCACCTGAATTTTTGTGATTCATTGTCTTGATTGCAAGTTGCAGTTCTAACTGACTGCTTGATAGATGACTGAAGACAGAGCTTGTGGTCTTTATTATACAGTAAAAATGTTTCAGTTTCTGTGAAACAAAATAATACGTAGTAAATGGTTAATATAGAATATATGTATAGTGGATGTGTGACATGATTCTGCTTCCCATTCACACGAACAAGTAGACATTGCATTCATATTTGATAAAAACATGATGTATTTGAGCAGCCCAGTGCAAGATCAATTTTACACATTAAAAAGCAATAAGGTAGACAATATGTATTTCATTATTATATGTCAACATACTGTAGATAAGTGGCAGTCAACAGCATCAGCACAACTGAGTGCAGCTTGTTGGATTGATTTTCATCAGTCACATGAATTCCCTCAACCACACTGCTATTACCATTACCCTGTTTCCATCTATCCTCACATGTATGGCAGTGTAGATCTCTGACCTCTAGAAACTTTCCTCATCCTGGCAAATCTTACAAGTCCCCGAGTAAGGTAACAGCCATCTTTGCTGAGCCATTTGTCTCCCCACTCTCAAATTCACATTTCCTTTCCTTTTCACTGTATAAATGTGGGTGAACATCTCTGGACCTCACAGGGCGTACTCTGGGCTCATTGACCTTGCTGACCCACAGACCTGCGGTATCTGCTATGAGCCATTGGAATGTAAATCTAGGAATGACATAGGGAAACCAATCACAGTCTGAGAAAGTACCAAGGATTGGGTAGTAGTAGCATCTGACCACCACTTGGTAATGTGGAAGTTAGAAGGTCCACCTGTACCAGAAATTCGGTCCCTAGCTCTCCAAGTAGTTTCTCTGATCATGTCTACAGTGTTGGCTCCAATATAAAGTAGAAGTAGCTGAGCTAATTTCAGTCCTACAGTGAATTTATCAGTAGCAGTAGTGAATCATGCCTATGAATTTGCTCTGCTGCTTTGTGGTGTACTTTGTGAACCACCTAGTTTTACTTCCCTCCAAAGCTTGTGGGATTCATAACCAGTTTTGGTCCCTCATATATCTATCTCTTGATCATTGGGTGTCATATTTAATTAAAATGTATTTAAAACCTGAAGAAATTTAATTTTAAAACCTGCAAAAGTTTTATATCAATTTAGTTGATAACATACAGTACACTAAAAATAACTGTTCTGGTCTGCAGTGATACCATGGGCAATTAAAAAACCACCACGTACTCCAAGGCAATCCATAACAGTTTACAAAGCTAAAATGATTTAACATTAAGCATTCAGGTTACCAGAAGCCATCTGTTTAACACCTACAATTGAAGCACAGCTAATGGGATGGCAGTAATATTGTCACTGCAATTCTACAATAACTTTCCTAAGTTTAATCCAACTTTATTTCACAAAAAATTTATTTCCTCCACTTCATCAATTCAAGTGAATTCAGTGAGTCTCTTCAAAACAGTGAATTAAAATAATCCTCTTTATAAGCACTAAGTCTCTCTAGATTGCACAGTCATCTGTGAACATCTTAATGTCCTACAAATAATTCCACATTTCACCACTCCTGGAATTTTTCCTGCCTGATTTTACTAACCATTACCTAGACACCAACAGGTCAAAATCAGAACACAGAAGAATAAAAAAATAAAATAAAATAAAATAAAATAAAATAAAATAAAATAAAATAAAATAAAATAAAATAAAATAAAATAAAATAAAATAAAATAAAAATCCACAAATATATCTCGTTATTTTCTCAGGTCTGAACTGCCATTATTGAAATGATAGTGCCACTATCTACAAATGAAGTCATTAAGAATTCAGTCTTTGCTTCCTTATCTATCCATTTCATTTTTCTGTTGGATCCTGCCCTTGCCTTTTGCCCTCCATTAAGAGGCTCCCCATGTATATGTCCCAAACTAAAAATGTACATATAGGCACAGAACCATGAATCACCCAGAAATGCCAAAGGATACGGAACCACTTTCACAGACACCTTTAAGGGAAGCAAGTGGGAGGCACTTACCGGCCAGCTGCAAAGCGCTGTGAACAAGAGAAAGAACATGCAAGCACCGGAAGATCATAATTGTAAATGCTGTTTTCTTTTCTTCCATTCACCAAAAGCTGGACAATGAGAGTTACTGACAATAAAGTCCTGCTGAAGAGAGAACAGTGACCAGTCCTCTGCAGTTTCAAAGGCTGGATGGTTGAATAGAAATCTCAGAGTGATAAATAAGGAAATATTCTGTCACATGTCACATTTCAAAAAAAAAAAAAAAACACAAGGCCACACAGCACAAATTTTGCCTTAGAAAAAGAATGACTTATCACTGAGGGCAAAGTATGCTGTCTTGAGAAAACAGGTGATACACAGATGGTTATATCTCAATACTTTCCTTCTATCTCTTCTGATGAGACATCTGGGGAGTTCATGGGATCAAATCAACAGTGAAATATCAAAAACAGAAATTCAGACTCAGCTTTTAAAACTTACACCTTAATTACACAATGAAAAAAATACCATCAGGAAAATATGTCGGTCTCATATTTTCATGGGTGAGATGAGACAGGATTGAATTTTAGAGGATTTAAGTGAAATTCACTCTGCAGGACGTTATAAAAAAATCTTCCCTTCTAAATGAGATTGCCATTGTCCTACTGACCTTCATTTCTACATAAATGCAACTAGGAGACTAGCACCCATAGCTACCTGAAAAACAGCTCATTTTAAAAACAGTCCATGTTTTTCTTGTGAAGTAGGTCAATCTTGTCAGACAGTCATATCAAGAGCCAGCCACAATTTCAGGATATATTATGTATCTCTTTTTACCCAGATCACAAAGCCAGCACTCAGGAGTTTGGTTTCCATACATACAGGTGGAAATCTGAAAGAAACAGCACTCCTCTCCCGACCACTATAGACTGTCCATACAGCTACATAAAGGTCTGACTTTATCACAGTAGATTTTTACCATGGAAATATTTTGTTTTGTTTAAAAAAACTGTTAAATAGAAAAAACAATCTGTGGTGTGAAAATATTATTTGAAATGTAGTAAGATATTTGTTCGGTACCTGAAGCAAAGATGTGGTAGAAGGGAAATCTGGCATCATCTGTTTGTTGCCAAGACAGTGACATTTTCTGTGGACAGGATTTGTTCCTACTTGGCTGCTCAGCAGAAAGACAATGCAAGAGAGTTAATTCCCTGAAAAAGTCTACAAGACTAAAATAAAAAGGAGAAATTGAATTGTGAAATAAATTACAAGGAAATGCTAGGTACAGATGTAAGGAAGTTACGGGTGAAGTTAACTGAAATTTCTTTTTCAGATGATGAAATATACTAACAATGAGAAAGGCAACAGGTTTTTGTGGAAAAGGCATTTCTAGAACTTTTTCTATTTTTTGTTGAAAAAAATCTGTTTTAATTAGCTGCAAAAGATCTTGACTAGAAAGAGCAAAAGTTTTATTTGATCTGATCTGTCTTTGACAGCATATCCTTACTGCATGTGGCCTATTTATATAAAAGATACACTGTCATTGTCAGGAGCTTTAACAGCCTTGTTTAACTCTGGAGCTTGTACTGCATGAAGCCAAGAGGAATTTCACTTTCCTCTCAGTTGGACATTGTGCAATAACAAAGAAACAAAACCAGAATGGTGCCTTTTTTGCACTGCACTCTATTCCTTCAAGCCACACCAGAGCCAACTGCAGCCTGGCACTAAAACAAGTTTGTTAAGAAACAACAAGCAAATATTAGGAATCCCTTCAGATAGGTTGCAGACCAGTTTTAGGGCTAAAAATACAAACAATTTGTACTTTGTTCTTGATACTCCAAACACACCTTGTGTGCTTCACCTCTCCTCGTAGGACCAGTGCTATGAATTACAGGGTGCTGGCTGGTTCCTGGAAAGGAGTGGTTGCTCAAGGCTGTCAAAATCCCTGAGATCAGCTTCCAAGGAAGAGCCAATCTCACTATGTCACCTGCAACTGACACCTCCTGATCACCCTGAGCCACACCAGATGCATACCTTGAGTGCTAAACTGGAGGTGACACTGCCTTATTCTTCCTTTGCACTTCAGAAATCTGTCAACGCCAGGCACCTTCATCTCACCCCTGCTCATGGGTGTAGCACCAGCACAAGCTGCATCCAACCACAAAGTGCAGTCCTGATCTGGAAGGTCAGAAGCAGGGCTAAAGACAAATTTGTACTCCCTGGTGTTGATTTAGTCTATTACTTCAAATCCAATCACTAAACCTACATCATAGATACTAATCTACTAAAGAGATTACTTATAATGTAAAAGTTGACTTGCTAAGGTTTCCCTAGAAATCCTACTGAATTCCTTAAACTTATCAGTTAAAGGAAAACTAGCAGCACAACATCAACAACACCCTATATACCTCAGCCTATCTCATGAATCTAAATGAATAACAGGTGGGAGGTAACATGCCATTGTTACTTTGCAGGTGATAATTTGCCAGTTACCGATGCCAGTTGTTAACAGACAGCTGCAGTGACATAAAAAGATCCACAAAGTGTTTTGGGATCCTTCAAGAGCAAGGATCCTTTAGGATTTGTTTTGTTGAAAGAGCAATCCGCACCAGGAGTCTCCCCATGCAACCAGCTGTAGTGGCTGAGAGTAACTGATGTACTCTTGCACTTGTAGGCCACCCCCAGCTATTTGGTTGCCTTTGCGGTTTACATCATTAACTGATCTTGCTATGCCAAGACTTGAATATCTTGATACAGAGTTGCCATGAGTCTGCTATTTTTCTGATCAGATTCTAGCAAGGGGGGTAGGTACTCTCTACAAAGGCTGGTGAAGGCATCAGTTTAAAGCTGCTCTGTTTATTAGAAGTTCAGACAATAAAATTCCCACAGTTCAAAATAAGAACTTAGGGAAACGTACTCTAGAACTGAAAATACCATGGCTATTGCATTAATTTTCTTTACTTTTGTACCTACCTAGTGAAAGCAACCACAAAGCATGGCGTAATTAAGCAGAAAGGCAACTTCATCGTGAAAGGAAGAACAGAAAGATGTCCCTGGGAAAAAAACAAGTTTGAACATTGTCTGAGGAAGGATATTGTTTCTTTATTCATGTTTTCTAAAGAATGAGAATTTATATGCATTCCTTCTGAATAAATGGTATTACATAAATAGGAAGTTACTAAAGAGTCTCAGAAGAGCACAATTAGGATGTCCTCACATCTTAAGTCCATAATGAATTGCCAAAGACTACTTGTATGAGTACTCCTGTATTGTGCTTGCATGGCAAGGTTTTGATAGAGGGTGGGGGCACAGGGGTGGCTGCTGTGAGAAGATGCCAGAAGCTTCCCTTATGTCCAATGGAACCAATGTCAGCTTGCTCCAAGATGGACCCACACCTGGCCAAGGCTGAGCCCGTCAGCAACGGTGGTAACACCTCTGCAATAACATATTTAAGGAGGGGGAAGAAAATGCTGCAAAACAACAGCAGTGCAGAGAGGAGTGAAAAAATGTGAGAGAACCAACCCTGCAGAACCAAGGTCAGTGAAGGGAGGAGGAGGAGGTGCTACAGATGCTGGAGCACCTGCCGGATCACCCCTGCAGCCCGTGGTGCAGCCCATGGTGAGGCAGGCTGGGCCCTGCAGCACATGGAGGGTAATGGGGGATCAGATCTCCACTTGCAGCCCATGGAGGAACCCACACCAAAGCATGGAGATGCCCAAAGGAGGCTGTGACCCCATGGGAAGCCTGCACTGGAGCAGGCTCTTGGCAGGACCTGTGGACCCGTGAAGAGAGGAGCCCACACTGGAACAGGTTTGCTGGCAGGACTTGTGGCCCTGTGAAGGACCCACACTGGAGCAGCCTGTTCCTGAAGGAAGCAGTCCCTTTCTCCATGGAAGGGATCCACTCTGGAGCAGTTCATGAAGAACTGCAGCCCATGGTGTTGGAAGTGTGGGAAAAGCAAAACAGAAAAAAATCAATAACACACACATTTCCTTGACACATGGTGGCCAGAACAAACTTAGGATGGGATGAAGAATCGGTGATTTGTGTTTGCCTTGGTGCCAAGGAGGAATGTGAAGCAAGGTGGAGGCTGTGCGGTCCCATTCTTTCACTTATCTCAAGGACAGATTTATCTCCTGCTCTTCCCCTTCTCTCAAGGACTGTTTTGCAGTAGTCTGCTGACCTTGTCTCTCATCCTCCCTCTTTTCCCACAAAAAACAGCACACACCTCGCACCAAGGAATGTACTGTGTCATTATTCAAGAGATAATGGCTTGACCACAGTCTCACCCTCTCACACATGCATACGTGGATAAATACTACCCTGAGTTTGTATCTAACTCTGAGGGACAATCCGACACCAAATCGGATGGACAGATTAATGGGTTTGTGCTTCACACACACACACACACACACACACACACACACACACAGTAGAGATGCCTTTTGGTAAGATTTGAGCCCTCGGCTACTCTGAATGATTACCAAGGAATTAAGTGTGTGTGATCGCAATCAGATTTTTTGTGTGTGCAGTGCTATGTAGCCAACCTGCAGTTTGCGCATTTATCATAGGCAATCTTAAAGAATCTGTAAATGTTGCATAAGAATAAACCATACTATTCGTGAATCTGACTGATTCTCTTGAACGCAAGTGGACCTACAGCATAAGGGCTGTTCATGCATCCATGTCAGACCTATAGTTACAGCCCCAAGCCCCAACTGACATACCTATTAAGAGACAAGTCCAGTTGCCCCTAGCCCCTCGAATCTCTGAGGACCAATTAGAACACAAGGGGATTCATCTCTTACCAATTTAATTCATTCAACCTGAAATGCCACACATAGGAAGGCCTCATCTTGGAGAAGTTCATGGAGGATTGTGTCCATGGGAGGGACCCCACGCAGAGAAGGGGAAGAGTATGAGGAGTCCTTCCCTGAGGAGGAAGGAACAGTAGAGACAATGTGTGACAAACTGACTGCAACGCCCATCCCCTGACCCTCTGTGATGCTTGGAGGGAGGAGGTAGAGAAAACTGTGAGCAAAGTTGAGCCCAGAAAGAGGGGAGGGGTTGGGGGAAGGTGTTTTAAGCCTTAGTTTTCTTATTTCTCATTACCCTACTCTGATTTGATTGGTAGTAAATTAAATGTTTCCCCCAGTCAAGTCTGTTTTTCTCATGATGGTAACTGCTGAGTGATTTCCTTTTCCTTATCTAGACCCACAAGCTTTTCATTATATTTTCTCTCCCCTGTCCAGCTGAGGAGGAGCGACAGAGCAGCTTTGGTGGGCACCTGGCATCCAGACAGGGTCAACCCATCACAACTACACAGACAATAGACTTTTAAAAACACATTTAGTAACAAACAAATGTAAAATTAAACTTTAAATGAAAAAAATATATCCCTAATATGGAATTATGAAGTTAATATTAACTATTTAGCAAGGAATGCATGAAAAGATTGCACTTAATATTTATCCAGAGTATGAAGTATTGAATTAACTAAATTAAAATATTAAAATGTCAGCAATTTTGGGGAGGGGTTATGAAAAGCCAGTTGTCATATTGTCATAATACTGGTTCACATTTTCTACCAAAAATGATGTGAATATTTGTGATGGGATGAATAATTTATTAGTCCATATGATCTAGCTTATATCATGCTAGCAGCAATACAATGCAATTAGTAATAAAAATTGGTGATATTGGTTTTACATCTAGAATTTATTATGTTTTAAGAAAAAGTCATGACTATAAAAATACTAGAACAAAAAGGAAAACAAAATGCAATGAAAGTGCTGGGATAACATAAAGAAGACAGAAAGACATCAAGTTTCTGTTATTTTACTCTTCACATAACAACTTTGGAGTAGAATGGTCAGCAGTGTTAACTATACTGAGAAAATACAGAAAATAGAGCAAGGAAGGGATGCATAATGAAATTAAATCAGCTTTGTATTATGTGCTTATATTCAGACTGAAGGACTGAAAAATTTCATGTAGCAATGCCAAATCCTTAACTGTAATCCCCTAGAAATTATACAAGGTGCATAATGTCTTAGAATATTGGAGAAGAGAGTTACACAAATTTAAATCAAATTTAACAATAAATTTAATTTGGTTTAAGAGTGGAAAACTGTGGATTACATAATTCAATAAAAAGATCATGAGAAATAGCATTGAATTTTGGCTGATAGGAAGAGAAGTTCCTTTAATACCTACTTTGCTAATGGTCTTATTTTTTAGCAGTTACAAGAATGCTATTATACATTGTATGCTTGCAGAGCAAGAATAAGCTGTAAATGTAACACTATTGCTCAACTCAAGAAAGCACTTTACTAAAGCAAGAATCCTGACAATCTTCTTATCTTTCATCTAAATGAGACTTGGCAGGTGTAATTAACAAATATCAGTGATCTCATCTCGAGTAGGAGTGGAGGAAAAGTTTCAGACCAAAAAATTCTCTTTATCTGATAGGACCACCTAAATTGTATATTCCCTTTTGAACTCTGTATATTCCCTTTTGAACTCCATTTTGAACATACTCTGATTTTTATATTCTGTTGACTGAGATGTACATTTACACACTTGACACAAAAAGCCACCGGATCATTATCAGACCCTCACTTCTTAGTGTTCAGTATCAGGCCAGCTTCATTTCATAAACAATTTGTAGGGGCAGCTGAGGCTAAAGGATCTTTAAGACTTACCTAAACATACTACAAATTAACACCTTAATTCATTACATTGCCACTTTATTATTCTATCCATAAAATTACATGTAGTCTTCTGGTTCCTCTCTCATTTCTGCTATTCAGACTAAAAAGACTCTTTACTATCTATGCCTTTTAGGAATTTGTTTTCTTTTTGTAACAAAAAATCCCTTCCAGTAGAGGGGGAAGATTTTAGATGAAGAAGAATTCCATGACCTCTGAGAGGATGCTGGAAGAATTTAGACCACAGAAGGGAAGACTGGAGCAGGACATGATCACAGTCTGCAAAGATGTAAAATGTTGCTGCATGAAGGAAGGCCATAAATTATCCTACATATCTACTCAGCAAAGGACAAGAAATACAGGAAAAGAAACAATGGAATCAGTTTAGCAAGGAAGAATTAGGTACCATGAAAAAACTTCTTAACATTATAATTAAGTACTTGGGTAGATTATTTAGTGAGACTTTTAAAAAACAAAATAGGATAGTAGCTGTCAGAAGTCAAGCAGACTCACTTGTCCGCTCCTTCACCAAGCAGTCTTCAGGGATTTCCAGTTTATCTTTCCATCTCTAGAAATGAATAAATATCTTCCAGGTTTCAGTTCAACATTCACATATGCTCATAAAAAGAAATATAATTGTGACATCGATTTACAATCTTAAACTGTTGCAACCCTTAACTTCCATGTTAATGAAGTTCAATACAAGCAAGTCTTTGGCACTTGTGGGACACTGGGGAAGAACATGGCCATGGATGAGTGACTGCCACTGCGAAGTTGTCACAGGTGGCCCATTCACTTCAATGGCCTCTCAGCTGCTTTACCAGCTCCCCACGAGGCACTAATGCTGCTCTAGTTTAGGTGGGGGGAAAAAAGGGTCTGTAGTTCCTCAGCTCAATCATATAACCAAAGGGACACAGACTCAAAGTAAAAAGCAAGCAAATTTGGTGAAAAATAAAACTCAATCACCCTTTGCGATATGAGCAAGACAAAAGTGAAGGATGAAGGAAAGGAGATTTCAGGCTGAGCTTCACCAACAGCCTGAGTCAGTTCCCCCAGGGTCTGCGATGGCCTCTCTGTCCTTTGCCCAGCTGGGCAGGGCCACCCTTGCCATGGAGCTAGTGCTGCATCTGCCTGTTTCTATACAGAGCAGTTTCAGCAGGCTGACAGCAGGAGTGTAGCCCTTTTTCCTTAATGTGCTGAAGCAGCTCATAACAAGGGCAGACTAGACCCAGAGTGGGTGGGAGGTAGGGGGAGGGCTGAAAAGCTCTGGTGTGAAGAGCAAATCTCTAAGTCCATCATGCAACATCAGCCTTGAACTCTTAAGGGATGGTAAGACCTAGCCAAGCTTCCCTTGGACAGAAGCAGTAGCTGACTGCTTGAAAATTTGTCTTATTTTCTACAATAAGAGAATGGGGTGTTAAAATGGGAATAGCATGCTAAAATGAGAGAGTAAACTGCAGAGCCAAAGTCATTGCCATTCTGATAGACATATGAGTGAGCAGCAGGAGCTCAGAAGGTCTCAGTCCTTGTTTCCAGTGACAGGACCACAGGTGCCGCATTCAAGGGAAGGCAGGCCCCCATATGGGAGACTGCACCCAAGGGTGCATGTCACAGCTGCAGATGGTGCCTAGCCCTGCCTGACCACTCAAGAGCATTTGAACCTCAATATTTTGGGCTGAGGTACAGCATACCAATGTATGTTCCATGACTGCTGATTTAAAGATACACTCATCAACCTTTTGTACTACCCTTTAACTGCTTCTCATTAACTGAGCCTCAGTAATCACAGGAAATAATCAACATACATCTTTGGACTATTGTTTAAATAATGGATTGTGTAAGAAAAAAAAAATCACTAGTCATACCATACTTCCTGGATAACAGTATATAGTTATAAAAATAACTGAAAAAAATGCCTGTTCTTTGTATTATCTCTATGATAGTCACTGTTTTCTTCCTTTGCTTTATTACTGTTTCCTTCCTTATAAAACAAACATATACCACTTTCCAGAAAGAAACACTTCAAAATATTTTTAATGAGCTAAGACTTGAAGGAGAATGTGGACGATGCCCTAAGTCATATGGTTTAGTGTTAAGTAGTCCTGTGAGGAGCAGGGAGTTGAATTTAATGATCCTTATGGGTCCATTCCAACTTGAATTTCCATGATTCTTGGATAATTATTTTTTTTATTCTATGATAATTTTTTACACCCTTTAAATTTATTTCTTTATGTTAATTCCCTACCATATCTAAAAGCATCATTTGACTTGAATATTTAAGAGAAGCATATTGAAGCAGAAAGGTTGGCAGAAAATGTATTCAGGACTGTTTTCTTCCCCCACTACCCGTGGACTGGTGAGGTCCAGACATGATTTTAAATATGGGTAACAAGGGTGTGTGAAAAATGTTACATCTGAAAAATGTCTTAATGCCAGCTCCCCAACACTGATTCGTGGCCTGACCTACCCCTCAGTCTCTGTGGGGATAGGAGGTATGTAGTAGCTAAAGCTTCTTTACATAAACTGGCAAGAAACACACTGTAATTCTTCCCCTCCTCACACACCTTCCAACTACAATTGTATCAAACCTGTTTTCTGAAAGAGAAAGGAAATTTCATTATTAACAGCACAGAAGGAGATAGAGGGAGCAGAGACATTCACAGACATTAATATGGACTATTACCAAAAGAATCTCTTATCTACAAAACTATAAAAAGATCTGTAGAGCTCAGTTTCTTTTTTTTCTGTGAAGTTACACACAGTAGTTCAAATAAGAAGTGAAAGGAGCTCTGTGAACAGCTCTAAGGGCTAGCTTTAATCTGATACAGTTTCCAGATTTCTTTGTTATGAAGGGCATCTAAATTTACCACAGCTCTTCCAGGCATAGTCTGAGCATTGTAATATCACTGTAATTGAATTTGTTCTTCTTTTCTTTCTTTTGGGGATTTGAATGTATAACTCTATGGGAGCAGAAGGTGGTTTGCCTAAGGCTCAGGCATCAGTTCAGTTTACCTGCTTCTCAGGACTTCCTAATCCTGAAGCTATCACTTACTTAGCCAGAACGTGCCCTGGGCACACTACTCTGGAAACACTGCTTGTGCAGAATTGCCAGTTTTTGAAAGAAAGGCACCTATCCTTTTCCTAAAGTAATCCATATTTAGGCAGTCATCTGAGCTCCACTAATGAGCTTGAAAAGAGCTACAAGGGTGGTGATCATGGTTGACATAATTCAGACCCAGTTTGCAGGATGAGGTTTTTTTTCTATTTTGTGCTGACAATGCAAACCACACATGCTGCAGGGAATTGAGGCCAGGGCTCCAGGACTGCTTCAGCCCAGACACCAACCATGGGCATGCAGTTAGACTGGTCTCCCTCTTGATGCTTCTCTAGCTGACTACCATGGACACAAAAAGGGGGTTGGAGAGTGTCTTCACCTAAGGTAAACTGGGCACCACATTTAAGGAACTTTGAAGGGTTTAGATTCAACCCCTTATACCCTCTGCTGGTATTCCACAAACACCTTGACTATTACAAACAAGAGAGTCAGTAATCTGCAGCCACTGTTAACACCATGTAACTATCTTTAAAGAGACTTCGAAAGACCAGAGCACAAAATCCTGAAGTCATCTAGTGCTTCTTGTCGAGTCCTGCCTTCTCAGGGAAGAGGTAAACACATAGCATAAATGTACCAAGATGTTTTCTGGGGATATATATCCCAAGCAAAATGTAGAGAGAGGGAGAAGCATCCAACATACTACTTAGCTCCCCACTAAAAAGAAATCTGAGAAAAAAATGATAAAATTGAGAAAAAAGTGTTCAACCTGGGCCTTTCAGACAGGAAGAGTGGATTACACCCACAGGTGTCAATAGCCTGGGAAAATATCTAATGCAGAAAATAGTTACCAGATGCTCCTTTGCATTATTAACCAAAAACTAACAATGTCTTCACTAAAGCATAGACAAAGAAAGAGGAAACTTAGGAACCTGCAAAGTCAAATCTCGCCATTCCTATCTCTGCAACTAATGAATGTTAAGAGGATGGAAGAGGAAATGAAAAACAATTAAGAATGTATGAACAAACTATATATAGAAACATCCATTTGACAGACAACTGTAGAATGAGCTGGTCATCTACAGTCATACTTCCATGGACAAATCCAGAATCTCTATAGTAAGCAAGAAAATCTTGCACTGCCCAAACCTGCCCTGATTTTCAGCATACCCAGAAACAGAAAAAGGCTAGATTTACTGTGTCTAGCTCTGCCCTTGTGCAGCCTATCAGGCCTTCCTCTCCAGTCAAACCATACATACACTAATTTTCACATCTGCACAAAATGATGGTGAAACCTAACTGACATCTAGAAAAATGTTTTCAGCTCCTCAGATACAAGATCTTGTGTCATGATATGCAGCAATAAAAACTGCTAGAATTATCTGAACTACCTCTAGAAAGCTGGCAAACATTAGTCAAAACTTCAATTCACTGTCAGTTCCCAACTAAAAGACTATCCAAGGTCACATTCTCTACACCCAAGATCACACTTTTTTCAGTTAACGCTTATCTCTAAACATTCATCCAAGTGGGCACATCATCCATCAAAGTACACTTTTGTGGATGCTGTTCGTATCTGTGCACGTACAGAGTGCTCTTAAATTCACTGAATTTCCATATTGATGAAGCCAATATGCATTTAAAATGAGTTCGGGCTTCTGCCCACATTTTTAATGTCACTCTTTTTCTTGGTAGCATCACAGTCTATCAAACTTAAGTCTGTTCTGGAAAGCTTCAGTGCAGAATACATTTTCCTTGTTATTTTACGTGAGGCAATGTCACTGCATTCATGAGCTTAATTCTTCATACCAAAACATATGGAAGCACTGTTTAAAGTATGGTCTTCATTTCCGTAACATTCTCTCAGATGCTTCATTAGGAGGAGTGTAAACAATGGAAGACGAGCAAATATTTGCAAGGCTATTTCTGATACCATGAACATCGAATAGTTCTGCACAAGTTCTGCACAACTTTGCATAAAACAAGAGTATGGATTAAAGATCAAACCCAAATGTGATATTTGTGCTGCAGGACAACACCATACATTATTTTAATCTATTATATATAGCTTTTTATAAAAGAAGGTCAATTTTATTAGTTTTAGCACTTAGGGGCTGGCTGGAGTACTTAGAGAGAGTTACAGTTCTCAGTAAACACCGATCAAAACCAGACAGGGTTTGAGCATATCAGAAAACAACAAACAGTGTGAGAAAAAAGCAGAACCAGGCATTATAAGCCAGGCAGATTAACTTGAATTCCTGGAAACATAGTAGATAAAATGGTACTATTTGTTAAACATGAGAGGATACCAAGATAGTCAATCCCTAAGGAAAGAGCAGTAATTAAGTTTATGTTGAACTGGAAGGTGTACTGACAAGGGTTTTATGAAAAGATTTGGTGCTATACTCTATGTTAACAGCTCAGATAATGGCAAAAGATATACTTAATAAATTATTAAAACTTTGTAAATGAAAAATCAAACAGTGTTCAAGAAGAGGCATTATTGCAGTGTTGTATATTCTGTAAATGGATGTAGGTATGTGTCCTTCACCCATGCCAGCAAGCACTCCCCCAAAGGTATTTCTAGGTCCAGTTTGTCACATCCAACGCTCAAGGGACCATGCCCATGACACAGCTTGAACACAGCCACCACCAACCTATTCTGGAACAACAAAGAGCTTATCACCAGCATAGATGTGAACTGCTCTAGCCCAGCGGTCCTGAGGATCTGGAGACACTGCAAAGCACACCAACATTATTAATATAGAAGCTTTGACTACATTGCCCAGGAAAGGAGTGAAATCGTCATCACTGTTGGAAACTTTCTAAGAGGTTGTATCTGTCAGCAGCTGCTTAATTTTAGCTGACACTGCCATTGGGCAGGACCTTTTCAGTTCCCTATTTCTATTATGTATATCACAAAGATTCCTACACACTGGGTATATAAAATTCTAAGATCTTTAACCTTTAAATTGTCATGCCTTCTATTTTTTACTTTGACATTAGAAGAGACTCAGTCCATTCACACTTTTCTTTAAGTGACACCCAGAACAAAAGAGTATATGTTTATTCAAGCGAGACTGAAATCCCTCCTAAATTCAAAATTAGATATTCTTGAAGTTTACAAATCTGAAGTGACGCATTGTTTCACAATACAGCTAGCGTGACATGGAAATGAAACATCCCAGTATGAGAACACAATGTGTCTGTGTACCGAAGCTTTATATACTGATTGTTTTTATAACACTGAAATAAAATGCAATTCTATCAGCTAAGAATTTGACATTTCCAGCATCACAGTAGATTTGAAGGGATTTTATATGTTAGGAATTATAATTGTTATTTTTACAGTTACCTTGCTGAACTTCACATTTTTAGCATCTCTTAGTGATACTGCTCCTCTGTGCAGACTAGAACGGCTGGATAACTGCTTCACCCCATGTACAGCAACATCACCTAATTTTCCTCACATACCAGGTGAAGCACCTCTGTGCTTTTCTCTCCTCTGTTGCATGTGTCTCTTCACACAGACAGGTATGATGTGAAGGAAGAGACTGCATCCACATGTGCTCCTCCATGGCAATTTGTTTTTGCAGAGACCAGCAACTAATGGGCATTCACTGAGGATCCCTGCACACCAGTCTCATCATTAGGAGATCGAGGAACATGGAATTGGCAAGAAATGTGCAGGGGTTAAGATACTAACAAATAACTGAGAGCTGAGAGATAGATAACAGTCCTGGGTAGGAATGGATATTGGGAGACAGAAGGTAAGTGACCACAGGATGACAAACAACATGCACCCACAGTCACCCAGAAATATGAAGAGGAGGAAAACACTGCTTTCAACTCCTGCCTCCTTACTTTGTTTCCTCAATTGATTTGATTTCTCAAAGTGATTCTTTGGTTTGTTTGGCTTTGAGGGTTTTTTTTTTTTCATGCTGACTGTGTAATTAATTTCCTGGGGACATGGGAGCCCAATTGCTTGTAGTGTCAAGTCTGGTTTGGACCCTGATTTAGAATACCAGCTGCAACTTTTACAACCTCCTGGAAAAACTCATCTGACTGACTATAGGAAGTGAATATATGGGAGCATCAACCCAAGCTTTCCAAGTGGGTTAATGTAGTAATCATGGCCATAGAAAGAGATCCAAGGTGAGTATCTGATAGAGTACATTGTCCAAAGAAAGTGCTGATGAACTATAATGAGTAAAGATGCATGTATTTTGAAATTTATATTATTTTATAAGCAGGCCTCTCAGTTGCTAAATAAAAAAACATGCCTGTATTAAACCATTGGTAGAAACTACAGATTTGACTGCAGTGACCAGAAAGGTAACCCTGTATTTGTGGTAGCCTGTTGATGAGCCCTGCACTCACGCATGCCCTGGACTGTTTGGCTGCAGTGCCTGGCACAGCTTCATTGCCAAGCTGCTCTGAGCAAAATGTCATGCAGCAGATTGGGGAATCTAGCCTTGCACATCTGCAGTCTTGAGAAGGACTCCACTCAGTGGTAAATAGAAGATGCTGCAGCTCTTAAGGGCGGCAGAACATCAGGAAAGCCGTTTGTTCCCCACATGCCAGAGTCAGTGATCCGAACTGGTCTGGCATCACCTTACTCCCCTCTGTAAGCCAAAGGCTCGTGCCCAGGCTGATCTGCTTTAAACAGTGGGAAAGGTGCCAGAGAGCCATGCGAGACATGTCTCACACCTGCTCTGTGTCTGAAGGGGCTGTGAATGTCTTGTGCCTGTTCTCATCGTCTGACTCAGAGATACAGAAAAGTTACTTGCTAATCAAGAGCAGACCATGACTTAATGGACAGACAGCTTGCTTTCCCTGAAACACAATAAAAATCATAAGATTATTTTAAAGTATGGGGTTAAGGAATTACTTTCTTTCACTACTATCTCTGGCTCTTTTGGAACAATCACAAGACTTTTCCTAAAGCATTACCAGTGGTACAAGATCTTTAGGTCCTGTTATCTACAGGCAAATTCACAAAATAGGCTGGTTCCCCTAGATACGATTCCAGATTTCTATCAGTCTTTATCAGTAACTTTATTACTCACACTGGCATGAGTGTGGGCTGTTACATTTCAGGTATTTTTACATATAAAAATGTATGAGGCCTATTTTCACAAATACTTAGAAGAGGTCCGGTCCTGCACTTTCTGGACATGTACATGATGAAGCTCAAACACTGGGGCACAGAGGGACAGCAGGAAACATCCATAAACTGAAATGCAGAATGAACGTCATAAAGAATATACAGTAACTAACAGGTTTGAGACATGAAATGCAAAATAGAAGATTCTTATGCAAGGAAAGCCTGATTGGAGAAGGTTTCCTTTAATGAAAGCAGTAGTAAAGGATAATACACACACACAGCTACCACTGTTCCTCATGGAAAGATGTGAATCAACATTTTAGTTCTCTGAACTAAACCAGAGTAGTCTACCATTGGGCTACTTAGAAAAAGGATAAGTATATTTTTCTTCAAAGATGCTTTCTTTTAGAAGTCATCAGTTGAAAAACCGTGAGTCAAGCTCTGTTGGCATGAGAACAGGAATTAAGCAGAATTATAGAATGTCTTTAACTGAGTAAAAAATAAATATGTCTCTTCAAGGATACCAGATCTCTCCCCTCTGATGTACATACAGTACCCTAGAAATTTTGACACTCTGTAAGCTATGCTACACTGCCCTAAACTGTTCACTCTGTAGGGCATTTAATAGGATGAATTTGTCAGAAAAGAGTTTAAAGTTTTCAAATGGTAAGAAAAACACAGTGAAGAGGACTGCTGTCAGAAACTGTCTTGATACATGTGAAGTATCAGAACATCCAAAGAGATTCAATAGAAAGTAAGCATGCTGAAGAAATACTAAATACTCTTTCCAAGAAGCATTGCAATACTCTATTTTTTCTCTTCTGGCTTCCTGGGGCTTGTTTTATAAGAAAATTTTACAACAGTATACACTGAGTGTGTTAGCTAGTCTGTTGATAAGTCTCCATGTAGTTTTTTTTCTTATTCCATGCAAATCAGAGTAAATCACCTCACATTTATTGCACATTAAAATTTGTCTATATTTGAGGACTTACTCTGGAGTTGCTAGAGTACTGTAAAATTCAAACCCAGGGTTAATTGCATGTTAATTTCTATATAAAAATGAATGCAAAACCACTTCTGGCTCAGGAAATCCCTAAGCTGCAAATGTTGAGGCTAAGAGAGGCGAATAAGGAGCTACAACTTGATGTTTGCCAACTCTTGTGCTCTTCATTAAGCACCTGCTTTTGGACACTATCAGGGACAGGATGCCAGGCTAAACAAACCTTTTATATGATCCAGTAGAGCTGTTCTTAAATTGTGATAAAAGCCAGATTTACTGGCTTAATTCATGCAGACAACCCTGTCAATTCTGTTGTGTGGGCCTGATAGGGCTCTACAGGGATCCATGTTGCCGCAGCTGAAGAAAACATCTCACAGAAGATGGGTCATATACACACTTACAGTCAGACCTTTCTGCTGTTCTTTGTCATTTCAGGACACTCTACAGATGCCAGTCTGTATATCATTTCAAGCAGACTTGGATAAAGTTCAGAAATCTTCTCAGGATAATGGAATATTTCCAAGTGTGCTTAAAAAATTAATGGGTAGAACTGCTGGGTTTTGACAATAAATAGGACTCTATACCTGAGTTTCAACTGTATAAAAATATGCTGCATTATAACTATTTTCAGTATATATTGTTTTCTAAATAACAGTTATCCCCCAACTTCTCCAGTTACTGACTTAATATGGGGTTTAGAGGATATTGGCAGGTGCCAAGTAATACTTAGAAACAGTATTCAAGAAGGACTTAGAAATATGACATTTCTGGTCATAACTGACCACTTCCCTTTGCTTTGGGCATTGTAATTAGACCCTAAAATAAACTAAGGATTTTGATTAGCCAAAATCACTTCATCAGCCAAGCTAAGCTCACAAACCCAAGGCAGAAGCCATCATCCTCAAAGGGCAGAGCACAAGACAACTTGTTTCTGGGACTTGCCGTTCCCAACAATGTCTTGAACAGCCAGGAATACATTATCATCCCTTCTCTAACATTATTTGCAGTAGGCTATTGACCTCTCTCCCAGACAGCTGCTTTGCTGTCCTCTCTACTCCAGTATAAGCTCCTTTGGCCTAGATATCTATCAAATGCCTCCTGAGAAGGAGGACCAAAGAGCCTCCATGGTTTTCTTGTATCCAAAAGCCTGTTTTGTGGTCACCTACAGCTAGAAGGGAGAGTCTATCCCTTTGTGTTTTCTAATTTGGCATGGCACAGGGGGCTACTACAAGGGTGTGATGGCTGCAACTGAGTAGTCCTGGAAGATGTCTTCTTGCTTGCTTTGGTATAGTCCCTGCCACTGCTCTATGCAGTTGTTAAGGGACAGTGAGTGACATCGGTCCACTTCTGGACAAGGATGAGGACAGCAGAGAAGATAAATCACAGTTCTTGAACTGGTAGGACCTGATTTTACACCACAAAACTGTCATTGATGGAGGGTGCTTGTGACATGTCTGCTTTGATCTCATTTTAGCGAAAAGCTTAAGCCTGATGTGAGTGCTAGCACTGCCCATACAGCCACTAGTCATGCAGCAGGAGAGTGGTGGTGCTTCCTACAACGTTGGCCATGCCTCTTCCCTGCCTCTGCTACATTTTCTGCTTTCTTTATGTTTTCCAACAACCCAGGCTCACCAAAAGTGCGTAATCCTGTATACCATCCTAAATGCATAATCCTGTATACCACTACTGACACAGAATTATAGAATAGTTTACACTGGAAAAGAACTCTGTCATTTTGTTGAACTCCTTGCTCAAAGCAGGCCCTCAAAGCTATGTACTGTTTCAAAAGTTGCCAAGGACCTTTTCCAGCTGAGTTTTGATTATTTCCACAACCAAGAATGACATCTCTATAGAAAAATTTATCTATGTTGACACTCTTAAGTGTGAAAACAGACAGAAACTGTTTGCAAAATTAACTCTGAATGACATTTTAATTGAGCTATCAAACACCATATGAATAATTGAGCAAAAGACCACCTTATAAATATTTGGAGTGAGTTGTGATAAAATACTAAGCTTCTGGAATGGAAATGATTCTAGTATTCCTTGCAATTTCAGTCAAACTATGGAACTGCACAAGAAGCAATGGAAAATAGTTAAAGGAAGACAGTTCATAGAATGTGCTTGTCTCTTGTGATCCTGTTACTGAATGCAAATAGCTTTCATGCAAAATTTAAGTATTTCCTTCCTTTTTATCTTATTTCTAGCTTCCTCATTTACTTAAAATCACTTCCTTATTTTATGTCACTATGCTAAGTTTTTATATCATTAAATTTCACATTTTCAGTAATTATATTGTAGCCAGTTTTTAGTGGCATAATCAATTCCTTTCATTTTTAGTCCAACAAAAAATAAACAGCTTCACTGTTATGTGCATTAAATGTAGCTGTTCTGACAAACAATCAGTCAAGAAAATGGTCTCTTCTTTCCCAGACATTTGTTATCTTTGTAATGCGTGGAGATTGCACATCTCTACTTTTCCATTTCCTGTTAAAAAATTGTTGTAAACAGATTTAACTCTGGACGTATCTCAAATTTTTCTTGGTTTTAAATGCATTATTAAGTCAGAATACACAACAAACTGTGCCTTTAACAGAAGCTTACTTTCAGATAGCAGTTTAACAACCATCACCATCCTGTGTGGTAGCTCTGAAATTAGAAGTACTATCACCAGGAGAAAATGCTTCTCTTACCACTGCTCAAAAATAAAACCCAAATCTCTTGCAACTTGGGGTTCAGGATAAATCTTTGGGTGGATGGGAGATGTGTAGTCAAGCCTCATTACTATTCCACTTGCCCCTTGACAGCTGATTCATTCCCCTCACTCCCCCCACTGATCACAGGCTTCATACACCCAATATACCTTTTCTTCTCCCTGTTTTTCTTGCTTCCCACCACTCCCACACCCTCCCCGAGAGTAAACCCCAAGATGGCCAGACCCAGCAGGTGAAATTATTGGCACCTTTTCTTCAAACTGAACATGTCCCAGGACACCAGAGGGGGTTTTGTTCTCCAACAGATTGTTTAAAAACAAATGTCTCCATTTCCCACAGTATCTTACCAGAGAAAGTTTTTTCCTGTAAGCTTTCTCTCAGTGGCTTCTCAGGTTGCAAAACAGCCCATACAGTTCCTCTGTAGCTCTCTAGGAGAAATTCCTTCCTCTCCATCACCCCAGAAGCTTCCCCACAAGTCCACTTTCTGTTCCTCTTAGGAAAACCTCGGTTTCCTTCCCGTCTTCTCTACTTCAGCATGATGCTCCAAAGTATCACACACACACACACACACACCCCCCATGCAAACTCACCAATCTCAAAGAAGAAGCCACCTCCTTGTCCTTCTAGATGGCTCCATCCTGTGAAAGTCATCAGGGCAAGGTGGAGAGGCAGCCTGCCTTCTTTCCTCATCCCCAGCTGCAGCCTTTCCAAAGAGCACAGAGTACCCAGGCAAATAAGAAAAAACATACAAATATTTTACACCCTTCACTGCCTCACTGTGCATGCATGTGCCTTCATCCCTGTCTGAACAGTGCAGCTGGACTCCTGGGCAACAGTTCATATCAGTTGGCTTTTTGTCTTGGCTCTCTCCTATGCAAAGCACACTCTTCCCCCATTGCTTCCTCATAACCAGGAGTCCTATCTTCCTGAAGGAATCAACCTTCCCTTAAAACCCCTGCACCTCTCTTAGCAGTGTCTGCATTTCTGAGACTTCTGCTTTGCAGAACCATTGCTGACCAGCCCAGACTTGCCTGGCTCTCCCAGGAATGGTCAGCACTTCTGGCCCAATTCAACCACTTTCATTTCTACTTTGGCCTTTCCCTTCAATCTCCTTTTGTTTGGACATCTCGCACTGTAAATTTGTACCATCCTCTTACCAGCCTCAGTCTATGTTTCTCACTGCATGAGCCCCTGTTATCCCCATTACTGAATATAATTTCCTCTTATATTCAGAATGTCTGTCCCATCATTAGCCTCTTCTGGTGGACCACAGAACTCCTACATGTATATTCCTTAACTATTGACTGTAAAGGAGAATTATGTCAACTAGTTCTAAAAGTAGGTGAGATGAATATCATCTAGCTGTCTAGATCAAGAGTCTGGGAAAAAAGGCAGGAGTCTGGGAAAAAAAGGCAGTATAATGGTTGTACTGTGTGCATCCTCCTGAAATGAGACCAAATATTTCCTCAGAGGAACCAGAACCACTAAGCAGATCCTTAAAATGCTTTAGATATCATTGTTTAGTAGATAGTGAATTAAAAGTTGTGCCCTCCAGAATGTCATAGAAGGGAGAAAGCTGGATATGTCAGCTAGGGACACCGCTGAGAAGAGACAAAATGAACACTAACTGTTCCTGTGTCCGGATATGGTGACATCAAGACAACTTTTTGCTTATGGAGCGGTTAAAATCTTTCCTATTGACCCCGGAAAATCTGGCTCTTGCCCACTGGAATCTGGCCTGAAGGCAGTAGTTCATTTCACAACTATCTATCTATTCTCTTTGCATTTATAGATCTTTCTAATATTTTGTTCTGAATTACTTCTCACTTCCTTTTTCAGTCTCCTAATTTCAGAAGTGTAAATGACAAAATTAAACACTTCCAGCTCATAAACTTATTTCTGTATTCGTACTTTAACCAAGGAACTGCAGCTAATATTTTCTTTTTTGTTCCAAGTTACTGGTACACATATTAGCAAATAGTTTCTCTAAATTGATATTCTTTTGGAGGAGGAGGATGTTTGATTCCTCTTTGTACATCTGTCTGCCATGGCTGTGTCACTGTCTGACATTACAGAAAGTTATAATGGTGAATTCTTCCACAGCTTCTCTTTCCCTAAAGGCAGTTACTACTTCTTACATATAATAAGTTCAAGCTGAGAATCAATTAATTTTTCAGCCATGTTATAGTTTAGGGGTATAATGAAATTCGTGAGAAAAAACAGGACATTCTCTCTAAAATACCTCCCTATATATAATATAAAGAAAGGGCAAGCAATTGAGAAAGTAGGTGTACACATCTTGTCTATGTTGAGATGCATTTTATAAATGCTATTATGTTGCATGTAAACCCAAATGCAGAATCTATGTAGAAGTTGGACAAACTGACAAATTGTGGTCCCCCTGTTTACAGCATCTTAACCCTGAAGGTTTCTAGACCCAGTAAAAATCTTACTTTTGACACATTCATGCCTGCATATCTGTTTCTAGGTACATTTCCAATTACCTTGATGAACACCGATTTCAAATGTCCATATAAATAGTGTCGTTAAACTAGGTAATAGATGTGTCTCATCTGAGGAGCTTTCTTGGAGCAGGCCTATCAGCTAGGATTTGGTATGAAATACAGTGGCAGCCACACCTTTCTGTCAGAAGTCTACCTGCAGGAGAGGAGTTTAGAGTCAAAATTATGAGAGGAAACATAAACTTTGAGAAGAAAAAGCATTGTACCTGGATGGACAGACCACAGTTTCTTGTAAATTCTCTTTCCACTAATAGGGGATCAAGATGGAGGGAAATGCAGAACATAACCAATATTTCTTAGAACGAGTTTGGGGTATTTTTTTCATGAAGCTGTTATTACTAATATATTAGAGCTATTATAATAAATAACACATAACTGTTCACATAACACATTTACACCTTCACTCGCAGAGTTCACTCACAGACAGTCACTCACAGACTGCTACCTGGTTGGAGAAATATTTGGAAGTCAATCCCAGCTGTATACTCACTTGCAAATCCCTCAGACAGTCGTACTCTCCGTTATCAGATAGCAGCCACTGCTGTCTTGGATGTGGTCCAAGTTATACAAACCTCCACTGATGCTTGTGTGCACTAGTAGCCTTCTACAGTCCCAAAAACTCTTGGTTCAGTTCTCATAGAGGGAACAGGACTAGTAGTCTATGAAGTCTATCAGTCCTTGGAAACTTTTGAAAACTAACTTCTCATTATGCACATTTCCTGTCTTTGGCCTATTGTTTTCTGGTATCCATTCCTCTATCCAAACCTATAGATCCTATAGAATCAATTCAGACAATTCAGACAGAAGGGTCCTTTATAGCAAGTGTTACAATGATGGATTAATCTTTTTTGATCTGCTCAGTGTTGTTAGGATGTCACCTGAAATAGTACTGTCAGAAGGATCTACATACCATAGAGAAGGGTCTAGAAGGGAACAGCAGAAAGGATCAGAGATCTAGAAGAGGTAGCCAGTGAAGTAAAAAGGGAAGAACTAGTTGCTATTAGAAAATATGGAGAGGAGACGTGACAAGAGCTATCAAATACATAAGAATCTGTCTCAGAAACTGCTAGAGCTGTATAACACACTAGTCCTAAATTACACCACTTTCATTAGATGTTCATTAGGGTAAACTTTCAAATGTCAGAGATAAAGAAGCAACAATACACACTGTTTCACAGGATGGTAAAGACAAATCGCAACGGCCATTTCAGAACATGCTAGACTAGGAAAAATGGATGCTCATTTGGGTATAGAAATTTAAGTATCCCATTCCTCCTTCCTGTTATATTTACTTTTATGTTAAATTGTTCTTTTTAAGAAGACACACAAATTTTACTTAGAACCAGCCTTTTAATGCACATTTAGTGAACCAACATAGAATAAAAACTTATTTACATGCATTTCGTACACACGTAAAATATTTTAATTTAAACAAAATTTAAATCTGTCAAAACCCTAAAATATCAAAAAATATCAAATTAAATAAGGACCTCCTCTAAACTAAGAACTTTGAGTTATTTGTTTGTTTACATTTGGTATGAAATACACTGGAAAGGTAGAAAAAAAAAAAAAAAAAAAAAAAAAGCTGAGACAGAGAGCTGGTCCTGCTTCGAGCAGGGACCTGCACCAGGTGAGCTTGGAGGTCCCGTCCTGTGCAGTTCTGCCAGTCTACGCTGGAGATCAGGGTGGTATTTTCAGGATACCTACAGATCCAGATATAGTTTCTGGAACATGATGAGGACCATATTCTCACAGTTGTCTGCGGTGAGCATGGTTCTTCTTGTATCTAGAGGTGATACTGGACCCATGCAGAGACTGGAACTGAGTGTTCACTCACACAGCATGGCTCCAGGTCTATGCGTATGCTCAACAGTTTGCCCAGGTACAGAGTTTGTGATCAGATCCATGGATCTGCCTTGCAAGATTGCTTGTTCCTGCTAGTACAGAAAGCAAGAAGCATCCTGTGCAAAATGAACTAGAATTTCCATAGGAGAAAATCGCTTTGCCTTAAGAATTCTTGTACTCCAGTGCTTTAATTCCTTTCAAAATCAGGCCCAAGATTACTCTACTTATTAAACTGTTGCCTGCTCATTTTGTTCAATGTTGGTCACAAGACAATTTGATTCAGCATCACCACGGTATATGGCATTGTCAAAACTGGCTGTAACTGTTTGTCGATCACGTCTTTTTTTATAGAAGAAATAGAATGTAAGGCCAGTTCCTGTTAGCAGAAGGAAGATCAGTATAACAATCATCCCACCTAAACTATTTGCAGATGAAGCAGCAGCTTCGTTTTTTGATGCTGTGAGAGACAAAACAGAACAATTATAAAATGGACAAAGACTGCTATTGCATATAACAAACATCTCCCTAAGTAAACCAAATGAGTGAAAAGTACTGAACAGCTATAACAGCAGTTAAAATTGATGCATGTTCTGGATGGACAATGCAAAATTGGGCTCAATCACTTATATGTTCCTTTTAAAAGGAGCATTATATTGTACTACAGTATACCATTTGTATAGAAAAAAAAATAATCAAGAAGACATCCAGTTTGAGAGAAGAGCTCAACTTTTAAACAGATGCAAAATAAAATAATCTGTAACAGTTAAATGGATATTTAAATGAAACTTTTTTGGGGGAAATATTACTCATAAATAATAAATGCCTATAAAGTTATTGAAATTTATATTTAATGGGGTTATAGGAAACAAACTTACCTTTATTGACAGGTGAATCATGGGTTGGCTCAACTTCAATAACTTAAAAATTTAAAAATAGATATATTATACACAATTTGCAAGCAATCATTTAAAGATTAAATAAATACTGCATACATAATTTTTACTTTGCATTTCTACCAAATTTTAAATAATCATAGAATCACAGAATGGTTTGGGTTGGAAGGGACCTTAAAGATCATCTAGTTCCAACCCCACAGGCAGGGACACCTTCCACTAGCCCAGATTGCTCAAAGCCCCGTCCAACCTGGCCTTGAACACTGCCAGGGAGGGGGCAGCCACAGCTGCTCTGGGCAACCTGTGCCAGTGTCTCACCACCCTCACAGGGAAGAATTTCTTCCTTCTATCTAATCTGAATCTACCCTCTTTCAATTTAAAATCATTACTCCTCGTCCTATCCCTACACTCCCTGACAAAGAGTCCCTCCCCATCTTTCTTGTAGCCCCCTTTGGGTATTAGAAGGCTGCTGTAAGGTCTCCCTGGAACCTTCTCTTCTCTATGCTGAACAACCCCAACACTCTCAGCCTGTCTTCACAGGGGAGGTGCTTCAGCTCCCTGATCATCTTTGTTGCCTCCTCTGGACCCGCTCGAGCAGGTCCATGTCCTTCTCATGTTGGAGACCCCAGAGCTGGACACAGCACACGGATATGAATAATATATTAAAACATTTTCCCTAGCAGTTCAGACTGAACCCATGAAATATTCTTGTTAAAACTATTTGTTTAAAAAAAAAAATCCACAAACTGTTGTCTTACTATTAAATGCTTTGAACACTTTTTTTGGTAGGGAAGACAGATATTCAAAGTTTTTACACTTCCACAGTGTATGGCTTCACATCTCACACTGAAGAACTCAATTTTTTATACTTGCAAAAGTGAAAAGCACATTTGTACTTAACAGTATTTAAGCTGTATTTTTAGGCAACCTCTTTTTTCTCCCTTTGTTGCTGGAGGAATATGATTCAGTTAATTGCTTGCAGGACTGTCTGACTGAGCCCTATGAAGCTCATGGATGACTCCAGTGTCAACCTGCCAACATGTGGAGATCCACAAGCAGAGGACTCAATTGGTTCCATATTATATCTATTATATTTGTGCAAGGATCTGTTTGCCAGTGACATATCAGCCCTATTTCATACTGTCTCCCAGCTGATGTGTGCACACACAGCTGAACCCATGTGTATACAATGACTCACACTAGCTGCATGTGTGCAGATTTACATCCTTCATGCTTTATGCAACGCTGCTCTGTACGCAAGGGAGACTCATTTCAGCCTGTGACACATTCAGATTTTGTATTAGTTGACATCCAAAAAACCACAGGGCCACAAGTAACCATTAAAAATTAAATGCACTATGTTGTTTGGTTGTCTTGGCATGTTTCTCTATGCCTGTGTCAGCAGAGAAATTAATTGGGCCCCACTGCCCACCTCACTTGATTCTTTCTGCTTGGTCATCCAGCAGATCCCAGCACACTTCGCTGGTACAAACCCCATCAGCAGCACCTACCTTCTTTCTGCAGGAGTGCAGTAACTATGCACTGCTGGCCCTCAGCTTAGCTGTCAGAAGAGTGTCCGACTCTTCTCAGCCCTAGTTTAGTCATTTAGTCATCATATACTGCCCCTTGAACTCCAACCATTGAATTTTCTCCATACTCTCAACAGGTAATATGGGCTCCCCTACCCCAGGGTACAGCAAATGCCAAGAAATCAATGCTTTTAGACTGAGAGGGGGAAACAGTAACTTAGGTTCTTCTCCAACATTATTTCTCATTGTCCTTAAAAGAAGTTACTCTTCACTCTGATGCAGATGCACATGCATCAATGCATCATGCATCATGCATCAATCAACATCAGCATCAATGCATAAAGCATACCCAGTGCATAAGCAGTTTGGCTTGATGTATATTAACCACTACTTCTAAAATAACCCAGTGCAAAGAAATTCAGAACTTACTTTTGGGGATTTTGCAAATAAAATTCTGGTCAGCAGAGCAGTAATAGTTCCTCCAAGTTCCACTTGACACATCCATGTCAACACAGTGTTCATCAAAAATTACCGTAGGTTCCCCTTTCTCCCAGTTGACAAATTCTACAGCACTTCTGTCTGTCCATAGCCATTCCCCTAAAATTAAAAGTATTACCTAGTGAGTGAATGAAGAATCATTTCTTTTCTACGGGGCACAATGACATCAGATATGGAATTTATTAGTTGATTAAACTAGTATCACAGAAGGGTCTCACTCTTCTAACAGCCAGAAATATTCAGATGGGAGTGTACAAAATGTAAATGTTCACAGACAAAGGTAACTCCATTACCCTTCAGGGTCAAGCCTGTCAGTGATATAAGGAAGACATGCCCAGGCTACCTGAGGACTTGTAGCTCCTGTGCCCAGAGCTCATCTGTGTCTGGGAGCCTTAAGAAAAGCAGAGCACTTGTGCGAGCCATGCTCTGCAGTTCAAGGATCCAGATTGCTCAGGAGATTTTCTTTATGTGTGTATCCAAGATCAGTGAATAGCTGCTTTATTATCTTTTGAGACTGTATCAGGTCTCTTTAATAATAACACCCTGCTCATCTCCTGCTGAGGCCCATCAAGTAGGAATTATCGCCATCTCTGCTCCCTCAAGGTGTGCTTTCATGGCAGCATATCATGATATAACTTGCAACTGCCTCAATGATACCTCTTCTGTCTCCCATCTGAAGCTAGACTTTCCTCTTGCCTCTGCTTGCACTGCATGTAGCAGTGTGGCTATGTAGTGGACCAGGTCAGGAACAAATCACTGCTTTTGTTGTGTTAGTTTTCAAGTAGAACATATGAACCTGGCCCAACATGTGACAAGGTGCTTGCCATTGCTGGTGGTGAGAGATGGGGACTTGGGCAGCCATGGTCCAGGCCATTCACTGTAGCCCAGTCTAGACTCACTCTTGAGATATACCCTCAAAGTCTCCCATGAAAAGTAGGTTTCAGAATTACAATGATATAGAAAACAGCATCAAATTTGAAGTTAAAAAGAAAAAAAAAAAAAATCAAAATAAAAGGTTCCACAAAAAAATTTATGAAAAAATGCTGAAATTTAGATTAAGAAATATTGCTAGGTAGCTCATATGAGTTGATATCCCGTGTGTTGTTTAGAAATAAACTTCAATTTAAGGCTGCCTCGGCTTTTAATTACAAGACAACATTTTTCTTAAAAGACTAACACTGGTTAAATGTCAAACAATTTGAGTGAAAAAAAAAAAGTGACAGGAAATATTTTAATCTTCTACTGCAGTGCTAAGCTAGAAATTTTTACAGAATGAAATATACCCTAGTTACAGTAAAGATACAAAAAGAGTAGACCTCTTGCTGGTTTATGTTTTAAGTGTTTTTACAGAAAAGCTATTAAACATTTAACAGTTGATTTGTCTCTGATTATTTATTTAATATTTATTATATTAATGTTAGTATTTAGTATTAGTGTTATTTAGTATTCTGTTTATTTAGTATTTATTTTCACCTCAGTATGCATTGTGAAATAATTACCATCAATATTTTTGAACAGTCCTATCCACAACTTTCTGAAGTCACTTGCAAGTGGAGACAAAAAAAGTAAGAGAAAGTCCATTTCAGCTGAATCTTCTATGGAAACCAGAGTAGCACCTAAAAATATGAATTAGGTATTGCATATAATTTCAGCAAGGTTTTCCATTAGAAATTAATTATTTCAGTAAACAATAATCTCTGCACCGCATGACTCACAGGGGCAGTAACTCTCCCCATCAGCACTTCTCTATTCTCCTTATCAGGCTTCCAAAGGTTTATGGCCTACAAGTTCCAGCACGTCCCCTTCTAACAACAATAGTGAAGCAGTGCTTGCCGTCCTGTCTGATTCTTTCAAGTCCAGTCCCACAAATCATGATATGTTTTGTGATCAGCTTTTTCATATACTAGAAATGCTTGATAATAAATTTAAATTAGCTGTAGCTTATAATTGATATACATACACACAAATGTATGTATTATCTCTTGTTTCTGGATTTAAAAACCAAACACACAAACAACCTGTAAAATATCATAATAAAAAAAGGCAGTTACCCATTTGAATACACATCATAGAAGCATCAGGCCAGCTTTCTTCAGAAGTGGTGTGAACATAGTAGCAATGACCACGGAAGGGAATCCAAGATCTACCACGCTTCGGTTCAGGACACTTCCCAGGAAGCTGTGGTGGCTCGCTAGGGATTAACTCTATTAGGAAGACAAAGAAGTTTCAGTGGGGTCCTAAAAGCCAAGAGAAACACATACTCCTGTACCACACATCAGCTCTACCAATTTGATAGTGATTCCAGGAAAAGGGATATCCCATAGACTTAACTATTGATACAAGATTGAACTAAACATGATAAACCAGAAATAAACTATACTCATTGAAGCTGGTTCTCCATTCTGCTAAAGAAGGTCTACAACAGTCTAATGGCAATTGTCTTCAGCAAGGCAAAAAAATTTGTACCTAAAACTTGTGAAACAGTATGAGGAATGAGTCAGTATAGGTAAAGGATCTTGACACCACCAGCAGTGGCTTGTGTCCAGCCAGTTTGTAGCAAGGTTAGTCAGAGAAGCTCCAAGTACCTGTCCTTGTATATACATCCTAAACCATGTAAAAGTAGTATTAGTAGCCTATTGTATCACCTGATTAAAGCCAAAGCATAATTTAGATTAATATTAAATATGCTGTGAAGTATGCTGCAGAGATCATAAATTTCATAAATAGTTTAAAATATGTTTGAAAACTAGGTGCAATATTTGAGCTCTGAAGTATCCCAGCAGAAGCTTCCCAGGATCTTAGGCTTTCAACAGATATAAATTAATTGATTCAGCTGCTACACTGACAGGAGATTCTTATCTTCCAATATTACAAAAGATACTTTCAAATGTAAAAATACATAATTAATGTATTTATAGTTAGGCTAAAGTTGACCAATTCTTCAGTTCTTGAGAAACAAGGATGCAGAAAAGGACTATTGCATGTGGCATGAAATATTGCAGTGTTCTTTCTGATGTGCATGTGTTGACTGGCTTGTGAAATGAAATATCTGGAAATCATTCAAGACAGACTGGATCTGAGAGGTCTTCCTCAACAAAAGCAGTAGTTTATCACAAGTTAAATTCAAATAAAACCATTAATTTAAATTTCAGTCTCCCAAATCACATTTCTCCCATTCACAACTTACCATCGGATTGTTTACAGAGAGATAAAAATGTTTCATTGCAAGATGCTGTCTTCCAAAAACCATCCAAATCTAAATAGACACAGGCTGTGTTCTTATTTGGTTCTCCACTGGCCCAGTTATGATACCTGCTCCTCCTTCTATCTGACCATATGTAATGGCCACGAGTCTAAAAAGCAAATGACAATAAAGATTATGTCACATACAACAATTAGATTAAAAGAACATTAATATTGCACTTGAAGGTATGTAAAAATTAGGAAAAATCAGAATCACAGTTTCTCACACAAAATTAATTTATCCTCTGTCATGAATACATAACAGTCTTGTCCAGATTACCACTCTCCACAGCAGTTAGGGCAGTGGTCCTACAGATGTTAGTTTAGTACACAATCTATGCTAGTCAATTCACACCATCCATCTCATTCACTAAATGGGCAAAGGTCCTTGCGGTAACACATGTGAATATACAGTTGAAGGTTTGATCAAAGGAGTCCACATATACACAAAGATCAACTAAAGATTGCAGAGAAACTACCTTAGCATTCCTCTAACAGAGGCTTCTCTACATAATTAGAAAGCAAACAGAAAAAGCAGATGTTCCACTGGAAGATGAATACTGATGACATTTTTCATGGGACACGCACCACAGACCTCTGCCACCCATGCTAACAGGGCTTGTGATAGGTTTCTAGTTCTTGCAAGGACCCAGCTACTAGAGATGAGCTAAGCATGGTTTTTTTCAGTGAATTTCACCACTATTTGCAGAGGATGACCAACATTAGTCGCATCCATGGCTCCTGTCACCCTGTCCTGTGCAGCCTAGGCCCTTCTTCCTGCAATCTTTGGAGGGAAGCTCCCTTCTAGTTCTTTATGCCAGTTTCGTTCCTGTCCTTTTTCCTTTGAAATCCTTGACCATGTTTCATCCCAGATTCCTGTCTAATCCTAGTTTTCCAGTGCCTGCTCTCACCGAAGTGCAGCCCCAGTTCCTCTCAGGTCAGCACCTGTGGCCTCTCTCAGTCCTGTGCCTCACCAAGCCTTGGCTCTACCTCTTTCCTCTTGATTTCCACACAACTTCAGTTTCACAAATATTCCAACTACATCATCTTTTCTCATGGTTTTTTTACATGACCCCAATAGATGCTTCCTCTCTCAGACCTTTCCACTCTTTGCTGAGTTTGATGACAGTTTTTCACAAGGCACTGTCTTCAGCTCCAAAAGCCAGCCTGAGGTGTTCCCGTTGCCAGAGGTCTGCTCCCACCTTTGTGCTGCACCTTGCCATTTCCCCTATTGCCCAGCACAAGATATTGTAGTGCTAGGCTGTGAATTAAAACATAACTTAAAATACCCTCATGAAGAAAGAACTATTTTTAACCCAAGCTGTTTCCGTGGTGTGAGCCACAATGTGTCTTTGCAAAGAAATGCTCCCCCACATAAGCGTGTGGTAGACCATGGTGTAGGAAGTGGAAACTCCATAGCTGCTTTTACTGCTGAAACCACTGTCTAATGCAGCTATATCCTTGGTGGCCTTTGAAATGCGAGCTGTGGCAATTCTCACTTACATTATGGCCAAACATTTAGATGTGTAAAACCCCTGAAGCGGAGGGAAATCAGATACTTCAGCAAAGTTTTGATGCCTGCCACACATACACAGATCTGACCAATAGCACTCACATGGGAGCAAACAGTGACCACAGCAGTGCATCCTGTCAACCTCTGAGCAAGAAATATGGCTGATTTCTGCCAGTCTAGGGTAGCAGTATAATTGTCACAAGCATTTGATGGACTCACTGTGTTGCTGTTAAGACCAATCCATACAGGCTCCCCATGCCTTAATATTTGTAACCACAGGTAAGATTCAACATAAGGATCCAAAACACTGGCGAGTTCTGCAAACTGATCTCTGCAGTTCTTCTGTGCTTCTTCCCAGCTCATTTTGTAGTTGATGACTGCATAGCGGTCATTGCCATAATTGTTAAAGCCAAACATTGGAATTATGGGTTGGGAGTTCGGCAGTTTGGGGTCTGTAACAACCAAACAAACAAAAAGAAAAGTCAAATGTTTTATAGATATAACTATAGATATAGCTAGATATATAACACTGAGAGAAGATCTAGTGTATTGGAGTAAAGTAATTAAGAGAGACTGGAATAATCCATTAAGATGTGTCCCAACTATCACTGCAGTGATGAAAGCCATGTTTTCATGTTCTGTGACAAAATTTTCTAATTCCTGTCAGAGTGACCTTTTAACATAAATATCTGTATCACCTCCAAGGAACATACCTTGTAAGCTCTAGACCTTCCCAGAGCATACTGTAATGATGTAGGGCATTAAATGGAACAATTTCTCCACTTTTTGCGTGATATATTAGCATTTGTTGTATTTCTGACAGGGAACAGGTTATGGTAAGCACATCCTAAGCAAGCAGAGGGGTATAACTGCTGCTAATGAAATTGCCTGAGTAAGACTGTAAAGTAAATCAAGCAGGGCAGTTTTTCAAAATAAAGAAGTTGCAGTGCTTTTAAATATAACAGTGGAATTTCAGTTTTGAAGAATTTACTCATATAAAATACTGTTCTTTTTTTTCTCCCACCTGATGATCAAAAGTAGTAAAATACATGATGATCTGTAGCCTTTTATATTTTTTTTCTAGTCTAGTCGTTAAAATAGGAAAGACTAAGAGCTTTTCTCCAAAAAATAAAATGGGTGATCTTTTTTTACAAAAATGTTCCATAGTGAGTGTGATGTTGTCAGATTAATTTCAGTTAAAATAAGATTGAATAAGGGAAAGTCACTTTTAACACCATTTTGACATAACCACAATAAATCAGCTGTACTAGAAAATAGTGAAAGAAAACTCACCAGAATTTTTCTGGCATATGTAGCTTTTGCTTGTTTTACATTCTTGATCTTTCCATTTTCCTGCCTGTTCAATAGGGTTCTTCATCATGAAGACACAGTCATCCTACAGGGGAAATGAGATTAACAAGAAAGATGGGTATTGATAGGAAATGTCCTTACTCCTGCTGGACATACAAACTCACTTATCACACGTTGACACACAGAGATGAATAATATGAAGGTCATATATATGAACTCATAAAAGCAGTGTTCAGGGGCAGTAATATGATAATAGCATTTACAACTCAGCCCTAGGAAAGTTTGTACTTGGATGATGGAGGGAGTTGCAAAGCATAACACAGAGGCAGGAAGAAGTGACTGGGAGTATCTGTAAGTATATAATCTCTGTGCATGCATGTGTGTGTGTGTATGGTTGGAAAAGACCTTGAAGATCATTCAGTCCAACCATTAACGTAACACTGACCATTTCCTCCCACAGCATGAGAAGACACCGCTTGGCTTTCTGTGGCAGAAGTCAGCTGCTCTCCCCACCTCATATCAGCCTAACCTTATGCTGCCTCCAAACCCCCTGAGGGGCAGTAGTCCCAGGTCTTGGCTGCAGGTGAAGTGAGGTGTATGTGGAGCAACAACTTGTGTAGGGAAATGGGCCTAGCCTTCTACAGAAAGCATATAGATGTGTGAAAATGGGGAAGTCCTGGAGATCCCAATACCCAGCTCTAGCTTGGATGGCAGCAGAGGTCAGACCTCACATAACTTTTCCCCATTTTAGCTGGACTCAAAGCAATTCTGTTATGAAAAAGAGAGAAACTTAGTACATCTAGCACAGGAGTAGAAGAGTAGTACTATAAAGTACAGTATTCTACATTAGCCATTTTAAAATCATTGAATAACATTCAGTTTTGTCTTGCAATTAAACACAAAATGGTATAGCAGTGCTCAGTTTCAAAGCATGCAGAAGAGATCTCTCTGAAGGAAGATCTGATAGAGGGAGAAGATAAAAATGAGAAGGGAAGATCTAGAGTCTCCTTTTGAGGATTTTGTTCAATGCATTTATCTTAAGTTCAGTGCCAAGAAATGTAAATACACACAGTTATCTGATATTTTTATCCATACTCAATATAATCCCAAAATTATACAGTTACTGCTACGCTATGTTTTATTTGAGTCTTCTGTTCAGTGATGGTAAAGTGAGGGAAATGCTCACTTGTCTGAGTTTTGCATAATGTTTCCAAACGTCTGTCCAGATGCATAACAAAAAATTCATGACAAAACACAGAAGTTGAAAAAAAGTAGAAGGTAGATCTCTTACATGATTACTCTGTTTTCAAAAGCCACAATATCACTAAAAATCTTAATAAAGGAAACTTTACAGAAAATGCAGTTGTAGCTACATACTTGCATCTACCAAAGTTATAATGTTTGAGTGTTTACCTTACTATAATAACTTCGGGAACCTTTTGCCCAATTTGTGTAGTAAACTGGGCTTCCATCTGTCCATAAGAATGTGTGTTCCTGATTTATGTCATTCAGTCCAATCCAAGCATCAGTTGCAGCATTTTTTAAGAGGGACATGAGGAAAGCTGAAGGAAAAAAGACAAATTGTACAGAGGGAAACTGAATGCAGCTTTCCCTAACAGTGCAGACTCTAGAGTGCCTGAAAACAGGATGAGGAGTTTTGGTTTTCTCTTTTTTATTTAAGTGGTAATCTTATGATAAAAATAAAATATATAAATTTTTTAAAACTCATATAATGTTCATATGAAAGTCCAAAAAAGTATTTACAAACCCAAAGATGGGCAAATTTTGATACATAACATTATTTTCAAATATTTTTAAGGAATTTATGTATACATTCTTCTGTGTTGTTCATCATCTGAGGAAGCAGGGAAAATGTTTTAATGGTATTACAGAAATTAACATGAGCACACTAAACCTTGACACATAGAAAATGAGTCTACAGACTGTGCAGTCTCTTTTTTTTCTTTGGTAACTTCTTTGTTAACCAGACTTAATAACTTAATTTTTAAACAGGCATAACACAAATAAAAGTACTTATTAACCAAGTACTTATGTACTGAAATCTCAGCTTTTTGGAAGGCAAGATGATGCTTCCCTAGACTGACTTTCCACTGAAAGAATGTCCTTCCTCTGCTATAGAAAAAAGTATAAACCATAAGCACTGATGGAGTGAGCTAGGAGATAGTCCATGTGCAGCCCTCAGGACCTGAGGCACTACCTTTCCTGAGCAAACATGAGGCCTCACTAAAAAACTTGTAACACGCTGAGCAGCAAGACCAGCAGGATGAAGTCCAACAGAACAAGGCGAAGGGGAATGTGGGACTCCAGCACTGGAGCCTTCTGCTGCCTGAGGATGTGTCCTCCATTGACACCCACAACATTTGGCTCAGCAGCTAGGTGCATAGTGATTTGCTTTGGATATTACTCCCTTTGTGTGCTATTTTTACATGCATGCTTAAAAAAAATTTAAATACGGATATTTTATTATATGACAGGCCCCTAATACAAATCTTACTGTTTGAACAGTATTCCTTTGTATGTCCTATTTTAACCCCGAAGTTATGATTTTAAAAGTTAATCAAGACACTAAATCCTATGCAAGCATTTTTCCAAAGGCACAATTTCTCATTCAAGATAAGTTTATATTAATATGGCATAAATACTAGCATATATTGTAACATCTGTTTTAGTCTGTTTATCAGGAATTACTTGATGGCTCATCCAGTATCAAAACATTGGTACTTTATACCTTGTGTTTCCTTTTTTGATATAGTAGCCAGGTTTCCTCCAAAATTAATACAATTGTTCCGTGCGGTGTGCCATGTCAATGTATCATTTTCATTAAGGCCAAATACTTTGAAACACTGAAAAAGAGAAGTGTGCCAAATCTGTAATTGGATAATGTTTTAATTTCTGGTGAAAGCATTTCTGTAACTAACAAGATAAACTGGATAATTTAAGCAAAAAAAGGAGATTAATTGATTTAACAGGACTTTTAGTTTGTCCGTAGGTCTTTATGAAAGAGATATATACTATAAACCTAGTATAAACCCCAGTATTTTAGCATACACTTAGAAGAAAGAATATATCAGTCTAATGATTTCTGTAGAAATTATGTTAAAGCTTCTGAACCCACTTCTGAGGTGTGACTTTGTGGGAGGAATGCCTAAGAAGACCTCAGAAAACAAACAAGGATAAGATACATTATTGAAGCTAAACATCTCAGCTTCTGTTGCCCTGTTTGTCAAACCAGGTTTGATTCTCACAAGATAATGAGAGAAAGAGAATAATCCTGACATTACAAAGAAAACCACGAATTTAACATTTCTTATAATATGATCTATGAGATTTAACCAAGGCATCATTAGATAACATTGTCAGAGTCAAGCAACCTAAATGTGTTCATTAAAGCAAGCAACAGAAAAATTAATCTAGCAATTTGGGGTAAAAGTTAGGCAAAAGGGAGATAGCTCCATGATGGTCAGAAGTGATGTGTAAACACCTGGAGCGGAGTCAAGGAAGGAGCATTTGGAAGCTCCTCTTCCAGGAGGTGAGGAAGAGAGAGACATTTTAGCTAGAGAGAGCACCATGAAAGGGAGCAACTGAGGTTGTGACTCTTTTCCCCAGGACTGAGAGAGGGAAGGAAAGAGGAGACAACAGACAGCAGATTTCAAACAAAGGAGCTCTATCAAACTGAAATCATATTTTGGCTTAGCCAAAAGGAAAACAGACAGAACTAGAAGAATGATGGATTATCTTCATTACTAGGTGTATTCTCAACAGTATTCTGTTGCCTTATAGCTTTTATAGTTTTGTTGATGATGATATATGAACTTTAAATACATACAGACTCTTATCCTAAACTTTTGTCTTTTGAGAAGGCTAAGAGTGATCTTACATAATAAAGTTTGGTAAAGCTTGTAACTGGATTATTTAAAAATTTTAAAATTGTTTGATTACAGAAAAAAAACTGATAAATTTGCTCAAGGAAAGGTGCCTTAGTGGCTTCAGAGACAGTGCATAGTAGACAGGGAATGAATTTCTGTCCAGGCATCCTATGACAACCAGCTAAGCTCAGCACAGTAAATGAGAACATAAAACAGCTCCACACAAGGAAAGTTGCTCAGTCATCCTTGGAAACACAAAACACTAGCAAAAAATATAAGATGAAGTTTTATTCTTGTATGTCTCATGGCCTCCCTCATAACTATTGTGATCCCAATAGAAGCTATAATTTCTATTTCAGGAATCGTATTTTTAGAGTCATTAAATATACACAAGCAGAACTTATTTTGTGATAACTGAAAACCCTGCTACAGCTGAAAAACTGAATCAACGATGGAGTTTATTCTGCTCTTTTTAGAATACAGTATACTGACATTTCATACTGCACCTTGTTATCAAAGAGGAGCCAGTCTTCTGGACATCCACCCTTTGGTGGTGGTAAAGTGGGAGCAGGAGTAGGACGAACAGTACTGTTAAGCCTTTCACAGATGAATAACTCAACACTGCCACAGTTGAGATCATTCCATGTACCTGAAATATAGAATAAAAGAAAAAAAGAATAAATATAGAATAAAAGAAAAAAAAAAGTGCAACTAAGACTGGGATGAAAAGTGCCCTTTCCTAAAGCAAATCTATCATACGAAGTAGAATTCCAGTCTTTGTATTTCTCTGCCCCAGGAATAATGAGTAATCTGTATGTATGTTCATTATGTATTCATGTTTCCAGCATAATCCAGAATATGAATATTTTGTCTGAGAACAGAAATATTTCAGTATTGCAAAACCACAGCATTGCCAAAGGGGAGTTTTAGTTCAAAAGTTCAAATGCTCAATTCACCTCTCTAAGATCTGTAAGATATCTAGGGTGACTCTGTCTATATAATGTACTGAGTCCTTGTCACCTTACTACCTGAGCTTCTTACAGTTTTATAGGTATCTTTTCTCTCAATAGGAGTGTGATGTAAGAATATAACATTAACATCATCTTCCCCATTTTATGGATAAAGAATGAATAAGAAAACAACATTAATTTCATTAGCTTCAGACAGTTACAAGGTAATTATCTACAAGCAGAGCTAATCACATCTTATGTTTAATAGAAATATTGTCATTATAATTCAGTGAATTTCAGGACATAATTCATCTTATCTTAAAGAAGATCTCCAAAACAGGACATAATGTTTACACCCCGAAAGTGTTTACTTCTTTTCATTGACCTCTAACAGAGCCTAGGAAGACTACCTCAGCTAATGATTTTGAGAATAGAAATGTTTAGAAGTAGAAGAGATTAACTGTTCCAAAGAAGACTAAGTGCTTGGCTAGTGTAAGCACAATTACTTCTAACTCTCTTTATTTTCATTAAAATAATGTATAACTTTGTTTAGTAATAATGAAAGCCATGCACAAGCCCTAGATTTTTAGGCACTGCACAAATGATAACAGACAGCTGACGTCCTCAAGAGGTAGTCATAAAATGGACAGAGATTAGAGGAAAAACAATACTGATTCTATCTGAGATGGTCTGATTCTTAATGGATTAGTTCACACTGAAATTTTCTGACAACACTAGGAATCAAAATGCAGATGTAATCTAATGTGTTAGCTACATAGAGTCCAATTTCTGTGAAGAGAGTAAATGAAAGAAAATAATTATTTATTTTCCTGTTTTTAAACACTCTTTCAAACATCATCCTGCTCAGTATTGTAACTCACTCAGCCTTGCACATGCAGCCCTCCCAAGCCTATGCCACACTGTGCAGACTGAATGTTGTGACAGCACCCACCTGTTCGAGTATACATGACCACACAGTTTTCATCGTTATTTGCAAAATTGGGTTCATTTGGAGCCCAGGCAACATAGTTCACTGGAGTTCCATCCATCCATCTGAAAGAAGTAATTTGGGGGAATAATAACTCTTAGTTGAATTAGTTAAAATTTATTTGTAAAGGACGTATTAGATCTTTCTATTGTAAGTTTCCTATACTTGTTCTCTGTAAAAGAAAGCCAAGACCTTCCACCTGGGATTAGTAAAAAATATATCTATCAACTACCTACTCTGTTGACTTGGACCAGGTCTGAAATAATCATCTCAACTGGTAGTCCCAGCCTTTCTTGGTCTCTGAGCACTGAGAGCCTGCAGGAAACACACTAGTGCAGCAAGAATATCTTTCTCTGGAGCACAGAAACAGAAACCTGAGCCTATTTCAGTAATTTTCTTCATCCAAAAGTAATAATATAAGAACTTGTAGGGTAAGAGAGAGCCTTGTACAACATATTGGGGTCCACTTGGAACCATTTTGTTAAACAAAGGAAATCTTTATTACACAGTTATTGCTTTCAAGTTGTGCAAAAATCATTTCCTAGTTTGGTGATTCACAAATTTATTCTCAAACACTACCCAGAAAAAAAAAAAAAAGTGAAAAAGCCTCAGTGGAAGGAGAAAAGTCAAATTGGGAATCTGCCAAGACTGAGAGCCTCCAGACAGCAGCTCCAGGGAAATTTAATGTTTTTCCAGTTTTGGGGACTAAGCAACTGTATGCATGTTTTTTCAAGTAACCTTCAAATAAGGAATTCAACAGGATGCCTAGCTGCTTCCACTTGCAAATCTCCTGAGCCAAATAGGAAAAAACAGTACATAATAAACTGGGAGACATAATATAAAGACAAATAGCAGGACTGTCATCCAGCAGGGAGGAGGATGAAACTAGTGAGGGAGCAAGGGAGAACTGGACAAACAGCAGTGTTTTCTGAGCAGTGGATGTGATGTAGAAAGCAGGAGCTCCAGGAGATGAGACTATCCAGTGTCTGTGGCTTGTGGCCAAGACATCCTGAGGCAACAGAAGAAACACTGAAATGAAGAGGCTGAGACTCATCTGACCAAGCTTCAAATCACAGAGGCAGGAGTAGAGGGGAGAAGAGTCCCACAGGAGAAATGCATCTGTAACTCATCTAAGGCTCCAGGGGAGGTTTAGGACATTCCCAGGGCACTTTGTTTCCAAATATATTTGTAGAAGACTAATGTCTCCACATAGTCTGAAGCTGTCCTGCCCTGGGCTCTGACAGTAGAACCATCTGGAAATTACCCTCCAGACAAGGACTATCCAGTATTGATATTTCACATCTAAAAAACCACCATGATGTCTCTCACTGCAGGTTTGTAGGGTTTTTTTGATAATTCGAATATTCAGTAATGTCTGCAAGTACCATCTGGAACACTCCTGAGACCTCTAAGCAGTTTTCTCTTTCATCTAACAAGGAAAAGAGGATGGCTCCACACTGACTGTGAGTGAACATCTCAATGTCACAGTGCAAAAGCAGAGTATAGAGCCAAAAGAAAGGGAAACAGATAGCCATGACAGATATTCACATTATGAGTCTGACAAACTTAATTTGATTTTACTTACCGGAATGTCTTGTCAAGGCTCACACTTAAGCCAATATAAAAGTTATTTCCCCAGTCTTTATAGAAAGTCTAAAACACAAAAAATAAGAATCTTGATGAGCTGTAAGAAAATCCAGAATTTATTAAAAAAAAACAAAACCAAAAACAAAACAAACAAACAAACAAACAAACAAAAACCACAGCAGAATGGAATGAAAAAGAAATGGAGCAAAAATCTATGTTAAGAAGATAAGAATGACCTCTTAGGTAGACTATAAAATAGAGCAATACTTTCAAGAGATTTAGGAAAACATATTGAGAATTTGATGAGAGATTACAAGTAAATGGTGGGGGTTAATGCTTAGTCATGTGGAGGAAAGAATGGAATCATATTTGGTTTTAATGCTATAAAACTATTTCTGAAAGAGTGTATCATCATCGGGTTATTCTTTTCCTATTAGAAAATATTCTAGTTTAAATCTTTTCCTGAAAATCTGAAATCTGTTTTGACAAAAAATAGAAAAAGCTTTTCCTGAATTCTATGAAAAGAGTGAGTTGGAAAACAAAACATACTCAGTAACCGTAGCTTTCAGCTAAACAGAGCAAGGTTTTTGAAAGTTACACCTTGAGAATGTTCTCAAAAAGAAGCTGAGGTTTGTCTGCATGAAACAATCTATCAAAATAATGATTATAGTAAAGCTCTAAGCGGATAAGCCCATGAAAGATGGCACCAATTTTTTCTATGATGGGAACCACTTTCTAATATTTCACAAGCCAGCTGTAATAGATGCCTCAGTGCAGGACAGAGCAGAGCATTTCTGAAGTAAAACATAGTTCTTACATATTTCCAAAGAAAATTTTTTTCACTTTCATTCTCAATGACAGCAAGATCACCACCATTCTTCTTACAAAAGTCCCTGGCTTTTTCCACAGGCATTGGTTCCTTGCTGAAGTAGTACTCCTTATGATTATATATTATCCAGTCATCTTCACTAACAATATATTCATAATCTGCAAGGTAAGACATAAAACAGTCTGTAATAGAAATTAACATCATTATCTGTTAATTTATTTCTGTTATTGGTAGTACAAGACTTACCGAATGTGGAAGTAGGCTCTGGTTTCAGTGATGCTCCTGCAATGTAAATCGATATTTGAGTATATTATATTTCTTAGGCATTTCTCAACTAAATATATTTATACATTTGTTAACATATTAATTCCAAGTAATAAATTTAATCTTAAGGGTTACTCAGTATGCTTATTTTTGTCACAGAATTTCTCAGAATATCTGAAAAAAAGGTGTTACACTCAACGAAATACCACATTAGAACTGATCACAAGTTAAGCTTACAGAAACTATGCCCACTTTTAGGCTGCTGTATTTCACTTCCTCAACATGCTGTATATACATTCCACAATTACACATGTATCTCATGGATGAATTAATAGTTTTCAACTGTTTTGGGTTTTTTTCAAATTAAAATGTATTAGGTGTTTCATTGTGCTTGATGGCACAGCTGGCTCTAATATGTGCAGATAGCGTGGTCTGACCTGGAAAGGATGTTCTTTTCTGCTCTAAAAGTTGCTCAAGGAAGAAAGTTATCTTACCTTTTTTTATTTGGCAAATATAGTCCTGCATATGTTCACAAAACAAATCATTCCAGTTCATATTATTGTAGCCACTAAACACGCCACATTTTTCATTTCCATCATAATTGTTTGGTTCTCCATTTGCCCATTTTTCAAAATTTACCTATAGTGGAAACACAGTTGTGTTACTATTTGCCTTTTAAAGTGAAAATATTGTCTTATATCATCCTGTTAAAGAATGTACTTCATTTGATTTCATGGTCTGTCTCGTGCTTTGATGCCAGACCTTGTAAGGAGAATGGCATGACCCTTGCACAACATGATACATCTGTGTATTTATAAGCCACATTAGTAAACCAAGAAGTTGTTGCCCTCTTTGTTGTCAAGAGAGATGAAGTTCTCATGTCAAGTTCTAGAAAGAAGTATCTAAGTACTGTCCTCTGACCACTATGTTGGTTATCCTGCTCTGATGTTTCAATCTGAGACAATCCATCAGTGCTGCCATATGGGCTTGGGCCTTGCAGACCTTGATCTACTTAAGATGGCAAGGGCAACAAAACGTAGCTTGTGTAGACATACAAAATTATTTCTAACAGTAGATGACAAATAGGAATATAGAGGTGAACACACGCAGATTTGCTTAGATCAAGAGATGTATTCCATCACCTTTGGTGTTATTTCATTACTCTAAATATTATACCATTAAAAGTTAAAAAATATATTAAAAGATAAATACGTATATATAATATAATATATATTATAATTATATATTTTATATATTATAATTATATATTATATTTCTATAATATATGTTACAAAAAGATAAAAACTAATTCCTAGAGTGGAAACAGGTAGTAAATATTTAAGGTCACTTGTGGCTTGTATAGGAGGAGTTATGAGAGCTGTCTGTCAAGATATAAGTGGAAAATTAGGCAGAAAGCTGGAACAATAAATTATTTACTCACTGGTGAGCCATCACTCCATATAAATCCACTGTCAGAGTCTAAGGCACTTAACCCCATCCAGTAAGATAGATGAAGATAATCTCTGTTTCTGAAGATCACAAATATAGACCATCAGACAGTGTGAAATAGAGAAGGAGAATGTCTATCATTACATTATTCTCAGTGTTTTGATGCTTGAAGTATCATTTGAGACAGTCATATAAAATAATCATTCAATTGTCATGCGGAGAAAAACACCCTTGCACTGCATGTGGCCAGGAGCAGTGAAACATAGAGCTTCATGGGAAACATCACAGGTGTTATGAGTCCACAAACACTGAGTTAAATGAAAATACATTTTAAGGTCTTGGTTCCACCAAGTAGTTTAATGTGCTGGGTTTGTGTGGCAGAGTTTTTGGTAACAGAGAGTGGTGCTACAGTGGTGACCGCTGCAAGAAGCTTCTCTAAGCTCCCTTGGCTCCAAGTTGGACCCAGCTCTGGCCAAGGCTGAGCCAATTAACAATGGTGGCTGCACCTCTGCAATGACATATTTAAGAAGGGGAACCTGAGAGGAGGAGTTGTGGGAGTTGTAAGGAGGAGTTGCAAGAAGGACACCTATGCAAACACAAAGGTCAATGGAAGGAAGGAGGAGGAAGAGGCGCACCAATGCAGAGACCCCTCCTGTATTCTATGGTGAGACAGCAGGGTCGCCCCCACCCTCACCCATGGAGGTCACCAGAGGAGCAGAGATTCGCCTGTAGTCTGTGGAGGACCCCACACCAGAGGAGGCAGCTGCACCCAAAGGAGGCTGGGACTCCATGGAAGGAAGAAGCCCCTGCTGTTGTAGTTTGGTGCTGGGAGTCTTGCAACACACAGGGGGGTGACCCATGCTGGAGCAGCACAGGAATGGGAAGGATAAGGACTCATGCCAGAGAAAGTTCCCAGAGGACTGCCTCCCATGAGAGGGACACTACACCAGAGCAAGGGAATATATAAAGAGTCCTTCCTCTGAGGAGGAAGGAGTGGTGGACTGACTGTAACCCCCATCTCTGCCCCCTGCACCACTGGAGAGATCAGGAACAAAGCTGAGCCCAGGAGGAAGGGAGGGGTGAGGGGGAGGTGTTTTTAAGATGTGGTAACATGTCTCACTGTCCCATTCTGTCTGTTAAGTGTTGCTGTTGTTGTTAGTGTTTGAATTAAAGTGAAGCTCTTTTTCTTCCCCTAACGAGTCTGTCTTTTGCCTGTGACTGTAATGGGTGAACCACCCTTCTCTGTCCTTATGTCCATTCCTAAGACTTTTGATTTATTTTCTCCTTCCCATTCCTGAGGGTAGGGAGTGAGTGAATGGCTGCATGATGCTGTTTCCTCATGGGCTCAAACCACAACACTTAGGCATCCAAAATCAGACTTATCTGTACTCATAAGCTTAAGTCAGGCTTTCCTTAGTTTCTCAATTTTCTCTTAAACTAAGGAAGGAAAGCAGCACAAACTATTCATTTAATCAAGAGTATTTTCAGTGAGCTAAAAAGATAAGTTTTATCTTTTTGAACCAAACTGAGTTGTAACCAATTTTAATGATCATTCTTTGAGTTTTGTGTATGTTCAGGCTACTTCAATGCATAGCACCACCTTCCCAGACGCCTGCCAAGAAACCCTTTTGCTCACCTCTTCCTACCCAATTCCTTCTGCCATTTTGCAATGATATACACCATCTTTGCATAGTAGAAATTGATCACCAGAAGTCCTTTATGTCCTTCAGAAGGATCATTTTTAAAATATTTTTCCCTATATTTAAACAACAGCCTGTGCAGATACTTACAAGCCAGCTATTAGGTTTTGTTCTTCTTCACTGTGGATACATGCCAGATCTCCTCCAATGGCTCTGCAAAAATCTCTTGCACCAAACCACGTTTGCATTTTCTCCCTTCCTCCCTGAAAAATCTGTAAAAATGTGGACAATTAAATTGCTGCATATTACAGAAATTTAGAAACAGAATTCTAGACTTATTTCTTTCTTCTGGTCTCCTGGTCTCTAGTTTTATTCTTTACTATTTAATTGTGCAACCATAAGCTTGTGGTCATCTATCAAATTTGATTATTGCAACTTTGCTTTTCCTGTCATCTCAGAGTCCCTGTGACTCCAGACTTGAGTACAGCCTACATACAGCATTTTCCAGCAGTTCTCAGCCATACCACCTGGGGTACCTATCAGTTAGGCAAGGTAACCAGAAACTACCTATCAATTAGGCAGGGTAAAATCCACCTTCCAGACATAAATGAAACATATTCTCATTGGAAATTACAAACATCTGCATTCTGGAATCAAACACCTACTTTGAAGCAGGAGCTGCTCTGAGCAACGGATTGCCATCCCTCTGGGCATGATGGGAGAGGGGTTGTTGTTGGAGGAGGAGGGGGGGTCACTCCCGCCACCAGCTGCTTGCAGAGAAACATGTTTGTTTCTTCACAGTTCAAAATATCCCATAATCCAGCTGAAGTTCCAGTTATCATGGCCACACAGCCTGACTCCCTTCCTTCATGAAACATAAAATTTTTAAACCTTATTGATAAATGGCTGCATCTTCTCAAAGCATATGCTACTTACTTAAGAGTTACCTGTCCCCACTGGGTTTGGATGCCGATAGCTCACAGTAGCTCACGTGCATTTCAATTAAATCATAAAAAGAAATTTTATCAAATTCCTTTTACATTATACTGTGATTCATTTATCAAAACTATCAAACAAAAAGCAAATGATACCAACAGACACATGTAGTCCCAGGTGGTCTACTGGAAGGAGTTACCACCATTCCTTATTTAATCCCTGCCGCACAAATGAAAAGTTGCACTGTTCTTTCTGCCGCTTTGTGACAGAAGAGTTTATAAACCACTTTTCAGCTTTCAAACCCTCACTTCTCAAGCCCCCAGACCAGAAAGTCAGTGGCCCCCCATAGCACATACCAGGCATTCCTGCATTCCAGTGAGTGAAGATGACCGCATCCCCACTGGCCCACCTGAACGTCCCCGGCTCCTCCATATCTGAGAGACCAATCCAGAAGTACTTCGCTGGATTGAATCCAATTACAGAAGTCAAAAAAGCTTGTTCATATCTGTGAGGAATAAGCATCAAAGTATCACATTTTCAGCATAATTTGTTCATTTCTTCAAACAGTTCATTGCAGCAAATGTGGTAAAGTTAAGGTGATTTGTTAATATGTGGGAAAAGATAAGTATGGATTGAAACAAGGGTAACAATCTTAATTTTATAGTTCTAAGTGTTATATAAGTTATTTTTTATTATATATTTTGGTAGTGCAACAAATGATTAGAGTTTAGAGTGATTCTATTCTCCATTTGTACTGCACAATGAAAAACACAAACCAAACAATACTCATGTTAATGCATATATGTTATTTATTCTGTATAAATAAGTACTACAGTGTTTTACTGAGCTTTATGATAAGGTCTAGATCTCTAAATCTTGTTACTCTGAGGAAAATTCTACTTTTATTCTGAGAATTGCAAATTTCCAGATCTGCCTGTTCCAAAGAAAAGGCTGAAAATCTCAAATCCAGAAGAAAGAAATAGTTCCATGTTTGTTTATTTTTAGTTCAATAAGTTTTAAAACAATCTGGAAAGCTAGGGTTGTTGGGCAGTTGACTCAATTATTCAATTTCTGGAGTCAACAACAGTATAGGTGTGCAGTAGCAATGGCTTGAATGTATTGATGACATAAAAGCTCCTGATGTATTTTGTAATACTTCTTCAGTCCTGCTATAATTTTTCCAGCAAAGGAGTGCTGTCACACTAGGCACTATGAATAACTGCAAGGTTAGAAGAGATTTGTTTGGTCCTTCCATCCTGGTTGCACGTATGAAAGGACAAGAATTATGTTTCCATACCTGTCTGTCACAGTAGCCAGGTAACCTTTGTTCCCTTCACAGATCTGTTTTGCTTTTGAAAATGTTGCTGGTGACTGCCCCATGGAGTAACAGTAGAAGCCATGTTTCATCCAGCCCTGCCAGTGTCAACAGCAGAGATGCACAAAGGGGCTGTCAGATTGTGCAGCTTCCAAAAGCCACGTTAAGACCACACCCCAAGTCAAAATTAGCCACAGAATCCACGAGAAGAAATAAAGGGGGTAATCAAACATAACATTTGTAACCGCAGCTCCGTGTCTTGCACCTTGATAAAGGATGCACAAGGCGTCTTTGCGAGCAGTGAGCTGTGGTTCTGACTTGAAGCTGGCAAGCACGCTCACTGCCATTTTGCAGCTCCTTGAGTAAAGCCTGCTCTGCCTTCTCATTGTGTAAGTGTAGCTGTTGCAAGAGGCTACAATCTGCAAAACAGGCGGCTCAAATATTCCTGCCTCCTGTGGAGGATAGATTAAACTGAGAAGGTTGCATTCAACCCAAGACCAGGGAGTTGCAGTGTGAAAAAATACTGATGTGCTCTGCAGAGAGCAGCTTTTATAGGTGAAGTGACCGGTTTACACTAGAAGAGAGCTGAGTGAAGTGCACATGTAAGGGAATGCAAAAAATAAGCCAATCTATGTTTCAGGTAGGTAAAGAAAAAATTTCCCCATTAGTTTAATAAGCATCAGTACATATGAAATAAGCAGTTTTCTAGGGCTCCATCAAGAACAGTCAAAATAATTGACTTCTGTGATATTCACTGTCATGGGAGAGAAAGTAAGACGCTTTTTTTCACACTTACTTTCTGGCAGCCTGGATAAGTAACTTCGTCTGCACCCGATTCTTCTGCCAAAGGATTCCTTTTACAGATGTAACCAAGTTTTATTTCACAAGCACTGTCAGCCCAGGATCCATCCTGAGCATGGTAAAGAAGAAATCACAAAGAGAAGTGAAATCTAGAGAAAATCCACATCCAACAGGAATATTCACTGTCCTCACACAGAACCCTTCTCTCTTCGTACGGCTGAGTCAGTTTCAGCTCTCTTCCTTGCCTTGCTACTTTCTCCAAAACTCCCAAATAGGGAACAAAATAAAGACAGTAAGGACCACATTTCCTCAGAGGTGTGAGAATGAGGGTTGGATGTATTAAAGATCCAGTGGCTGATGAGAGCAGGAAGGAACCATGCTGTTCCACTCTATTCTCACCAGCATAGTATTTATTATGTTCATATAATCAGATGACAATAGCAAGGAAATTTTGGATAAACTAAACATAAAAAATGATTTTTTTTTCCATAGTATTATGATAATGTCATACTGAGTATGCAACAAGACAGAACTTCTTTTACCTAAGTTTTTATGTCTCTGGTAATGAGCCTCCAAAGTAACTCTAATAAACCTCTGTTGTAGTGTTTTAGGGGAAACATAAGAAAGGCCCTGCTCCAAGAATTGTACTATGCAGCTATGATCAGCCATGTTGAATATGGATGATGAGGTATTTCAACCAATTTCAGATGGGAGATTTATTATAACTTTTTCAGAGCAGACTAAGTCTCAGTGCAGAGCACTGCTTCTGGTCTTCACCATACACCTTCCTTAGATCTGGTTGCCAGTCTCCCTCCATACTAAAATATTCTGAATTAAACCAAGTTCATAAAAACCCTTAAAACTCTTGTCCCTTTTCACTTTTTGTCATTTTTTGGTCACAGATGTTTTCACAGAATCACAGAATCTTCTAGGTTGGAAAAGACCTTGAAGATCATCCAGTCCAACCATTAACCTAACACATGAACCTTTTTTGGGAACACAAAGGACAGAAGAAAGCATGAAAGTGGGAGACGGATATTTACCTCTCCCTTCATAACGATGCAGTCTGCCTTATTCTGGGTGTGTGCTGGCTCTCCACGATACCATTTGGTATAAGTCACAGGTGTCCCATCACTCCATTCAAAATACATTTGAACTCTGAAGTCATTTAGACCAATCCACAGCTCATCATCTGGCTCTGGCAACACAAAGGTACAGGTATGTCTTAAAATGGAACAATAACATATCACAGCCACTTTTGACTGAAGAAGGACTTTTTAAAAAACGTTTAAGTTCATGGTTACGATGATTAAATGAATAATAGCAACAGTACAATTCCAGAAGAAAAAGCGACCTGCAGTAATACTCACTGTAGCCAAGCTGAGACACTATAAAACTGTACTCCTCAATATTATGAATACTCGCCAGGTCTCCATCTTCTTTTCTACAGGAAGACTGGGCTGCTTTCCATATTTTGGGTGTTCTGTAAATTCTATAGCAATGACCTGCATAGGCCACCCATTCCCTGGGGCACTTAAAAGGCTTTAAGTCACCTAAAAAAAATATTTCAAACAATTAATAAGGAGTCATGTTCAGTACTTTCTTTTAATCAAAAGAAAAATAACCTGTATTGACATGAATTTGAAATGTTGGAGCACATACTGGCAGAGAAGAGAAACAAAAAGCTGAGGATCACAAAGAATACAAACAGATTTTTCCATGTCAAATGTGCTGGGAGCTGCTGAAAAACTCTTTTACAGGATTAAATAAACACTAAATAATTTGGCATTCAAACTTGCAGGGCACAACTCTGTGTTAAATCCCCCTCAGTGAGGCCCTGGGTACAGCCACATTTTACAGGAAGGGGCCTCTTTTCCTACACAGGGATTTTATCCTGGTGATTTTTGAGGATGTATGTTTTTTTTCTCTGGAAACACCAGGTGCTCAGGAGCCAGTTGGAGTTCCTACACAGCCCAAATCCCATATCCGAGAGCCCAGACACAATTCAGGTTATATCAGCATGTCAGAATCCTCAGCTGCACAGAAATGCCATTCATTTTGTTCGGTGGCTATTTCTTGGTGTGAATTTAGTATGGCCAACCACTGACCACTGTTTGGAAGGTTCACGTGGTCTGCACCTACATAGTAAACTGAAGAGGGCAGGATGTGCACCCAACATTAACATGTGATCAACCACATTGTTCAGTGCTCCCTGGACATGGTTTTGACCTGCACAAACTTGCATTCACCTAAACAACCTGCAGACATGGTCTAGAGGTTAGCATGGGTCAGAAACCATTCCCAGTGAGCTGTATGGATGCAGCCAGGAATGTACAGGATACCAGCTACGATGTGTCATTTATCCCCTGAGTCAGAGAATAATATTATATACTAACAAGTATGTAGTTGAGGGAGTTACTGTATAGTTGCATGCTGAGAATTCCCAGGAGAAGTAACTGCACACCTTTTTCTTCACATAGATAGTACCTAGTCTGACCCAAGTGGAAAGGGAACTCAATTGGGAAAAGGTGCCAGCTCCATATTCTGAAGTTTTCCTTTCAGAATAGAGCAAAAAGGGTCAGAAAGAGTAGGGAGTGCATGAACTCTGGCTCAGATCTTTTAGCAGGACATCTTTAGTGTATTTTTCAGAACGCATGTTATTCATCAGTATTTTATGTCTGGATAACATGACTAAGCACATAATCCTGCCTTCTTTTGAGCCCCAGGATCTTTTCAAAATGATGAACAACATCTAGACATCATATTTAAAATGAACCAGAAAATGTAAGTCTTAGTGTCTGACCCAGGTCAACAAGTGTAATCCTTTTGTTTTGACAATATATTGTCATTTCATATATGGCATCCTCACAGTATTTCTCACTCAGTGCAAAAAATAGCCTTATTTTTTGACCAACTTACTTGAGGCAATAGTGGAGGAATCTAAGGAGGAGTTTCTCTTTTGGCAGATATATCCCAGCTTCCAATCACACACCTGGTTTTCCCATTTGCCATTCCTACCTTGGAAGGTCCCACATATTTTTCCAGATTCCACAGAGGGATTTCCTTTAGGAAAGAGTCACAGAGTCCCTCTGTTAACAATGAAATTTTCACCTCATCACAGGAGGGAACTGTGATGGGCATTTGTAACTGCAAAGCCACTGGTGTATTATTCTTTAGCATGATAATTTCTAAAAGATGCAACAAGGGAGCACCACTAGGATGGCCGAGAGGGATGACATTTCAAACTTGGACTTGCCCCTCTCTTCCCATGCACTGCTTAAGAAGAAATTCAGTGTATTTGAAGTATGGCAGCATACAGAAAAAAGCTTTATAAAAGTTCATCTAAGACACAATTCCTTATAGGGTGGTAGTATTGCAAACAACTGCAAAAAATCTTTTACTGTTGAACACTAGACATGAAATGCATATTTAATTCCATGAGAGTGCTCACCCTTTGGATTTCCCTGTAGTCACAACTATTATGAAAATACGTAACATGGCAACATACAAGATGGTGACTTAGATCCTAAGTGTGGAAATTTATTAAGATAAAGTACATCACATAAATGTTATAAGCAGTAACTGAGAACAATTAAAAATAATTTTAGGCAATTTTTCACTTTTTTTTTTTTTATCTTTTCTTTAAATTCTCTCTGTATTATTTTTCATGAGGTTTTTTTGTTTGGATTGAATAACATGCCTGACAAGAAAATTGCGGATGGAAAAAAAAATAGAATGAGGTGTATATATTTGGTTTTAACTGCTTACATGGCTATCTTCTTTTTCTGGGAAATTCAGAATTAATTACGATTCATCTCTGGTGTGATCCCTATTACTGTAATATCCTACCTTTCTCATAATCCCCTGTAACGTATGCAATTTCTGTGAAACTAAAGGAATTAGTTAACAGGAATTTGGGGAAGAGAATTTTGGCCCAGACACAGATCATCGTTTCAAAAAAGTGCTCTTACCTGGAGCCCAGTTTAGGTATCTAAAAGGACTGCCCCCAATCCATCGCCAGCCACCGTCAAGTGAACTGAAAAGACCAGTCCAGAGCTTTGCATTGATACCCAGGTCACTAGTGAGCCCTAAATGGCCAAAAGAAACAAACAGTGAAGTTATTAAATGCCTCTGAATTTGTAAGTTATTCAATAAAACTTGAAATAAAATTTTAAAGCATGGAAGAAGTGTCATAGTAGATATACTTTCTTAATACATTTTAATATTTTTTAAATTATTATAATGCATTTTTTTTATGAGAAAGGGACAAACTTTTTTAAGAATGTCACTAAGACATATTTTCACAGGTAAATCTAAGAATCCATGTTAAAGCCCTTGGAGTTAACCTACTTTTTAAATATATGCAGTAATTTGTTTGGGGTTTTTTTGCTTTACCTAATAAATACATTTCTTCATGAAGGTCTGTGACACTTAATAATTCTGCATTCTGCTGCTGGCAGCTTTTTCTTGCTTGGTGCCATGTCAAAAATGACTCTGAGTTTATCTGATAGTGGGTTTTTGTCACAGGATTTGTTTTCCAAAGGTCACTGTGGATGGTGTCTATAAAACACAATAACAGCAACTTGACAAGATAATCATACTTGCTAACACAGGAAATAAAATCTTCATTGCAAACTAAAACTATGTAACGTATGATTTGCTAATTTTTCACATATAGCTTGCCCCACTTAAATATACTTTGTTCAATATTAGTAATACATTAATCACATAAGGAATTACTTCTCCTTACAAATTGACCCTGTTCGTTTTTATTTATATAACTCATCTACTCTCACAGTTCAGTCCACTTTAACCCACTCACTGATATTTTCTACCTGTACACATGCATTTCTCTATTCCCCATACAGAAGATTTCTGTCTGCACACCCATTTCTTACTTTGGGATCCCTTTTACACTCTCCCAGACTTTCCAACATGACAGAAATGATCGTTTCAAATCAATCAAATGTGAAGGGTGTGAAGGGATAGGCAATTTGTGCTGGGGTTATTGGAAGGCTATGTTGGATAATTTGTAGGTGTAAGGAGCACTGAGGCACCAAAGGCAGGTGAAGGCCACTGCCCATGTCCTGCATCCTTCCATTCATTCTAGACGTCCTGTTCTCTGCTCTATCTTATGATACACCACTGTCTCCTTCTTCCCTATATCTCAGCTTTCTCATCCATTACAATTTTTACTGCCTTTCATTTGCCCTGACTTACTTCTCACCTAGTCCTAGGGGTTTTCTCTTCCTATTTCCATCATTCTCCATCACCACCCTCAGAATACTCGCCAAATATACCAGTCTTAGGAGCACTGTAGGACCACTCCTCATCTCTGCTGGAGAAACAGTGAGGGTGAAGAGCAACTACCTTGTTTTATCACTGCATAGCTCACCAGTGAACTAGGCTAGCCAGAATCCAGCTTGCTCTCCAATGCTAATTCCACATCCCAAGAAGATTTTGACCATGAGAGTGGATGAAACTTTTGCTTAATGATTTTCCTGAAATCTTTACAAATAAATTACCTTTTAGTGGGCAATTTCCAAAAAAATGGTCTTTATCAAAATCTGAAGAAGTCGCACACCAGAGAAAGCTTGCATCATCACTCCGAGGGACACACTCAGCATACCATTTGCCATTGAGCTTAAAAGGGAACACACAAGGTGCACCAAAGGCATTTCCTCCCAGTGTATAGATATCTACAGAGACAAACATAGATCGGTAGTAGTCAATTGTCATCAGATGCTCACCACAATGTCTGCTTATAGACAGCTCTCCATGGACACGGTTGAGTTGTACAAGAGCTCAATACATCAGTACTTTATTACCACAAAGACTTCTAAGTCTGTAGTGCCAGTTAGGTATGTTGTGGCAAGATACTCAGAATCAAGTCTCTCAAACAACCCTTAACTGGCCCTCAGTTTTCTGTCTAAGGTTTTCTTTTCATTGCTATCTGAACTACTGTGTCAGAGGCACTCGTGTCTCAGCTTCTCCTGTTGCATACGTACTTCTGTCCTTGGATTACGTTTAGGTTCTTTTTTTTTTTTTTTTTTCCTGTATGGCTGAAGAGGTTTGGAAAGTTGATACCAGAATATTCTTATTGGTCTACATGAGAGGAAGATATATCTTAAATTTTACTTGTGACTCTGAAGGGAAGTGACCTTCATAGAATTCCTCCCATTGTTGTACAATCAGAGTCCTCATTTTACCTTATGATTATATCATAGGCCTTTGTCATTTTATTCTATCATTTGAAAGAATTCCACTTTCCAAGTTTGCAGAAATATACACAGCCATATTTGCCTTGCATTTCTACACCCTAATCATCATTAGCTCTGTTACTGATGTCACTGTAAGAAAAAGGTTGCTGCATGACAAGCAAGTAGTGGAATGCTTTGTAAATAGGTGCAGTCAAGTTACCTAGAAAAAAACATTAGTTTTCAGTACGCACCCTCATAGTGCTGAGAGCACACGCTGTCTGTAGTTCCATGTATTTTCCACCTGCTCCCTTTGCCTGATCCTTTGGACAATCTGATTTTCTTCCCCTTCCCTTTGCCATAGTTGAAAAATAAATCCTTGCCGTGAGTTGCAAGTGTGTCATTTCTACATTCCCACCACTGGAGCTCATTTGTCCTGTTACAGGATTCCAACGTGATGGCAGCCTCGTCGTCCTTGCTGAGCACTCCCAGGCACAGCTTGAGCGCCATGCTCAGCAGCTGGGTGGCAGAGACCCACCTGAACTTTTGAAACTTGTTGTGTTCATCACAAGTGGCAGTTATGACCGAGCTAGAGTTTTGAGCTTGGGCGCAGAGCTTGCTATCTTCATTATAGATTGAAAATATTCCACTATCTATAAAATAAAATCAGAATGCAAACATCTGAAGAGGGAGAAAATAAGTCAGTTACGTGTTATTTGACAGTCTGCTACAACAAAAGATTGAATATACGGAGTTCATAGAGAAAGAAATCAAGGGAGGTTAATCATCAGTATGAAAGATATTCATCAAGTAGTTCTTAAGATGCAAGTAACACAGAAGCTGAAAATACAGCTCTTTCAAGAGAAATTGTTCATCTTCACCCCCTTAAAGCACACTGTTCTCAAAATGCCATTCAAAAATGACCTTTATTAAATTTCATGAGTTGTTCAAAGTTTCACTGCTACACAGCATATTAAACAGGCTTTGATTTTGCAAGTAAAAGTACTATTTTTTTAAAGCTATTAAAAATGGTTTACATACTCAAAATTCAACCATTTTTATATTTGGCCCAGAATGACATTGTGGTTTTCAGCTCATCAAGCAATTGGGGTAATTTTTTTGTTAATTATTTTGAAATGTTTGGCAACTGTGCAAAAAGTTGTTTCTTCACAGAGTTCAACTTGTGAGTTTCTCAGGAGGGAAGCCACAACTTGCAGCATCATCACTTCCATTCTGAGCACAGTAAAGCTAAGTATCCTAAGTGCCATTAATAGTTACACTTGTAAACGGAAATGCGAGACACTGCACAACAGGGTTTTGTTTCTTAAGGCCAGCTTCAAAAAAAGGGGCATAACTTCAGCCTGGTTCAAACCTTGACCATTTTTGCAGCTCACCTTACATCCCTTAGCTGCCCTCTAAGCAACAGCAACATCATCCAAATCGCTCTGCTGTGTCATTGAGCTTTACTGCCACTCAAGGTTTTTTGCCAGGGTTGGAATAGTTAAATGGGGTTTTATAATCTCCTACATCCCAGAGTTGTCAGGGAGTGGTCAAGCATCCTTGGTGATGTTTCTCTGATGCGCTTCAGACCTGAACAAACCTGATGTAATTTCCCATGGCACAGCTCTCCTGCTGCAGCGGTTCTTTTAAGGTCCTTCCTAAAGCCATCAGCTTGGAAACAGGATTCCACTATGCAATGATCAGTGTGCCATAGTCTATATGAACTGTCTAGGAAACTCAAAGTACACGTCATCCAGTGGTTCTGTGAGTGCTGAGAGGATACTGCCCTGTACTTCTGAGCTGTTCTAAAATCTGATGGAGTAATTTCAGGTCAGCTTTTGTCTGCATTCAGATGGCTGATTTTTAGAAGTCAACACTGTCTAGGTTATGCCCATTGTCTAGGTTACGCACACATCTGTTGGCATATTTCTTTCACTCGTACACCACCTTGAAAATTGGGTTAAAGTAACAGAATGCCTGTACAGATACTGCCAAATTTAAGAGTCGAATAAAACTGTTTCAAATTATATGCTGTGACTAGAGCTAAACTCACTGTCTACCAAGGAGGACATCATGAAAGCATGAGAAAGAACTTGCAAACCTCCATACTCAGCAGAGGACAAAGACTTACCAGACGCTTGAAGAGATGTACTAAAGGAAAAGAGAAAAATCAGGAACAGGTAGAGAGCCATGCTTGAATGATTCAGTCTCTTCTCCCCTTCACTTCAAATTGATGCTGAAGACCAAATCTGTGCCTTGCAAGAAAACCCTTCTGCACTGAACCAAATTAGCAAATCCTTTTCAGCTCTTAAGACTTGACAGATACAGGGAAGTTCTGAGTTGTAAAGAAGGAACTCTATCGTGTCACATGAGTAATTTTGAAATGATACATTAATGAATAAGCTTTGCTTTCTAAGCTAGTTTCTCTACTGCATGAATGTTTTACCTTCCATGGAAATACATCTATGAGGTAACATTTTAGTGAGGATTTCTGGAGACATACCTTACAATTCATGATCATTATTTTTATGAAAATTTCCTTTACCAGAAATAAAATAAAAAGGTAAAAAAGAAGAGGAAGATTTGTCTATATCAATAAATGATGAAAAAAAGCCAGAGTTTAATAGACACCTTGCAAATCAAGTAACTATGACCCTGGAATCAGAGAGAAACAGAATTTCCATGTCTTCAGTTTCACAGAAAAGAGAAAAGCTGCAGAAAATAAGACCTGTGTTCTTCAGGAGGCACGTGTCCCTTCTTTTGCTCCATTCCTGACCATATGCAGGAGTAATGTACCCAAACTGACAGCAACAATGGAATAAATTCTGAAAAGAAATCGCACAGTTCTAGAAAGAAGAGAACATGTAACTGGAAAACAGTGGATTTTCAATTATTGTTAGAGAGAAAGACTAAACTGATAAGGAATACTGCCACATTTTTCATCCTGCTAGTCTGTGAAAGTTTACGTTCCCTGAAGTGCACAACCCTAAGGCTTCTGACAGTATTCTGATGGTCACTTTGAAAAAGATCTCTCCTTCATGACAGGTAAAATAATTAGAAACATACAGAAGGTAGGGAAGAGAAAAGGCACTACTGTGGAAGGTTTACATCCTTTTTTGCTTATGGCCTTTGAAAAAAATCACTTCCCATATATTTGGGAGAGGCTGGTTTGGGATAACTTCCCCAATATTGTATTTGCAGCAAATACTCATTAGGGTCTTTCCCTGAAAATTGCTGCTGTTGCAGGCAATAAGAACCCTGGACATCTACATGAAGATGTGAGATCCTGCTTCTATTGTTCTGACTCATACGCACATGAACATCTCACTGGATCTAGAAATGTACACAAGGAATTTGAGCAGAAGAATTACAACAGTGACAGAAAATAGTGGGACCTGAAGGCCAGCACGTACAGCCAGACCAAACCATGGAAAGAATGGGAGCCTGAGAAGGACACTGAAACCTGAGGAAAATGAGAGAAAAGAGAAGGCTGCTTCAATATAGCAGCAGATGGTCAATTACTCAGTAAATTCTGATGCATATGCAAAGATGGCTGCCCTGAGTCTGGAGTAAAGCATTCTGGTAATCCCCAACATGGGGACTGCTTAACTCTGCAATCTCAACTTTGCAACTTCCCTTGCTTCCTTGTTCAGGAGCTCCAGATGTGCAGATGGAAAAAACATTCTTATTTATTATTTAGGCAGGAGTAATGTAATATGTTGTGGTTCCGCTGTATACAATATCTTGGCATCTCCAAAGCTACCAGGAGGCAACAAGTACAATGACAACAGGGGAAAAGAAACTAGTTCTGCTCTGAAGAAAGATCGGTGTTTGGTGAAGGACTGTTACCAATGATCTGCCACGAGAGGCTGAAAAAGGATAAAACATATTAAGGTTAGCTTCACCTCAGAGTTTGTATGTTTGTCTGAGCAGACCTCATTGCAGCCCATAAAGCGGTAAAGAAAATCAGAAGATTGCAAAGATGCACTACAGCATCTTTTACTTGGCAAAGCACAGACTGACGTTTTAGAAGTTGCGAGGAAGAAAGGCTGCTGGGTTTTGTGTTGAGTCAGCATTGTTCCTTCAGCAATATCCCAGGCAGGAAGTTACATTCACAGTGTGCAGATTCACCACCTTATCTCTGAAGTCTGAACTCTTCTGGAGAAAAAGGGGAAATGAAAATTAAGCACAAGGGTATCAAGAAACATAGCAACGTGCAAAGACACAAACCTTTACACGCTATCAAATATTGACATCAAGTCACTCCTCAGCTGCCCACAGAAATGCATGGGTGGGTCCATCCAGGTTCAAGCAGATGCTTCCCTACAGAAGTTAAATAATTCATTTTCAGAAAACACTGTATTAAAATCTGAAAGGAAATTGTGCTACAACTTCATATAAGATAGTCTTCTGTAACTTGATATAAGATTTCAACCCAGAATACCCACATACAACACAATCGCAGTTTCCAACTGAAAAAGGTCTTTAAAAAGGAAGACATGCTCTAAATGTCAGTAGAAGCATTCTAGCCTAAAAAAAAAACAAACAAAAAACAAAAAACAAAAAAAAACACAAACCAAACAACCAAAACACCAGAGAGTGAGCATTTCCATTTCTCTAGACAGCCTCCAAACATACTGAAAGAGCAACATAAGGCACCTTGCAATTTCATGCTATATTTCCATGCTACGTAATCAATCTTTCATTTATCTAAACTGCCAAGTTCAAACATAAGCGATTGTGGCATAATCAGAGAATTATGGATATGAATTATTAGTGATCAGTTTAAAATTTTCTTTGCTTTTCTATCCATCATTAATGTTTCTTGTTTATCAATAAATTATTTTCCTTGGTTTTACAGCAAGAATATTTCAGAAAAACAGATCCCAATTCCTCTGTGAATGTATATTTATGCAATACAGAGCCTGAAACCTCTCCTAAGTAGTGGCACTACTTAGTTCAGGAGACAAAATAAGTGATCACAGGAGCAACAGGGCAATTCTAAGGCAACTGACCGATCCCAATAGGAATAGCATCCAGTAGCAGAAAAACTGGTGAAGGATCAGAATACTTTAAGTAACAATATTGAATCCATACGAATATGAATCTTTTCCAAGACGACACACTGTTTTTTTTCAGTCAAATAGAGCAACATGGATAATTTCCCCAGCCAAATCTTTGAAACTATTTTGATGCCTTCTATTTAATCTTATATTAATTAGATATTGTTTAAAGTGTTTAAGCTTGTTCATTTCTCTACCTTCCATTCAGAAATTCCTATTAGGGTTTGTATATAAAGTATCAGTGCTCATCTTCAGCTTACTACATGGAACTGTAATGATATGCTGGGCTGTAAATGCCACTGTTTCCAAGTTTGCTCTCTTTAATGGGAAATTTGTTTCAATTCCATTACATTGAAATGCAAGTGACAGTAAATCATGTAGCTTAAATTTTAACTCCTCTTCTCAAAATCTTTCTTTTTCACCCAGGCTCCTTCTAAAATGAGCAGGCCAAGTAGATCCATCTTCAGAGAAGAATATCTGATCTGGAACCTCCTCTGTTTTTTCTGAATCCATTTGGACAGGAGAGCAGAACAGAAGCAGCTACACCTACTACCAGCTGTTAACTAGCATGACATTTTTAAATTCTCTTCAACCCAAAGGTAATGCTGGATTTCAGGCTGTATAAACTGGTGAATGACTATCCAGGATCCAGTAGCCAGATTCTCTCTCTGACACTTTTTAGCTGTAGAGATGTACCTGGTAAGTATGGCAAAGCACCAGAAATGAGACATTCCCTCAATCTTTCTTTTCTTTACAATCATACATTTGCATACATACATGTGATGCAATGTTATCTGGAAGAATCTCTTGGTGTGCAGATACTGCCTTAAGATGGTGCAGGGCCCAGAACAGAACTGAACTTTTGGGTAGAGACTGTATCTGTTTGGTGTTTGCCCAACAGCCAGTGCATTCAGGCTGGGATTCCAACCAGCACCTCTTGACCTTTCACTGTCCCTTTCACACACCTTTCCATCTGGCACCACTTCTCCATATAAGTGAAACGATGTTGTCCTTAACATCATTAGTCAGTCAGGAGGTTTCTGGCACATAAGCCACATCAGGTGACATGAAGAATCATTAGTTACTACTCCTTGAAACAGCATTCTCAAATAACTGTGAATTAAAAATGGAAACAGTAATAGGAACAGAGGCAAGGAAATAACTTAGAGAAAGGGAGCAGAGCCAGAGAAAAGGTGTTCCAGGACAAATTTACCCATCTTACCTACATTTGTATGTAATTCAAGATTTTTACTAAATCACTCAGCTGACATTTTTGTCTTGGTTTTAAGCAATCCCAGGACAGATTCAGGAAAATATGGTCAATATATTACTTGATTGCAACTTTGGATGGAATGTCGCCATGGTTCTATCATCTCCTTTTCACCTTTATCCTGTTACAGAGTCCTATACAGACAAGACTATAAAATGAAAAAAACTATTTAAAAAATCAAAGCTAGTTACTGTTTATTTCACAAAACAAAATCTGAAACCACAAATCTTGCAAGCCTTTGTATGCAAGTGAGGCATCATGCATGATTCATATTTTCCAAGATTTACAAAAGTTAAGAATAGAAATTCCAGATCGGGGAATCTAAGATTTCCATAAATGATAACTGATCTAGCCATTTTAGAAAGGAAATAGAATCAGTAGTAGCTAATACATCGGTAAAGCTAAATTGTTCCTGACTTCCAGCACACACCCCACTAACCTATGCTACTTACTGAGAGGTTGTGGGAGAGCAGTATCAACATGTGACCACAGTAACAGCTCTCCAGTACTCATAAACTTTCAGAACATGTATAGGTAATGTTCCTCCCCCTCCTCAGTATCTGTTGTCCTGATAAGAAGGAAGTTTTGCCATGACCTTCATCACCTCTCCCAGACAAACCCAGCTGAGGTCAGCCAGAACACTGGCAGTTAACACCAACCACACTTCTCCATTCCAGAGGCCTGCCCCCAGATTTTATCTGATTAAATTCTAGAACAAATAAACTACAAGAACTACATATTTGGTTCTATGTGCTGCATGAAATTGTGGGCACTGAAATTATAATGTAAAAAGATATTTTCCCCATGTGGTTCAAAGAAGATGTGCCTAAATACAGATTCGTCATCTAGCAACTACCCCTGTAGTTAAGTCCTTAGGAATACTTGAAAGATGGTAGAATTAGAGAGATGTTTGCTGAATAGCTTGGAGAATCTGCATTAGCATGGTTTGAAATACATCTGGTGCAGAAATTTCAAATCTTGGAAGCCTTCTCAAGTGGATCTATCTACATTTTACTTCCTTTATTGCATCAGTTTCTATTGTTCCATTAAATAATTAGTTAATATTATCTCTTTTCTTAAGACCCACACTCACATGTGTGGGTCAATATATTGTGAGATCTGAAATCTTGCACATTATACAATGGTTACAAAACAAAATAACTGCTGTATATAACATTACTCACACACTGAAACTGGCTAATACAGTATTTGCACATGAGAAAAGAGTTTTGGCTTAATCCTAATTGCATAATTTTATTAAAACAAGGCACATTTTATTACATTACATTTTACATTACATATTACATTACATTTTATTTTATTACATTACAATGTCGCATGTTCATTCTGTTCTATGTTGGTCACAAGATCCTTTGTGTCACTAGTTCCAGGAACTGCATCACTATTGAAATACAAATTGTTCTCAAAGCTGTCATTTGCTGGCAAGCGATTCTTTCTTCTTTTGTAGAAGAGATAGCCTGCAAGGCCACTTCCAACTAGGATGAGCACAACAATAACTACAATTCCTGTTTTACTGTGGCTCAGAGTGGAAGACTTCTCATCCTTCGTCATTGCTGAAAACAAACGCAAAGAAATTAAACTCTTTATCTGATTGCTGAAAACAATTTCTTTAGAAAGTATGATGTTTTAAGCAAAAATGTTCCATTTGTTTCAAAATAATGGGATATAGGTAGCAACATAAAATTAATTTATTTAAAAACATTAACATTGTATGTTATACTACAAATTATTATTTTTTTACATCTACATTTGAACACTGAATGGAGTATATTGTATTTTACTAGGAAATAATATGCTCCCAGGAAATAGATTGGGTACTCAGGTATATCAGAAAATGTAGGAGACATAATACAGAACATTATTTGTTCTGTTTATGATCTTACATCGGAATAGTTTTTGACTACTTGAAAGACAATATTCTTACCTTTTGTAGGCATTTCAGCTGGTGGCATTTCAGCTGCTGGTGGTATTTCAGTTGCTGGCATTTCAAAATATTGATAAAGAATTGTGTTATTATATTATTCTGTTATTTACTTCTATATTATTTATTACTTATTTCTATCCTTGGAACTTACTGAAAATCATATTCATATCCATACAAAGCTATATACACCTATCAAAGGTCACAGCACAATGGTTTACTGTATTCTGGTCTCATATGTAGCTATTTACATAAAGCAGCAGAAAAAAAGAAAAATCAAAGAGCTCTATGGACACACATCCTGACATCAGTGTAAAACCACAAGAAAATCTACACTGTATCTTCAGGACAGAAATGCTCAAACATAATCCTCACTATAATTACAAAATCTTGCAGTACTTGTTATCTTATATAAACATACCAAATGTAATAAATTTGGTTTGCCAAGATACATTAATGGCCTGTCTATACAGACAATTGAAATCACTCATGAACTCCAAAGTGTCTTAACACTTATCACATCCAAACGAAAATGTTTGTAGCTCATTTAAAATTCAGTATCTGGACCATGAAATCTGACTTGCTGAGAAAACTGGGTCACGATTTCAGATGAAGATCTGTATTTTGCCACATGGACATAAAATCAGTTTATAACTAAATCTTGAATTAATGCATCCTGTTTCATTCTGAAAAAGGTGAGCCCAGGAAGTTAAAGTATTTTTATCAATTCCCTCTTACATTGTCTGATTTCATTAATAATCCAACAATCTCGACTTTCAAAGATTTTCTAGAACTCTGCTGGAGTGCCTGTTAGCCTAGCGAGTTTTAAGTTTAAAGACAAACATTACTCTATATTTAGCTCTTCAGAGTGAAACTTGGCACGATTGGTTGGATGTTTCCAAGAGTTTCTATCAAGAAAAGTACCTGTTAACACTGTTGAAATAAAAAAGCAGTTTACATTGTATCAACATGTAAATCTATGGAAAAGAGGGAAACCAGGAGCTTTCTGTATTTGCACCTTTTTGAAGTGCTTTCCAGAGACACTGCATGTTTGCTACATTACATGTTGTGTCCAGTTCTGGACTCCCCAGTATGAGAGGGAGAGAGAGAGCTACTGGAAGGAGTCTAGCAAAGGCCACTAAGATGCTGAAGGGACTGGAGCATCTCTTAGATGAGGAAAGAATGTGTGACCAACATCTCTTACTCTAAGAGATGTGGAACTGTTTCACCTAGAAGAGAAGGTTCACAGGGGATCTTATCAATGTATACAAGTGTTTGAAAGGAGAGTGTAAAGATGACAGAGCCAGGCTCTTCTCAGTGGTGCCCAGTGACAGGACCAGAGGCAGTGGGCACAAACTGAAATACAAGAGGTTCCCTCTGAACATCAGGAAACACGTTTTCACTGTGAGGATGACAGAGCACTGGCACAGGTTGTCCAGCGAGGTTGTGGAGTCTCCACCCTTGGAGATATTCGAAAGCCATCTGGACATAGTCCTGAGCAACTGGCTCTAGGTGGCCCTGCTTGAACAGGGGGTTGGACCAGGTGACCTCCAGAGGTGCCTTCCACCCTCAGCCACTCTGTGATTCTGTGAAGATAATGCTACCTTATGCCCAAAAGCACAGTGTAAAAAGCAGTCTCAGAAATGTAGCAAGGACTAGGAGGAAATAATTTACACTATGCAAATTTGGAAAATAACCCTCTCACTACATTGCTTCATTTGACTGGAAATCTTTTGGAATATAATAACCTAGACACTTTTTCCTTGTTCCTCACCAAAAATTTTTGACTGACCAAGTTTGGTATAGCACTGATCAGGCATATCGTGCACATCACTGTTGAGTTTTGGTACAAGCAGTATATTTAGGGATATGAATCTGCTATTCCTGAAATGTGAGAGTGAGATACCATGAAAAAAATATACCTAGTCACTATTTGTAGCACAATCACCTAGCACCTGTTGAACTGCTGAACTGTCCTTTAGAGTACCTCCTTACTTATGAAATAAAGTTAGATTATTTATGGAATAAACCTGCCACAGAATTTCAAATTACTAGGGTAAAAATTACCTCAATAAATTGAACAGAAAATAGCATCTATTCTACAGGAAGACTTCAGTCACAGTTATGCATTTGCAGCCTCTTCAGAAAACAGCAAACATAACAAGTCATAGCAAGCACAACTAAGTAAAATCATGCTTCTAGCACCCCATTTATTAGCCTATAGCTATTTAATTCTGCAAATGAAGCATTATCACAGGTTTGCAAAACTGTGACAAGCCAAGATACATTTCTACAACAGTGTAGGTCTCAGTTGTGTCTTGCTCTTAAGTGAGCAACTATATAGTCCTTGCATTGACACTGGCATTTGGCTGATTCCATGGCATTCCAATTCACGAGGAGCTGGCTGAAGTTAATCCTAGAAAAAGAAACTATAGCTTTCTTCTGTTTCAGCTCCTTGAAATGGCTCAGCATGAAAACAGGTTAATGCCAGTACCAGCACAAACAGGTGAGTTGAATGGTCAAAAAGGAAGGGTGGCCATTGATTTTAGCACTTGTTACCTACATCTATGACTATTCTAGATAGAGAATGAAAATAAAGTGCCTTTTTGTTTGTCAATCACAGTGTGAAAAGACAGGCAAGTAGACTCTGAATGGATGGTTATATCTGACAGTTCTGCAATATTTCCTGTAGAAGATACAGTCATCATTACGAGCAACTGAGTAAGTAAGAATAATTTTGCATGAGAGCAAATTTATAGAAAGGATAGCAGAATTTCATTTCCAGTCTTGTAGAGGAAGTGAGCATATTTCAGCTACTACATGCATTTCACTCTTCTCCGTAAACATTAGTAAGATATTCTGATATTGCAATACATGCTGGAAGAAATTCTTAGGATGACTTTTAGGAACATATATACACTAGATGTCCTTACTGTCAAATTTGCACATTCAATTATTTCAGGACACTTTCAGTTTAGCACATTCAGACTATTCTATTTGCTTTGCTTTTCATTCATTCATCTTCTCAAACCAGGAGAACACAGAGACACAATGTCCAAAACTGTTCATTAGTCCACAATTCATAAATAATTCACAGAAACACTACTTCATACTCAGAAAATGCATGCACATGAGACTGCCAGAGGGAAATAAGCAGAGGGTAACTCCCTGGGCTGAGCAGAGGGGATACCCTAAGGAGTGTATTTTCAAATAGATGAGACAAATCTGTGTGTGCAAGGCACAGAACTAACATTGTGAGTAGTTAACGATTACTGATACAGAACAAACTTGTTAAGTGTATAAACTAAGTACAGTTAAGATAGAAACAACATCTTTTAAAAATTATTCTGAAGGGACTTGAGCACTGGTCAGAACTTCTACTTAATGACAAGAATTACTCTATCTTTCTGTTGGCATGCAAATATACATCTCTGGGAATTTATAAAACTGCAAAACACCCAGCTAAAATGCACTGTAAGTCATCTACTAATGACATCTACTAGCACAGAAGCAGCATACTCCATACATAAGTTCATAAATATATCACTTACTTTTTGGCTTTTTACAAACGTAGCCTTTGTAGGAAGAGCAATAGATATTATTCCAGTACCCAGAGTTTGCGTACATTTCAACGCAGTGCTCATTTTGTTGAGGGGAAGGTTCTCCTACATTCCAGTTGACAAAATTCACTGCAGTGTTGTCTAGCCACAGCCATTCTCCTAATTGGAAAAACATGGAATATGGAAAAGCAAGAGAGTATTCATTTCCATCTTGACACCTGCTTCACATTTACTGCCTTCCTGAGAAATCTACTTGTGGCCACTCTTGAAGACAGGCCACTAGACTATTTAGATTGTTGGGCTGACACATCCTGCTGCCCTTAAGTTTTCATGCAAATGGTACAACATCAATTTTTGGAAAATGGCAGCCCAATCTGGCTTATGTTGTTACAGAGGCAAGAAAGTTTAAAGAATTATCTCCCACAATTTATTGCAATGGTGCAGTGTCAACTGTTTATTCAGTTTATAGAAATTACTAATGTCAAAACATAATTTATCTTCACCAGAATGCCCTTCATTTCAATAATTTTTAGGGAGGTTTTGTATTACTCTTTTCAAAGCCCCCAGGGAAGTTTTTCTAAGTCCAATTTTATTCCATTTGTTTTTCTGTTTCTGCTCCTTTCCACTGACTTTACACACACAATTTTCCTGTTTAAAGATCTGCATCAAAATCTTGTGGTCACTGTTGTTCAACTATGCTGGAACTTTCTGTCTCTTCCTTCCTGTTCGTTTATTTTTTTTCTTTTCTTTTAATAGTATTATTTATTTAGAATAAATGTGCCCCTTGTGACGCTTAAATTGTACTCAAACAAGCAAATTCTTAGACTCAGCATGAAAGCTGTTTTGTTTTCTTATAAATTTTTCATATTTTGCCTCTTCTTTTTTTTGTTTTTTTTTTTTAAAATACCTGCCACCCTTTGTGTCAGAGCATGCCATCTGGATACAAATGCTTTTCCAACAATATGAAGTTTAATTATGCAGTTATGCTGAAATGACTATAATCACTATCTAGTATTATGACAGTATTATGAAACATCTCTTGTGTTTATGATTACTGTAAGAACTGTATTGTTCTGCACCTGCTCTAGAACCCCTTTAAAATACATTTTAGGTGTCAATTAATGACACATGATTAAACCTCAGCTTTTATTTATGTGTTATCGATATAAATCATTACTCTCCTCAAATTCTTTCCTCCTCTACTGAAAACTTCCCCTTTTCCTGGTTAAAATTCAACTAATATATAATTGAATACTTGTCTTCTCCCCAGCTAGTTTGTTACTGAAGTGGTTGAGTAGGGAATTATAAAATAACCTCTCCAAAACTCGTGAAAACCCCACCCCAATTAACCTGAACAATTCTGCAGTCCTGCCTCTGACATTGTTATACTGGAGCTTTTATCCTGAACACCACAAGACTGAAGAAACTTTTAGGTCTATCATAAAACCAGAAATATCTATTTAATCAAATCCTAATTGTATTAATGGAAAAGCAATAATCAGCAAATTTAAGATTTAATTAAAGCAGCCTATTGCCTGTTCTCTCTTACCTTACCTTCCTCACAGTGAGGCAGAAAATAGAAAAACTTGTGATACACTATTCCAAAGACACAAACAATTCCAACTTCAAAGTGAAGGTGTTTTGAGGGCCAACTGTAACTAAAGATGGGTGACTGATCATTCTGCAATGGTGATTCCAAAGACTAGAGGTGATGTTAGCCACATTATTCCCTAGCTTAAAAATTGGAGTATCTCCATGACAGGCACTTCAGCCCAGGGCCTCTCCATGTTGAGAAGGATCATTTGACTTTGGCTCAACTCCCAACACAGTCCTGTCTGTACTTTCACAGAATCACGGAATTGTCTAGGTTGGAAAAGACCTTGAAGATCATCCAGTCCAACCATCAACCCAACATTACCAGTTCCCAACTACACCATATCCCTCAGCACTAAGTCAGCTCTACTCTTAAACCCCTCCAGGGATGGGGACTCCACCACCTCCCTGGACAGCCCACTCCAACACCTAACAACCCATTCTGTAAAGAATTATAATTAAAATGGCTTCGATGAGGAAAAAAAATGAAGACTGGGGAGTGAAATAAGTCTATGCAGACATCCATCTGTGTAATTTGATTTGTAATCTGTATGAAGAAAAAGCTGGGGGGGTGGGGTTTTTTTTGTTTGTTTGTTAGGTTTGTTTTTTTGGGTTTTTTTGTGGTGGTCAGACATTCTGGAGTAGTATTTTAGTAGCAAATAGATTAAGTATTAGAAGTCTTCTTCTAGAAACCTAACAACTGCTGAGACTCTAGTTAGATTTAGAACACAGTGCAATGAGCCCAGTTCCTATCAAGTAATTAGTGAACACAGATACTTGTCATCCTGCTTTAAAAAAAAAGCAACAAAGAGCAATCACATAGCTTATATTCCAGGAGCTGGTCCATCATATGTGGTTTTTTTAAAAGAACCACGACAATGTCCATCTTTCATTCTGTTGCCTCTGTTGTGCCTTTGTGGTGAAATGTTTTTTGTTTGTTTTAAAATGAACTTTCTGTGCCTGGTCTTTCTGTTATATACTACTGGTTATTGCTTCATAACAACTGACCAGCTTCCCCTATGATGATAAAATATTGCTTTTTCTAATTTCACTGTTTATGTATTACAGAAGTATAATGTGAAATTTTCAACACCCATGTCAAACAGCTTATGACAATTATTCACCAAACAAAAAGATGCCAAAAGTGAATAAATTACCATCCACATTTCTGTACATTCCTGTCCAAAAAGTTGATGTTTTCCCTTCAAGTGGTTCAATGGTGTTTGCCAGAAAGTTGGCTTCAGCTGAATCTTCAACTGATACCAAAGAGGCACCTGGAAGGCACAGAGAAAAAATACTCTCTTAGAGACCTAAGTTTCACACTGTAAAGCATTCTCATTGTCCTGTCAAATGTCAGTCTTATTTTTGCTAGTGATTATCTGTGCCAAATTCCAAACAAAGTTTGAAGTTCAAAACAGAAACTAATTTTGGGTAATAATTTAGGAGGGACTCCAGCATTGTTCCTGATGTATTTCTTACCATTTCCACGACACTGCACTAGCATTTTGTTTGTTTCCTCATCCACTAGGAAATAGCAACATAGCTGAACAACAGCTCTAGGCAAAATACAACAGGCCAACATGGTAACCAGCATCAATTTCTACTGATGTGTTACTATTTTTAAAAAACCCCAAAACACTCTGAAAAAAATTAAAAGTTTGTAGTAAAAAGTATGTATAACTTGTCTGTGCACAATATAACTTCACACATTAATGACTACAAGTTTTCTGAGCCTCTGTACAGCTCATGTATAGCACAGACTTTGCTGGCTTTCTGAAACACAGTCCTTAGTGTAACTCTTTAACCAGGTCTTATTTATTTTCCTACATTCCCTTTGTAGCCATCAGAGAAAGAAAGATCATCTCGGTCATCTGTAACATGTAACACTAGGCATTCTGACATGACTCATTCTGAAGGATGCTCTAGCAAAGTCACGAAGTCACAGCATGGAGCCAGCAGACAGAATGAGCGACATGACTTCGTGTGATGTGGCATTAAACACCGGAGAAAGTGCATCTCCAGTTCTCTTTAGTGTGGGGCTAGAACACAGTCAGTAGGTGTGGAGCAACATCTGTGTTTGGCACTTGGTTGTTTTGATTTGGCTGTTCAATTTTTGGTGGTATTTTTTCTCAGGTAAGGAAGGCACAGTTACAGAGACTGAAAATACAAAAGTCATTTGAATCACTACTGATAAATTCTACTACGGTTCAGAAGTCTACTATGGGTAAGATATAATTAGAAAGTGCCCAACTGCACACAAAACCCAGAGTGCAAGCAAGGACAGCAAAATAGAAGAGAACATGGAACGTTCCTCTTTTTTTTTCACTGTAGTCTTTATATTTTTTTATTTGTTCCTCTTTTGCTGAATGGTATCAGATGTTTGGTTACTGTTAGGTTATGTGATAAAAAGCTTCACTGCACATCCAAAACAGAGCAGAGAAGACAATGGCAGGTGGGGGACCCATTCCCTGGCTACTCCCAGGCCTGTCACAGGAGCCATCAGCCCATCAATGGCCAATCTCCACAAGCCCAGAGGAGCAAAGAGACACTATGGCAGGGGAAGAACCCAAATTGTGGACTCAGAGGGTGGGACATCCTTCTCAGGCCCCTCCTAGGGCTGCCAAGGACATCCTCAGCCCTAGTGTTCAGGCATGAAACCCATCAAGATCACATCAAAGTACCTTGCAGACTGAGGGGAGTTACCACCTGGGGGTATGGGACACATGATGGGATACAGAAGAGCATTTCAAGATTGCATAAGACTTATTATGAAATGTTCAGGGAAGGAACCAAAGGCAGGGAAAGGGATGAACCTAGATGATTTCGAAGGAACAAGCATGGGAAAATAGAAGGATAAGAGGATAAAAAGACTGGTCATGTCTGAACAGTTTTCAGGTAAGTACAAATTGTCTGGCCACACCTTGCACCTGATCTGGGCAGACAGTCTTATCTTCTTATTAAACTCTATTTCTAACTGTTTTCATGGGTGAAAGATTCCTCACTCTGTGTGAATGAACATGCATAGGGGTCTAAGTACCAGCAACTGCAGTGGGACCATGGATCCGTGGTGCCAGCAGCTGGAGCAAGTGCAGGTACACAAGTGTGTGTGTGATCACCAGGGAATATCAAGTCATCCCAGACAGCAAGTGAGCCATGTCTCTGTGTGCATCACCAAGGGTGAGAGAGACCACAAGCTGAGCTAGCTATCAGAGGGACCAGGGGAGTCCCAGTCAGCTGCTGGAAGGGCTGCAGGTCTCCAAGGATGAGACACACTGGTGTATGTGCATCTCTAAAGGTAAGACCAAGGAGGGGATGGCTGCCTGGGGACCAGGGGAGCTCCAGCTAGCTCTGTATGTGTCTGTGCTCTTGTGTGTCTCTACAGGCAAGACCACAGGAGATAGGTTACTGGAGGGACCTGTGTGTGTGTGAGAGAGACAGGGTCTGTACCAGCAAGAGGAGCCAGGCTGTGGCCATGGGGGCTTATATTTCCAGGTCCCAGCAACTGAAGACACTGAGATCCATGGGCCAGCTACTGGGCAAATCTAGTGACTGAGTCCAGCTGCTGGAGGGATCGCACTGTATTTATGTATGTATTCCTGCTAACGGACCTTAATCTGATCAGAGAGAGGAACACAATAAGGGTGTTGGAGCAGGTTGTGTTCATGCGAGTGCTCTGTGTTTCATCTGTGCTGATCTGTGTGGCTAGCCATGAATGTATGTATAGATGTGTTGTATACATGTGTGTGTGTGTGCACCTATAGGGAAGACATTCTCATCTTTGTCACTGTTGGATTTAGGAGCATTGAGCCACGGTAACCTTGCCTCTGCTGGGCTGCTGGATTCAGCCTGTCCTAGCAATTACCATGAAAGATTAAGGCTAGCATTGAAGGGAAGGGGATGTCAGTGATGTGAAGTCTTAAGTATACTAGCATTCAAACTTCAAATTCCACATAATACCAGTCTTTTACCACACATGCTGGAACAAATGGTAAGTGCCTTTTTTCAGGGATCTTAGTTCAACAGAAAAATGCAATTCTAATGTAACTGCAGATTCCAACAACAAATATGTGGGACAGCTGCAGACAACCTGAGTCAGAGAGTGGAGGCACCTGCTATTACATGCAATATCATCATTCAACTCCTCTTAAACTTCACCTTAGAAGTCTTTCATCTATTATTTGCCCCACTCTTCTTATTGAGTCTCTTTTAGAAACTCAGTCCTTCAAACAAAAGAAATGTTATTTAATTTCTCACGCAAGCTTATTCAAAATTACAATCATTCTACTTAAAGCAGAGACCTGCAGATAACAGATAACAGCTGTTATGCTCACAGCTGTCAAGGTTCTTTTCACTATCCATAACTAAGAACATACACTGCAGCTTTCAAAGACTGAGAATCTGTCATGTTAGTAAAAGAATTGAGAAAATGGTATGGAAATAGGTCACAGTGTAACAATTGCCACAGTCTTAAAGACTGAGCTGCAGCAAGAGTTATATTATGGAGACTTTTCAATATTTAAAAGTATATTATCAGTTATCTTCACCCAAATGTTACATAAATGTTGATGTGGAGAATACAATAATATTTAAAGCACACAGAATCATAGAAAAGTTTGGGTTGGAACGGACCTTGAAGACCATCTAGTTCCAACGACCCTGCCATGGTAGGGACACCTTCCACTAGCCCAGGTTGCTCAAAGCTCCGTCCAACCTGGCCTTGAACACTGCCAGGGAGGGGGCAGCCACAGCTGCTCTGGGCAACCTGTGCCAGTGTCTCACCACCCTCACAGGGAAGAATTTCTTCCTAATATCTAATCTGAATCTACCTTCTTTCAGTTTAAAACCATTACCCCTCATCTGATCACAAAATATACTTGTAAAAAGTCCCTTTTCATATTTCCTGTAGCCTGCTTTAAGTACTGGCAGGTCACTATGAGGCCTCCTCAGAACTTTCTCTTCTCCAGGCTGAACAACCCTAACTCTCTCAGTCTGTCCTCACATGGGAAGTGGCTCCAGCCCCCTGATCATCTTTGTGGCCCTTCTCTGGACCTGCTTGAGCAGGTCCATGTCCTTCTTATGCTGGGGGCCCCAGAGCTGGATACAGGTGAGGTCTCACAAGAGCAGAGTATAGGGGGAAAATTCCCTCCCTCCACCTGCTGGTCACGCTTCTTTTGATGCAGCCCAGGATATAATTGGCTTTCTGGCATGCAAGCACACATTGCTAGGCCATACTGAGCTTCTCATCAACCAACATCCCCAAGTCCTTCGCTGCAGAGCTGCCTCAATCTGCTCTTTGCCCAGCCTGTATTTGTGCTTGGGATTGCCTTGACTCACATGCAAGACCCTGCACTTGGCCTTGCTGAACTTCATGATGTTTGCACGGGCCCACCTCTCCAGCCTGTCCAGGTCCCTCTGGATGGCACATCCCTTCCCTCTAGCGTGTTAACTGCACCACACAGGTTGGTGTTGTTGGCAAACTTGCTGAGGGTGCACTTGATCCCACTGTTCATATCACCAACAAAGACATTAAACAGCACCAGTTCCAATACCGACACCTGAGGTCAAACACCGAGGTCAGTGGAAGAAACAAGGAGGAGGAGGAGGACAGGGGATGTGCCAGCACAGACACTCCCCTGCAGCCAGTGGTGAGAGGGCAGGCTCTTCTTCTCAGACCATGGAAGTCAATGGTGGAGCAGATGCCCACCTGCAGCCTGTGGAAGACCCCACACTGGAGTAGGTGGCTGCACCTGAAGAATGTTGTGATGCTGAGGGAAGTCCAAGCTGGCACAGTCTATTGCTGGGGGCCCTTCAGCCCATGGCAGGAACCCACACTGGAGAAATTCATGAAGAGCTGCAGCCCTGTGGGCTGTGGGAAGATGTTTTTAAGATGTGGTTGTATTTCTCGGTGTTCTACTCTGATTAGTAAATTAGTGTTGGTGGTGTTCAAATTAATTTGATGTTCTTTTACTTCCCAAGTCATCTGTCTTTTGCCCATGACTATAATGGGTGAGTCGTTCCTCCCTATCCTTGTCTCAATTCCTGAGCCTTTTGGTTTATTTTATTTTATCCCTGAGGTGAAAGGAGTGAGCAAGCAGCTACATGGTGCTTGGTTGCCCTCTGGGCTTAAACCACAAGACTAAAATATTATCCAGCCTTGAGAGCTGTAACTTTCATTCCAATGGCATGAAACTGCAATAATCAAGGGAAAAATCATATCAGGAATACAAAAGATATAAAATGCCATTTAAACATGGTTTAGTGACTGCTGTGGATGAGGCTGACTACCTCCTAGCAGGGTCAAAGGACAAAGTTTTCACTTTTGTGATCTCCACTCCAGGCCACACAGCTCCCCTAATGCCTGGTCCCACACACATGAAAGTGTATGCCGCTGATAGACAGATGTTTTCCATCTCCTCCCAAATTAAGGCAACAATTGGATGCAACTGTCTTATCTAACACTTAGACCATCCTAGAAGTAATAAAAATATGTAGTGCATGTTCAGCTTTCCACAGAGAGGAGCAATGAGTTAGAAAGATGTGCTCTTTCATTAAGGAGGATACTTACCTAGTCGAAGACATTCTAAAGATGCCTGGGCCCAGTTTCTTGTAGAGGAAGATTCAATGTAGTAGCAATGACCTCGGAAAGGAATCCAAGACTTGTGTCCTTCTGATTCAGGGCACTTCCCTGGAAGCTGAGGGGGCTCGGTGGGAGCTTGAACTGTTAAAAATAAAAAAAAGTAATTTAAAAAGAGAGCACAAGATTGAAAGAAACAGCTTCTTATACATTCTTTTAGCATGAATAGAGTATTCTAACTGAATGTTGGAAAACTCACTCATGTCTTTAAAAAAAAAAAAAGGTAATTTTGGTGGTCTATACTTCTTAGTATAACACAATAGTGGGAAGAAGTCCTAAATCTATGAACAAAAATACTGCAACTGTAGTATCAAGAAATCTAATTTAGCAAAGAATCCAAGCATACTTTTATCTTTTAACACATTCTTAAGTTCAGCTCAGCTCTTTACTCACAAATGTATTTTCACACCTGCCTTCTTTGCTGAATCAGGGCTCAGATGAATTTGGTCATACAGGCTGTAACTATTATCACTGAATGCAGAAGGCTTTATTAGATGATTGTAACGTGAGTTTCAGGTCAAAAACATAAGAGAAGGCAGCCTGAAGAAGTATCCTTAAACATTTCTATAGCACCTGTAATTTGTTATTCAGTTATAAAAGGAAAACCTGGAAAGCTGTTATAAGTAAACATTCCTTGTGACCCCTTATGGCTTGGTTATTCAGCTCTTCCCCCTTCAACACTGTACCCGTGTGACTACTACCTACAGTTCATTGCGTTTTGATTTTGAGGTTTTTAGTCTTGCATGTTTACTCAATATCAGAATAAATAGCAAGATAACATGATTCTATGCTTTGCAAAATATAACTAACATTATTAACATAAAGTGATGGCTATTCACAGTCACAGTATCTCCTTCTTACTATGTGTTGGCCTTCATTTTAAAGCAACACCATTCAACCCAAGTAAATTTTATTTCATCTATTTAGCTCTTGAAATAAAAAATAGCATCTAAGTATATATCAGAGGTCCACACAGCACAATGAACTCTAAAGAGATAATCTTTGTAATTACAATGGTTAGATTCAAGTTATTACCATCAGGTTTTTTGCAAACAGAGAAGTAACTTTCATTGCAGGATCCTGTCTTCCAGGCTCCAGCAATGTCTAGATAGACACAGCCTATTTTCTGCTTTGGCTCCCCTTCAGCCCATTTAGTATACTTCATTCTCCAGTTATCAATCCATTCATAACGCCCATTGGTCTAAGAACAAAACAAAACAACAGGAAAGATTAAATTCTAAGCATTAACCATTCTTTTATCGATCAAATGTCTATCTATGCAGCAGCTTGTTCTAGAAGATTTTTTTTAAGAAATCAATAACCAATACGAATGGCTTAAACTTTTAAATTCATTTTGTGACAAGCAGCCATTCATTGAGAAATACAGCAGTGCAGCAAACGCTCTTCAGCTAAAGAAAATGCAGAGTAAGTGACATATTGAATTAATTTTGAACTTAACAAACCTGTTAATTTGGGACTAATAAACATTTAATTTAAAATAATTTGTAGAAGTGAAAGTCTGATGACTAATTTTTGTACTATTTGTTTCTGCCCCAAATATCAAGAAATGTTATTTTAACTTAAAGTATATTTGAAAACTTAATAATTTCCCACCAAAGCTGGTGAACTCAGTGGACAATCCTGTTGATTAGGTTAGGGCAATCTTTCAGTTTTTAGGAAGTGGTGTGTTATGTCCACTCATTTGTATTTCTTTCATGTGCTCAGCCAAATGGAGTGAATGTGGGACATATGTCTGTGCCAAGAAGAAACGGTGGTATATTTTAACCCAGAAAGTATCAAAATAGCAAAGAACTGGGAGAGGAATAAAATTAATCCAGTAAATCAATTAATTATTTGGCAAACTAGCATCAAAAATGTTGAAAAAGTCATAGCAACAGCACTTTATTTCTGAAAATTTGGTGTTGTTATTTAGAATAAATGCTTTCCACTGTACATCTTCAAATATGTGGATTTTATCTCAAATGCACCATACATACAAAGAGATATTTCAAGATGCTAGCCTAAAAAATGTCTCATTTGGAAGTACACAGAGTGTCGTATCACAGAAAATGTGTGAAAAATGTGTAATATTTACAATTTAATCAGAGTAATGGAAGAGGACAGATTCCTACCTGTAAATCTGACAACACATAAAAATATTTAGGACCAAAATATAAACTAATAAAGTAAAGTACAGAGAGATAATTGACTTTTCAGTTCCTGATTTGTCCGTAAGAGAAACAGCATCATGTTCAACTAGTCTGATGTTCTTACCACATTACTGTTAAGTCCAATCCACATAGGCACCCCATACTTTAATATCTTTAACCACAGGAATGAATGACTGTAGGGGTCTAAGATGCTGGAAAGGTCAAACTGATCGCGTTTGCAGTTTTTTCGTGCATCCTCCCATTTCATTTTGGTATGGATGAACAAATAACTGCTGTTACCATAACGGATAATGCTGGATGGGGATGAACTTGCAGAAGGCAGAAACTCAGCATCTGTAAAATAAAGGATTAAAAAAGTCTCATATACTTGTTCAAAAGGGGACAGTGATTTCGCGGTGACTGCAAACAGAATTAAACAAAAAGCCACTTTTCTTGTTTTTATGTTCGCTGACTTTGATCAGCATGAGTTAGATGTGCTTTTCTTTAAACCAGCAGCAGTAGTAAAACTCAATTGTAACTGAGTAGCTGTAGAAAGGAAAAGAGCTGCTTAAAGCAACCTCTGGAGTTATACTCCTGTTACAAGGAGTAAAGGAGCATTCTGTATAATCCTCCAGAATAGTATTACTGAAATGAATTAGGATTAGATTAGGTCACAGTTTCTCTAATAAAATATTTTTTCATAAAAAAAAAAAAAAAAAGCTGTTTACAAGGGATTTTTTTTCCTGATTAAAGAAAACCTCCACAACAGACCAGTCCTTAAAAATCAGATATTTAAATCCAGGTTTTCATTGCTTTTTAATTTCCTTTTTGAAGGTGAGTCAGCTCAAGTTCAGTGCAAGTGAGTTACAGCTGTGCTCCAAACACTTCATGCTACATATACAAGCCAGTATTTTCCAGAACATGTTTTGTACGTTTAGAAAATGACAGACAAAATCATGGAACAAATATCACGTCAAGGGTCATACTAAACACAAAGATGCAGATACAAATTCCAGCTCGGGAAGGTAGCAACATGGTAGTTACGGGAAAGGGTCAGCTGAGAGTAGTGACTCTAACTGGACCTCTGATACATATGACCCTTGTGTTCCTGGTGAAAAACAATTTGTGGATGTATTCTTATTGGAAGTGAAATGATGTTGAAATACACACACCCAAGCAATTCCCTGAAAAACCATGTTTGATCATGTTTTAACTAAAAAGACAAGTACCTGCATTAATTTGGCATATATATCCTCTGTTGTTATCACAACTCTCATCAGCCCACTTCCCTGCTTCCTTAACAGGATTGTTTCTCATGACAACACAATCAGCCTTGAGGCAAAAAGATATAAAATCAGTTACAAATAGCTATAAGAAGCAAATATAAAACTTTTGTCCCCCTTTTACATCTTCAGAAACAAGTGATGCTGTAGTTTTATATCCCTGTAACATGTAAGAGGATAAATTTTATGATGTGGAGGTTCTGTTCCTCTTGCACTTCACAACTTTCTTAATGTTGCTCTCTTACGCAACACTGGGGTGGATAAGCAGACCACAGAAATTTCGGTATTCTCATATCTTAAGGCATACGTCATGGAGAGAAGGAAAGCCACAGACAATTTAAAGAGAAGTGAAATCGGCTATTGTGGAAAAGAACGGTTAGCTTTGCCCCAGAAAAAAACAACTGGACCCTAAACGGGCCGTGCAACATTTCTGACATACCAGTCTCTTCAAATTTATTGTTGCAAGCTGCAATAGTACACAGCAAAATTAGAACTGCTCCTGCCCAAAGGCAGCCATTGATCTTTCAGGAACACCCTTACAGACACATCTCCACCTCTCTGACATAGTGATGATAGCTAGAACCTAATTAGCACACATTAAACAAACAGTTATGAATGCAAAAAGGCTGCATGAGTACAAATGGTTTTGTGCAATGAAACATCTATATTTATTTTATTCTATTTACTTATCTGCTTTTGTTGTCCAGGAAGAGATGAAGAAACACTTCATTTGTAAGTGAAATCATTAAGATTTAAATCTTTCAAACTGAACAGTTGCATAGTATTTTTTATTAACTATGATAACTTTTTTTTTTTGGTTAAAGTCAAGTAAACTTAAAAATAAATCTGAAATTTACAAAATAGAGACTTTATGAGTTTTCACAGAAGACTTCACAGAAATTCTACTACTTCTCATAAAAAGATAATTGTTCCTCCCAGGAGTAACATTTTAAAGATGTTTTCTCTTTTGAACAAATTCTCCCAATTTTCTCCCTCCATTAGAGATAAGAAGCTCAGAGGTGCTACATTCAAGAACAGGAAAAAGGACATTATACATAAAAATAAGATTTCTACATTCAAAATGGCATTCAAGAGAAATAGAGTTAGTACTATAATGTGCTGTAGTTCCATAGCACAGAACTAAAACACATAAGATCAGAGAGAGGAACTTCATGACCTCCTAGATCAGTTTGTATGACAGAGAAATAGGGGAATTTTCTTTTTTTTCTTTTTTTTTTTTTTCTTCCATAAAAGCTGAATGGCTGTCTTTCCTTTTATAGAAGCACCTCCTTTCTACAAATGTGACTGACAAAATTTGCTTCTGTGTAAGACATGGCTGTTTGAAAGGAACATGTGTAAGTGCCCCTTTCAAGCTACATGCCAACTGAGAAACCTGCTATGTTCAGGCACGGCTGTGATTAGAGGACAAGGAGGATGTGCTCATACAGTGTGATTTTGGGGCAAATGCTGGAATCCCACTGTACTCTTTACCAGATCCTATAAGAGAACATGGGGTGAACACAGAAGCAGCGTAGCCTTCACTGAAATCTGAAACCAGTCTTTGTAAGAGCCCTCCACAGATCCTGTCACCAACTAATACAGCAACTGCCCAAGGGCTCAAAACCATTCACTCCATTTGGATTTATGTTTGACATGTAAAAAAATATGCAAGTAATAAGTCAAGCAGTAACATGTCTCAAATCCCAACAAATGAGGAAATACAATCTAAAATCAAATTTCAGTGAACAATTTGTGATTGCTATTTACCTGGCCATCATATGAGTATAAATCCATATGTCCTGATGGGAAGCCTTTGGCCCAGTTTGTAAAGTAAACTCCTGTTCCATCTGTCCAGAGGAACCTCAGTTCATGATTTATATCATTTAATCCAATCCATGTATCAGCAACAAAATCTTTCATATGGAAGGTGAGGAAAGCTAGAGTAAAAAAAGGCAAAGAAAAAATTAAATCATTTTAATGGAGGGCAAATGAAATGTCCCGAGACTGGTGATATTAAATATTTTTTTCTGAAATGCAGAACACTTCATTGTTGACAAACACAAGAAGGTAAGATGAAAAGGAGGTGACTCTTGAGTTTAATGAACAGGGAACCAGATATGCCTTTGGGCAAAATAACTTCATCTAAGTATCTAATCCCAAAGACATAACAGAAATGCTCTTTATAATGTCTCAAAACACTTTTGAACCCTAGTCTGACAATTAACTTAGAAATATACAGCCATGTAGATAACATACCTTTCTGATAACCCCACCTGAGTGGTTACCCACCAATGGCATCAGACAGCACCACTGAGCACCTACGATTTGTGCATGTGCACAAGTAATGCTGTTACAGAGCTGCAGGTGTGTTTCCTCTCCCCCTGTCACACCTGGGCAATAGCCTGAACTGTCTTAACAGGGAGCAGAATGCACAAGCAACATGTTTAAAATGAGTCTCAACAGAACTATTCATCACAAGCAAATCAGTCACCATAGCTTTGCACAGTCCAGGAAGGCACTTATGTGTCTTAGCACGGCTAGCTCACAAACAGAGCAGGCTAGGCATTCAGCAACCCACTAATCCACAATACAAACACTGTGATAGAATGACTATCATGACTTTTCTCTGCAAACAACAGATGAACTTCTGTCTGTTCTATAAACCATTCACCTTCCTTTAGTCTTTTAAAATGAATGCAACTTCTACTTCCAGGAATGAAGCTACAGATTTCTTTGCCAAATGTTCAAATTGCTGTTCTGCCAGAAACTGTAACAGAAACCCAAGCCTTTATGCCTACATTGCCAGCAATAACGTTTTCTGCTAATAGCTTTCTTTTCCTTAGAATTCAATCCCTCTACATGAACCAACCACCTGAAATCTGTACTGCAGAAATTATGTTGGGTAAGTTTTTAACTATATTTGAAAAGTGAAACATTGATTCTTCATCTCTTCACATGTGTAAAACATAAGTAGTACTAAGTTCATGTCAGCAGTCTAAATTTAAACTAATTAATTGCTCAGACTAAAACAAAGACTTATTTTACAATGCTTGATTTTTCAGTATGTTCTTTTGAGTTCACAAACAGTATATGTTGTGCAACATCTGTTTCTCATCACCATAATATAAAACAGTATTTCTAAAAAGAGGGTGTTATTAACGTCTATCAGTATCTTCCCCAAAATTTAATTTGAATTACCTCAAGGATGAGGTAATTTCCCTATGCTCATCTCCCCCAGTCAGGGATGCACCTCTTAGGTTAATTAAACTAAGCTCCTGTAGTGAAAAGAATGGTCCATCTCTGTGGTGAGTTGTGGGTAGGTGTAAGAGCTGTCAAACTTCTGCCCCAAGCTGCCCAGAGACAGCAAGTTCTCATCCTAAAGGTGTTCATCTTGAGTTAACAGGAAAGCCATGCAGCAAGTTAATGCCATCTAGCGAGACTACATAATTTGGAATGGATCTTGCTGGGTCCAGCTGGCATCATATGTAAGCAGAAAAAGTACTACTTGGGCTGCCAGGACAACATACATGTGTATATATACCTAAGCCAACATTAAAATTTTGTAGATGCAGGTGAAGACTTCATTGTAAATTTCTAGAAATTGTATGTTTTTTAACAGAAATCAGATGTGCAATCATTTTTCAAATCCTGCTCATAGTCCCACAAATACAACAGCCATCCTGGAAAGACCAAATGTCATCTCATCTAGTTGCTTGCTGCAAAACTATACACAGTACCTTGCACTTGTTCATTATGGATAGTGGCCAGGTTTCCTCCTAAATTCATGCAAGCTGTTCGTGCAGCATGCCAAGTGACACGTTCATCTTCCATAGATCCAAATATTTTGTAACACTAAAACATGAAAAAATTCTATATATATTATCTTTACTCCCAGATTGAAACCCACTGCTTTAAGAAAAGCAGGATGGAGAAAAGGCAGTAAAATAATGCATTTATCTGAAAAAAAAACACATTCAGCTTGAGTTTTTTGTGCTTGTCCTTGCTCTACATAAAATTAAAGGTCTCAAGAAAGTGTTTTGCTCAGCAAGACACATACAAGATTTGACCTGAAATCCCTAGAAAATAAGGAAACCTGACTTTTCATAGACAGTCAGCTAACAGTGCTAAGTTATGCATGATTGATACTAGTCTGCCTGTTTATTCAACTCTACAAAGCATACCATGTTAGTAAAGGAAGACTAATTATATTCAGTACCGAAAAAGTATTATGGTTTGGTTGAAAAACATCAAGATCAAAGCATCGATACTGCAGGAACTTGGTCTAAACTCTTTAAGAAATGCACAGCAAAAGATTTGAAGTGACTAGAGAATGACTTTTCAACAACTGCAACTGAACAGGCTTATCTGCCAATACATGAGAAGCATCAAAAATCTACCTATCTTACAAAACAGTGAATAGGCAAACAAAGAAAAGCAAGGAGGCATCAACCAGCTCTCTCCAAAAAATAATAAGATTTTACTCTAATAAGAAACAATACTATTATTCTCGTTTTCTATTTAATGCTTTGCCAAACATCCAACATGCACTGTATCTGTTATGGTACCTTATTATGAAAGGAAAGCCAAGTTGGATGACATCCTCTTGGAGCTGAAATTGTTGTTGGAGGAACAGTTGAATTAATGGAACTGTTGTGCCTTTCACATATGTAGGGATTTGGATAACCACAGTTTATATCATTCCAAAATCCTGAATGTAAAATAAAGGGGGAACTGTATGACACCACATCCAGAGCTGGTTAAATGGAAATCAGTTTCACTCATTCTTACACAAAGTGCTTTTAGTTGAAAGATCAGTTCCTCAGAGTATCTCAGTTTACTATCATTCTATATCAGCATCCAGGATAAATATGTAACCTTATACAAACTGTTATTACAGAATGTTAAAAGCAGTGTAGAACCAGGTACTAGAAATATCAGTCTTACAGTGGTACATTAGGCCAATTTTAATCAAAATTATAAAACAGCTGTCTATAAAAACAGAGGTCTGTCAAACAGACTTCTAACAGAGCTTCCGCTGTTAACAAGAGCACAAAACTCTTAAGTCCTGGAAATAATACTATGGTCTACTTCTATAACATTTGGCAAAGGAGCAAAAAAAAAAAAGGGGGGGGGGGGGA
>NW_020799095.1:31138853-31235363 GCF_003259725.1 Athene cunicularia | reverse complement strand
AAAAAAAAAAAAAAAGCAGGTATTTTTACACATTCATAATCAAAAATACTAAGCATGAGCTTCCCACACAATGCAATTCAGAGGAAAAAGATTCTCATTTGTTTTGGTAGGCCATTATTTCATTCAAGCACTTCATTATTTTTGCTCCAGTCAGTAGATTATTTTAAAGCACAATGCAAGTTTGATTTTTCTAGCTGTCCTACCTTGTTCTTTGGTCAACACTCAGTTGTAAACCAATGAAATATGAATCCTCTTTCCCGTTTTTCAAGATCTAGAATATAGAGATCAAAATTATATAAATGTCCTCTTTTTATCATAGGAATCTATTACGTTAATAATGAGTATTATATGTCTGACTGGCAGAGGATATGAACTGCTATACTCTCTAGCTACAACATTTAACTTAGAGCAGCTCACAGCTGACAGTGCACAGTCAAACTTCACCATTGGCCAAAAGGTGTGGTCACTATATCAACACTTCTCACAATCTTACTTGAAAATCACTAAAATCAGCACCTCTTGTGCAGCCTCTGCAGTAGACATCATCTGACAAATTTCTCACAAGGGACAAGCCTTCCTACAATTGATTCCTATAAATTGATATAGGCCCTTGTTTGATCTCACCACCACTCTTCAACCAGCTCAGGAAAATTTCTGTGTAGTACAAATCTGACTTTTAAGTCCATTCCTGATTAAAAGAAGTTGACCTCAAGAGAGTATAAACAGGCAACCAACCCCAGCCACCTAGGAAATATCATTTAAAGGCTCTTTCTCATGGCATAATCCATGCCTCAAATTGTTCTTCTTGCATAATTATATTCTCCCCACAAGAAGAAGGATAAGGAACAAACTTGAGGACCAAAATGAGGCTGCTAGGCAGACTACATCCCAGATACACACTGATAAGATCAAAACCCAATGTTCTGATTGTTGCATATGTTACTATCTGCTTTGATCCACTACTTAAACTCAAGATATCTTATCTACTGCTAAACTTTACTTTCAGTTAACTCACCCACCATACAGAATCATAGCTCACAATACTTCTTGCCAAAATGAAGCCACAGATCAATTTCAAAGCGTGAAGATTTACCTTAGCACATTACCAGTTGCACATAATGTGGTGTAACTGCCACATGAAAGAGAAAAAGCAGATAATGATCTGTTTCATGCTTAATGTGCTTATTTCTATACAAAATACCAAACCAAAATTGTTCTCATCTCAGCTATGAAACAGTCTAAAAAAAGCCTTCAGTTTGTTCTTTGTATTAATCTGTCTTAATGCTACTGTATTCTCACTATCATAAAACTTGTAAGTAGAACACCAGTGTGAAAAGGATTTGTTCCCATGTTCACTTATTTTGGATGATTTATTCCATAGTATTAATGATTTTTCTTACATATCGCCAGAGGAACTTTCTTTCACTTTCACTCTCAATGACAGCAAGGTCTCCAAAGTTCCTTTTGCAGAATTCCCGACCTTTTTCCATAGGAACACTCTCTGTGCTGAAATAATATTGTTTGTCTTCATGTGTAATCCATCCATCCTCAGTAGTCTTGTATTCTGTAAAATAAATGGTAAGCTAACTATTGTTTCTGAGATACAAGACATTCTCATTAGTAAAATTTTAATAATGCTTTTAAATGCACACACACAAATGGTAACAGCAGTAACACTTACTGGGTGCAGGAGATTCAGTTGGTTCAGGCTTTACACTTGCACCTGTCAGAGAAAGATAATTATCATGATTGTACACTTCCTGCTGTAAGAGAAAATATTTACTATGATTGATAGGCACGTTTTTCTATTAACTTAGAATTTTACAGTTATCAGTGGATTTAATCCCAAAAACTAGAAGGAACTAAATTCAATTCTATTCAAATTTCAATACATATTTTTGTTTCCTGGGGCTATTCCTTATGTGCTAGGTATTATGAAATACCATTGAATTTACCTGAATTAAGTAATTATTTTTGGTATTCACTGGATGCAGAAAAGCTTATCTCCCAAAGCATTAACTCTATTAAGACAGTCCTGTATCTGCCTCTCCCTCCCTTCCTTAGGTCACTTATACACCAATTTTGGCTTAAATCAGAGGCAGCAGGAATGCAGGCTGGGTTATCTTCTTCCATGGTGCCCTAACTACTACAGAGTGAGTATCTTTCTCTGGCTGAGAAGAACTTCTATCTGGATCTTAAAAATTTCCCTAGATAAAAGCTCACTGGAAACAATCCCAAGAAATTAACTGGTCCTGTCTGAAAAGGCGGCTTCAGCTAAAGAGTTCTACTGTTTGTTTTTCCTATGTCATCATGGAGATGGCATCCTGGATGGCGTCATTAGGATCTAGAAAAACAGTTTCTAATACAGGAGATCTCTGTCTTTACAGGTTTACCAACTGATTTTGTGCTAAAATATAATCTCAGCAATACTGGCATTTAATAAGAAATTCTCTGCCTAAGAAATTATTTTACCAATATAAAGTAGGGCTCATACTTTATTGTTAAAAAACTAATGCAGCATCTTTATTTGGTAAGAATGTGGTAAAATGTTTAAATGAGCACTTTCTAAACTACTCAAACTTAGGTAGATGCACTGCTTGTGAAACTCAAGATTTCCCTAAATTATAATATTTGTCTTGATGTCTTCAAAAAATAAAAAGCATCCAAACTCAGATCTCAAGAGAATTTAGCAAGAACTCAACATGTGAATATGAAATCCAGTCAAAGCCAAATAAACTATCCTAAAACCAGGCTCTATCTTGCAACTACAGATTCATTTATCTGATAAAACAGTACGTGAGCCAAGTAAAGGAGGGGGTTTTCACACATAAAAATACAAGTATGTGAACTGATTCGAAAACTGTTTTCTAATAACTAAAAAATCAACTCAGAAAAAAAAAATCCAAAATAGGATTTTTTGGAGAAGGTATGAACTTTAATGAAAAGTCAAAAGTGAATGTGAATATTCAAAGTAACATTTCCTATTTTTCACGTATCACATTTCCCCTTCTGAAATTATAGAGAAAGATCAGTGAGAAGTCCCAGCAGGGCACCAAAGGCTCTGCATCTTTAAATACATCAAAGACATGGAAAGCCTTATACTACTTTGATATTTCACGTTCCACAGGGAATTATTCTGATAAACATGTTTTGAAATTTTTTATTTCTTAAAGTTAGGGAAAAAATCAACTGAGAATCTTTTCTTATTATACTAATACACAGGAGTAAACAATACCTTTTCTTATCTGGCAAATCCATCCATATAGATAATCACAGTGCCTGTCATTCCAAAGCATGCTGGAATCGCCACTGATCTCTGCACAAAGCTCAATGCCTTGATAATTATTGGGTTCTCCAAAGCCCCAGTTTTCATACCGCACCTATGACAGAAAAGGTTTTGTGAAGATTCTGTTATATAGAAAGAAAATAATGGAGAAAGGGAGGAGACAGCATCAAACCACAGACCTACAACTTGTTCCTACTGCCAGTTTAAAAACTTAGATAAGAGGAAACTAGAATCTCCCCATGCAAATGCTGACATTTCAAACTTTTTTTCAGATTGTAACTGAACTGCAGCTTAGATAACAGTTACTTCTGATCACACTTGGAAAAATATTGACATTTTTTATAGGATGTAAATTCTGTAAAATTAATCTAATAACAATGGGGCATTCTACATGTTAATATTCAATCAAGCAAATATCCTATATGAGTAAAATAGTGGGGTATTATTGAGACACACAAAAATGTTGGCATTTTTCCCACAGAAATATTACTGCTATACTGCTAAAATTTCAATTTCTGTATGGTAAACTTCCATCAATATATTTTGACCAACCTTGTATGAAATACACCCACATCTCCAAAACCACTTTTGTTTCTACAGCTTTATATCTTAGTCTAAAGTACAGTCAAGTCATACTGACATAAAACAACTGTCATGGAATGTAAGCAATGTTCAGCTCCATGGAATGTAGGCCATTTCATATAAAGATCTAATTAAGAAATAAGAGAAATACTAAAAATCGTCTATTTTACTCAAAAAATCTTTGCATTTATAAGAACATCCTTTTAGTCTACATGAATTTCATTTTCTTTTGGATTCAATGCACATGTTCTTATCAAAAATCAGTATGTTTTAGCAAAAAAAAATAAAATAAAATCAAGCCATGAAATTGCTATCTATAAGCTCTCCTACAGAAAGCACAATACAGAAGAGGGTTATGATTAAGCATAAAATTACACAGAAACACATACACCACACACATTTGAGGATCTCAGGGAATGCAAAATAACAGCTGTGGAAAATTAAATCACTCACTGGAGATCCATCACTCCAAACAAAGCCATCATCAGGATTCAAGTAATATAAGCCCATCCAGAAATGCTGGTGGTAATATCCATTGTTCCTAAAGAAAAAAACAAAATATATATATCTCATTTATAAGAAGTTTAAACATAAACCCTAAACTAATAAGGGCATTACAATATTTTTAATTATCTATCATTTACAACAACTGCTCTAAAACCAATAACAACCAGGGTGGAAATTAATTAAAATGCAACCACTCCTAGCTGTTATCACTATACATTAACTCAGATTGAAATACTGACAAAGCAAATGTCCAGATCCAATCCAACTCCTGAAAATAAGATGGCTTAATACTTTTGTATAATGGTTCAGTAGCTACTGTTGCTCTATCTATCAACTCTCCATTTTCTCTCTAAAGGTGCTTACAGTTTCCAAATGCAAAGTTACTTGCTGCAGTTGAATCATTTTATATTTAAATATAGCACCTTAAATTAATTCTTGTCTACAGGCAGACAAAATTTATTGATTTATCTGAATTTATTGAGTCAATTTGTGGTAAGTTGGCATCTGAGACTTCTTCCTTACTATAAGTACGTAGCCAGAATTCTGGTGCGGTTATAGCAATTTGCAAGTCTGTCATGTTTCAGTCTTGCTTCCTAGTTAGACAGAGATGTACAAGTTCATTAAGCCCCATCTATACAGGTCATATTGCAAGTCTTACCTTTTTATTTGATCTCATTTAGAAATCTCACATAATGCATTTTACAGTTCAGGGACAATCTTATTTACATTCTCTGTGTAGGAAAAAATTAATCTGAAGTTGCTTCTACTTCCTGATTAGTTCATAATAATGGCAGACAATCAACATATTGACCAGACTTATATCACAACTGTTATCCTATTTGTACACTTGCTTATGTGAAAACAACTGGCATATGTGGTAATTTTATAATATCCTCAAATCCACAGTAAATATTTTTACATCACACGATAAATATTGCCTCAACTAGATATTTTGCCAATCTCATTTTAGCATCAGCTTCTGGCATGATGGCCAGTAGTCATACAAGTCCTGCTATTTCATCAGCTCTACTTTTTTACTGTGTTTGACACAGGTAGAGATAATGAATCCAGACTGGCATACAATGAAGTAAAAACCTAAAATTAAATACTTTAGAAAGATCAAAAGGCTAATTAAAGTGAACAGGTGACCACACTACAGATACTCACGCAATAGAACGCCATATCACATACTGTTCTTCTTTACCATTAATGGAGGCCAGATCTCCTCCTATAGCTCGACAAAACTCTTGAGATTCAATCCATGTCTTCTTCTGCTCTCCTCTTGAAAAAGGCTAAAGAGAGCATTTTGCAATCAGACAAAACAGATGATATAGATCACAAGATCAAGAAACATCAGCTGCACAAAAGCAATTCATTTACAATTAACTCATTCTATGGGGTTTACAGAAACTTCAAATATAGGGGTTTTGTGTGTTTGCCTCATGAAACAGGCTTAGTATGACTGTCTTTAAGCCAAGTTAGTTAACTGCATTGCTGGCAGGAGTATCTGCTGCAAGACAACAACTAGGAGGAAGGCACTTTTATCTTAATGAGAAATTAAGATTACAGCAGAGCTGAAGGTCAGACTTTAATGGAATGAATAAAACCATGACCATTTCAATAGAAGGGAAAAAGATCTCTACGTATAATCTGTGAATAAGCTTATGTGCAGCAAATAGAAACTACATTAATGCAGAAACAAGTAACATACTTACTTTGAAACAGAAGCTAATACGACTGTTAGAATCCCAGCCTTCTGGACACCGGGGAATAGGAGTTGTTGTAGGAACAGGTGGAAGTGTTACTCCCTCTGCCCACACTTTACATAGGAACTTTGCCTTTTCTTCACATTTTATTACATCCCATAATCCACCTGCAATTCCAGTCCTCATCGCAACGCAGCCTGGCTTTCTTCCTGGTTGTAAACAGGAATGCACAAAAGCAACATTTAGCGTGTCGTATGAATTTAGAAAACTTCATACTCTATCCTGACAGAAATTAAGTCTGTACAGAGTCAAAAATGTTTCTAATGTTAGAGTGGGTCCAGAGGAGGTACACGAAAATTATCAGAGGGCTGGAACACCTCTCCTATGAAGAAAAACTGAGGAAGTGGGGTTGCTAAACCTGGAGAAGACAAGGGGACACCTTATCATGGCCTTTCAATCTATAACAGGGGCTTATAAGGAAGATGGAGAAAGACTTTTTACCAGGGCCTGTAGTGACAGGACAAGGGGAAATGGTTTTAAAAAATTAAATACAGTAGGTTTAGATTGGACATATGGAAGAAATTTTTTTGCTATGAGGGTTGTGAGACAGTGGAACAGGTTGCCCAGAGAAGTTGTGGATGCTTCATCATTGGAAGTGTTCAAGGCCAGGTTGGACAGGGCTTTGAGCCACATAATCTAGTGCAAGATGTCCCTGCCCATGGCAGGGGGCAGATACTAGATGATGTTTAAATGTCCCTTTCAACCCAAACCATTCTGTGATTCTATGACTCTAATTCATAAAAAAAAGCAAAAAATTTGTGGTTCATCCACATCTGAGATACTGAATTGTGCCTCACATCCAACCACTTCCAGTGACTGACACTAGCAACATCATAAGCTGTGATACAACAAATTCTCCCTTAAAACTAAAGATATTGTCAGAGCTAATTTCTCAAATTTGTCCAATTTGACTATGATTTTCAAAAATAAACTTGCTATATATAGGCCTAATATTGGCTTCACAATCTGCCTAGCCTTACCACTTCACCTGACACATTCAAATCAGCATTTAGGCACTGAAATAACAGAGAATCAGAAGATCTCCCTGAAAGGTAAATGCCAGTACCTTGAAGGCTGATTATCACCCCCTTTCTGATGTGATCATGTCAGTGATTAAATGACCTCCCACTCCCATATTTTTATTAGAACAGAAAAAAATGTTTTAATCAACAAAACTTATTAAATAAGGAAATCATAATTAATTTAGCAAAGATATTAACTAAAAAAGATTAAATACAAATAGTCCCTTGGCCCTCTTGTCCTTCCCTACAATCCCATTTTCTCTGGCAGAGATGCTTCATGCATGCTGTGATCTCACACACCTCAAAACATGCAATGAGCAAGTGTACTATGAGATATGGCTACACAGGCAGAAGTTGCAAGCAGGGCATGCAGAGGTTGCTCTTCCAGAGTAGTACAGACACAGACTTTTCCAGAACAGACACAAATCAAAAACGTGATCTCAGTTTAAATTTTCTTCCCAAGCTCATGTTAAAAACATTCCAGCACTAAGCAGGAAGTTAGCAACAGCACTACATGCTTGAGAAAGCAGCCAGATTGAGAGTAATTAGTCACAGAATCACCGAATCATCTAGGTTGGAAAAGACCTTGAAGATGATCCAGTCCAACCATTAACCTAACATTGACAGTTCCCAACTACACCATATCCCTCAGCGCTGTGTTAAACACCTCCAGGGATGGGGACTCCACCACTGCCCTGGGCAGCCCATTCCAACGCCTAACAACCCCTTCTGGAAAGAAATGCTTCCTAATATCCAGTCTAAACCTTCCCAGGAGCAACTTGAGGCCATTCGCTCTTGTCATATCGCTTACTACTTGGTTAAAGAGGCTCATTATACCCTCAAGTGAGGGCAAGGAACGAAGTAAAAAAATCTCAGGTACTGAGCAATATATCTTGGGCACTGAGCTCATTAAACAGTATAGAGCCATACCTACCAGGCATTTCAGAATTCCAGTGTGTAAATAAGACAGATTGGCCATTAGCCCACTTGAATGTTCCTTTTTCTTCTATATCTGAAAGTCCAATCCAAAAGAATCTTTCTGTTCTCAGCCCAACCAGGCTAGTCAGATAAGCTTGTTCATATCTGTTCAAAAGATCACAGCCATTAAATTAATACTATTAAATTTATTTTTAAAAGTTGTAAAAGGCTTGGTATATTCTCAGAATTATCACTGCACCTTCCTGCAAGTGTAGCTTGAATGGATTTAGTTGAGCAAAGCACATAACAAAACATCACATAAAAGATACTTTGTGAACTTCAATATCAGAGTATTCTGCCTTCTCTTCAGATGTCCAGTAAAGAAATCATGGAATGACATGAAACTGGTGGATAAGAAGAAACCTGATGTGACTTATTTGTTATACCATTTTATTTTGTGAGAGTTTCTAGTACCCTTGTATTTTAATGGCTTCTTGTTTCAGGCAAATCCCAAACTGCAAAAGGAATCTCAGCATTATTGAAGAAATATTGAAAGTAGAGTCTAGAGTAGTCAGATACTAAATTATCAAACTAAGGAACGCAACAAAATAGATCAAATAATCACACTAGAAATGTTATGTTTGGGAAATAAGCCTATGTAGAGGTAAAGCCTGTCATAGTTCGTTATGGTGTTTAAACTAACAGCTCTTAAGAAATCAAAACAAATATTAAAAGAAGTCTCCACTTAACAAGGTATAGTCTGAAGACCACATTAAACGGTTTTTATGACAGCTGTACTACCTACTTTTAGAGAGCTATCATTATTCATGACAGCTAGAGCTTTCACACTAGAACATATCTATTTAGGTTATAAACAAATAAGAGAAAGTGTAAAGCATCAAGTCAACTGCAAGCAAAATAAGATTTGTTTCTTAATCCTAACTTTTATTTTCCCAATAACCCACATTCAGTAATGTGCACCAATTGTTCAGAAATTTAGCACACCCAGAACCCTGGTTGAATTGTGATAGATTTTCAGGTACCAAGCACTTCTAGCATTAATTGGTTTATCATTAAATATTTTTTTAAGGTAGTGCAATTCTAAGAAGATCAGATAGGTGAAAATTATATCTTCTTGCTCATTTGAACTACCATTTGAAAGAAATTCAGAGCCATATATCTTCATTTAATAATCAAAATTGGATTCTGCACCCCTTACTCAAGTAAAACCCATCCTCAAGCCACTACAATTAGGGAAACAGAAAACGTAATTAATTTTTTTTTCCTTGACATAACCATCTATATCAATACTGATTTCACACTCATCTGTAAACTGAATTCCTGGATTTGAATATAGGTGCAAAAACTGTGAGAAGTTCTGTACCTACAGATAGCTGTTCTCTCAAGCAAGATTGTTGTCCAGATCAGAGTCTTTATTTTTATATTCAGTGATGTTAGATCTGAAATCCTCATGTGATCCACTCATGCAAGTACACTTTTACATACCTGTCTTCAATAGTTGCTAAAAAGGCCTGATGCCTTCCACAGGTTTGATTTGCTTGAGAAAATGATACAAATGTATTTCCAATGAAGTAACAATAAAAACCATGTCTTCTCCAACCCTGTCAAAATAAACATTAAGTGATTACATACGTTACAGCTTTTCTAAACTCTTTTAATAAAATGTTTTAAATAAAAAATCTAAACAAATAAATTAAATTAAATTAAATTAAATTAAATTAAAATCCCAAATTTATGCTACTGTCAGCTAGCTAATCATTAGACAAAGGAACAACCAAACTGGAAAAGTCAGACTGGACACAGGCAGGATCAAAGCTTTTTAAAATTTTGTTGTATAAAGCATTTTTTCACATATAATGGTACTTACACTGGTACATATACTGGAATCAGTGCATTCCAGTTATAAAGGCATGAAAGGCTTTGCTGTGCACCTGTAGTGCTCAGTATAGGATTATAACTAGCACATAGGCATTGTGTAATCATCAGAACAGTCTTGAGAAAAAATTTCAGCTTGTCTTTTCAGAAAGGGAATGACACCTCAAACAAGTTTGTTTATTATTAACATTGAAACACTCTTCTAATGTTTTGTCACTCAAATGTTGTTAAGTCAGGAATATGCTTACAGAGGAAGAGTTTGTTGTGACCAGTCACAATTCACACAAATTTTCTTCTAATGGTTTTCAATTTCTCACTTATGAGAAACATTTTTCTACAAGTCTGCACTTAGTTCTCTAGGCAAATATAGCATCCATAAGCATTAGGATCCCTTTATCTTCTCCATCAGTCAAATATTTGTAAAATTCCTGGGTACTCCTTTACAAATACTGGGAATAAATATCAAAGACTTCCTGTGCAGCTGTGTAAAGCAGACTTGGAAGAAAAGGCAATTTCTTCATGGAAGAAAAAAACCCAGTAAGATCCTCTATGACATAACAAATTACAGTAGGTTTTTTGGAATTACTGAGCATTATATTACCAGAAGGCAAGCATTACCAAATAAACAACAGATCCGCTGGCAGTTCAGAAGGAGTACAACAGATTCATTTTGCTGAGGCACTTGTAACAAACTCTTCAAAGTAGAGGGCACTGCCAGAGACCACAGCAAAGCTTTGAGAATAGTATGTAGACAAGCTCACCCTTCCTGCTGTGAATAATTTTGAAGAAACTTGTAGACAGAGCTGAAAAGCAACTGCTGCTACAGGCAAATCCCTTATGAAGGCTTGAATGTCAATCAAAGAAAAATGGCCTGCTGCAGGGACTACAGGTTTGAGTTTTGGTTTAAGTTCTGGAAAAAGAAACAGAGCATCTAGAGCCAAATGGCAGTCAGAGCCTTGATTTATTCATATGTATCACTTATCCCATCTGCCATAGAAATGAGAATGCCAGCTGTTCTGATGATGCAACACAGAAACCATTTTTACTGTTTTATCTGTCACCTAGGGTAGCACTTTCTCCTCTTAATCATTCCTAGCAGCCTATTCAGATCAGGCAGCTTCTTCTGCACTTACTCTCTGGCAACCCGTGTCAATGGTTTCCTCTTCTGCAGGAGCTTCTGACATGGGTTTCCTTTTACAGATATAGCCAATTTTCTTTTCACAAGAATGGTCTGCCCAAAATCCATCCTGAACATAAGAACAAAACATCACAGTCAAATGGGATTTAGTCTTCAAAAAAGGTGCTTTATGCTTTTAACTATTGAGGGTTTTTTTGCTAGCTTTAAAATAATCAAAACCTACATCTAAGTTCTGTACTTAACTCCAACCTCATTCCAACCACACTTCTACTGGGGCTGTTTCACCTTTGACTTATGCCTTCTTTAATTATTTACCCTTCTAAAAACAAAACCCTTGGAAGCGACAGCAATACACCATCTTTACAAAGACTGCTGATTTAATAAGCATGCAGGAGGAAAGGGAGATGTCATCTTTCCCAACAGAAATCCAGTTGCAACAGAAAAAACCAAAACAAAACAAAACAGGTTACATTCCTTTGTTAATACTTATATAAAACTTTGAAGACACAGAAAGTTTCTTGTCAAAGTTGCTCCCCATACTGCAGATTTTCAGAAGAAACAATGACATTCAGTGGGAGCTATACTGAAAGTTAGAAACTTCACACCATGCTCCTGCTATATTTTACATACATTTTGGTTCAACAGATGAACTAAGGTACTAAGAGAGGAAGAGAAACGTTGTGCAAAGCACTCTCTCACCTGTGCCTTAACCTTTGTAAAAGTAAAATTATAGCAGTTGATGGCTATTTCTTTTTTTTTTCTTCTTTTTTTTTCTCCTCCTCTTTTTTTTTTTAGAAATGTAAAATAATCATCATGGTAATACACAGTCCCTTGTGCCACAACATACGAAGTCCTCAAGAGCCTCAACAAACCCAGCTTACAGTAAAAACTCTCCCAAAGCTCAACGCTACCTCCTACAACAATGAAGAACCCCAGGGTGTTCAGCTGGTGCTTCTGTCTCCTGTCCTCTGATGACTGCAAGGCAAGTCCATTGGTTACTGTCTCATCATCTCCTACCATTTCTTTCTCAGTTTCACTAGGCTGGTAGACACTTCAAATAACCACCCAAAACTCTGATCTTCTCAGTTTGGAAGAAATCAGCACAACTTTCACAACCTTTAGACTTCTTCAACATAGAAAAACTTACTATGAAGCTTTGGCTTTCTAGTTGCAGGAAGATCCTTTGGAGGCGTCTTATCATAACTTTGTCTTCGCTGGGAAATTCATGCAGTAATTTCTAAGGACTTCGTACCTGTCTTACGAGCTGCCTTTTGCAAATACCTCTCTATTCTCCTACTTCCTCATTAACTAAACACAAACACTTCCTTTAAAAAGAAGGTGGTGTCACAGACAGGGGCAGGTTTTGTTCCATAAAAATAATTGATGGATTCAGATTACTTCAGCCAAGGAGTGAACAACCCAAAATAATCAGCAGCTTAACAGTATATGGACTTAAGGAGACAAACCTCAACAAAACCCAAGGAAAGTCAACTTCTAATTATGCTTTGTTTGGTCAGTTGATGGCTTATGCCAAGAGATTCTGGACTAGTGTTACTTCCATGGAATCTGAAGTTTCTTTTCCTACTAAGATCAGCTATTTAATAGATAAATATTTTGAAAGTGTTCAGAAGAACCCACAATAAAACTAGCTTTTTATACAAAACCCATGTATATGAAAAGTCTGTAGCTAAAATGTGTTGTGGTTTTTTTAATCTATAACTGTCACAATAGAAATTACTGACTTTTGAACCCAAGGGAAAGTTTGGTCTGATGGTAAGCATCAAACCCTTAAAATTTAGCCTTGAGAGAAATATTTACCAGTCTGACTTGGTATAGAAAGCAATAGATTCTTCCCATCAAAAAGAATGGTAGAAAACCTAAAGCATAGCACATGTCAACAGCTACCCTTTCAAAATGTTAAACTGGACAAATGGTAGCTTCTTTACATCGAGGAAAATTAATTTGCATCACTGTCCAAAAGGTACAGAGTCAAATTAAAAGTAAAAACAATGTAATGAAGGAGGAGTTCAAATAAAACTGCATTTACAAACAGCAAATTAAATGAAAACCAGACAAAAGTCAAAACACAATGAACAAGCATGTTATAAATGGAAGTCCTTCTTGATGGCATTGTTTCATGCCTTATTGTCATAATTCTCTTCTAACTTTCCATTAGCAGCCTGATGTCACCAACAGACCTAAATGGCCCCCACCATCCTCACTGGGAGCCTCCACCCACCTGCCTGCACATGGGACATGGGGTTCCACTTAAACTCAGATCTGGGCCTTCAGCCCCTGTCTATGCTGCAACACAAGTACTTGTCTCCAGCTCCAGCCATGTCTGTACCTGGCTGGTACTTGTCACTCCACACCCTGACCTTTGGACTATATTCCAGGCTTGATCTTGGAGCTCCCTTGTCACTGCGGGCTTGCCCACCAATCACTAGATTGTGTCTGACCCTGGTTACTCTCTCCAGACCTGATCCTGACTCAGCTACTGGCATGACCTAGGACATGCCTCATCGTCCCAGACATGGGCTCTGGTCTGCCACCAGCTGCCTATCCCCGTGCCCTGCTCCCTCACTGGGGACAGTGGGACAGGCTCTGACTGGACAGGCTCCATCCCTGCAAGCTGAGCTATTACACCTGGCTTGTGGCTCCTCAGCTGTTAGGAAAGAGCTGATCCTTGTTGCTCCCCGATGCTTCCTTCTTTTTCATTATCCTTGAAGGCTAATTATCTGCTGCTACATATGTGAGCAGAAGAGAGACCAGTCACTTAAATCAATGGGTACGGAACACTTTTGTAACAGTTCACACTCTGAGAACCAGATAAATTCCGAAGACCTCAAAACATCCTGTATCTCAATTCCTCAAAGTGAGAGAGGAAGTAATTGATTTTTAATATCCCTGCTGGCTTTCAGCTAACCTGTTCTTAACTGCACAAAACCCCCCACTCTTAAGTAGCTCATTCTGCTTTTTACTAAATACACAATTGAAATGATTTCAACCTCTGTAGCAAGTTGTGTATACTTGAAGACTTTTGCTCTTTTTCAGATTTCTGTTTCACAAATCAAAACCCCCTTTATTTCTTCAGCCAAAACTTACATCACGCTTTCTGTACTGCTTTTGAGCACCAATACAAGTGAATGGATGACAGCTTTCCTAAAGCAGCAAAATGGAACAGCAGGCTGCTACTTTTATTTATAGCTACAGCCATAAATATATCTATCTATTGCTGTTGCAATGAAAAGGGCGTCTGGGGTTTAGATACAAGCCTCACTTAATACATATTCAGTGCTGGACAACCCCAAGATCCTTCTGTACTGACAGACACCGTGTTAGTTGAATAAAGGGAAGGCTTGGTTTACCAGAGGAGGGAGTATTCTGTGCCACTGCACAGACAGTGGAGCACAAATATCCTCACAACCTTAAAAATTGCTTTGTTCAACTACCATGTGCACCATGGCCTGGTTGCCAAGGGAGAAATATACATTTACACTCTTCTCACCAGAGCATGTCCACCAACACAATGGAGAAGAATTCTTAATACACTATAATCTTACCCATGCTTCTGACCAGTCCAAAATGCTTCACTAAAATACACATCAAATTCTAACCTTCTGGACTCATCTGACTGCACATGAAGTTCCTTTTCCCTGCTGAATTCATACAGCAATGAAACTGTAGATCTGAACTTTGGCTTGGCTAGAGAACACCTCCACAAATACGCATAGTTCTGCTCAATTTTGGGAGATTAATATGCTATAACCTATGCAAGTGTGCTTCTTCCATGGATACTACTGTGGTTTTGCTCTCCCAAGGATGTTGTTTTAGTTCTCTTCCTCATTCCTTCCTGGAACTGATGATGTGGTCCCTTTTCCTTCTAATGCTGCACCTGCTAACTTCTCTATGTCTCTTACAGCTTCTTCCTGCTGCAGAGCTGGCCCAGCCCTCCCCCGCTGCTATCAATCTCAACTTCTGAATTTGAGTGTTTTGCACCAGAATGATGGAGACACATGAACCAGCTGCATGCATACATGTCACTGTTGCTGTTGATGACTGCACCTAAGTGAAGCAAGTTAAAAACTAGGCCTATTGGGGCTTAAGTGAGGGCTTGCCCTATGAGGCAAGCTCTGTATAATGTTCAGGCCAAATGGGAAAAAATTTTTAGTTCTCTTCAATTTATAAGTGCACCCACCAAAAGTGCAACCCTCAAGTTTTAATTTTGCAAAATTACAAAACGCCTTTGGTACAGGTAAATACCTTTTTTCCTCCTGATGAAATAGGTAAATCCTGAAGGAGGTGGTAAGTTCAGTATTTTTAATTATCACGAAGAGGAAAAATACTATTTTACAAAATTGCACACACAATGACTTTTATAACAGGTATTATCTCATTTCCTGTAGTGTACCTAGGTCATTGATGACTGCCATATTCCAAAAGGCAGCCTTTTCAAAGCAGCCTTTTAAAAGTAGGTATACAGTCGCTCAGTAAAGGCTTCCACTAATGCCATCACTGACTACTTTTCTCACAGCTCTTCATGTGCAGTGCTGATACAAGCACAACAATTAATCCATCTCGACCCAAGCCTTATAATTTTGCCTAGAAAAAGAAAATGAATGCTTCTATTTTCTTCCAAAGATAGTAGTTCTCTCCAGTATCATTAAAAATTGCTAGTGCAAATTTTTAAGGTGGGTGTATATCCCTTATTCAGTCAAAGCAGAAAAAAACCCAAACATATCCAAAATATCTTTGTAGCTTCCTGAGGAAAAGTATTTAATATTCATATGCTTCAAAGTGTAACTAAAAGTTTCTTCAAAAAAGCCCACATGTATGGACTAAAACCCAGCAAAATGGATCATGGGGGACAGTTGCCTTCAAGGAAAGTCATCACTTGCCTGCTTCTCAGGGAAGACAGAAACAACTTTCTGGCAACCTTAAACAAGGATCCCTCCTCAAGAAATAACATGTATAAGACTCTAAAATAGGTGCTTCAAGCAGTAATATCTCCTACTTTTGTGCTCTTGCATAGAAAAAAAAAAAAAGCCCAAATTACCAAATTATATATAAAAGTATAAGATAATTAATAGCCACATGACTTTACCTTTCCTTTCATAACAACACAGTCCTCTTGCCTGTTGTTTGCATGAGTGGGTTCTCCACGAAGCCACTTGGTGTAGGTGACAGGTGTCCCATCGCTCCATTCAAAGTACATCTGAACCTTGAGGTCATTCAACCCAATCCATAGCTCATCAGTTGGCTCTAAAACATATAATTAACAAGGCTGATAACAATCCTTTTATATGATGTGAACTTTTATCTTCATGGAACAGAAAATTATTCTCAAGAAGTTTAACAAGTCACAGGAAATTAAGGCTCCCTCTTTCATGAAGAGGACAGATCGTTCCCCATATACCCACTCCAGGCATCAGAAAAGTCCACTCACTTCAGTGCCAATGCAGTAAGAGTGCTTAACATTTTTACAAAAGAGTCAAAATTCTCTCTTTGTTGAATTATGTTGCAACACAACTAGGTTCAATCTTTTTTTCCAGCTCAAAACTCTTGAAACAAGATATGAATAAAACACCTCAGTAAAATGCTACCTCCCTTTTCTTCCTACCTTTAGTGAAGTATAGTGAAGAAAGAGCATCTTTTCAAATGCCGAGACACCCAATGTTGTCTTTTAGAGCTGACAGCCAGAGTATTTGCAAGCCTTCCAATTACATGTGTTCCTATATTTTATTTCAGTTCAGAGTAAAATGGAATTCATGTAGTTGCTGGACTTTTTTCAGTTTACAGTTAATGGAGTTAACTGCTGGTTTTTGTCTGGAATGAAAGTGTGGGCCTGATCAAGGATGTTACTTTACAGCAGCTGTTTCTTAGAGAGTTATTTGTCTGTGCTTAAAATCCTCCATCCTAACACATCGCTACTATAATGTTCATACCTAGTTTTGTTCTGAATAAACTATTTGAATAAGGAGGATTCAAAATTTGGACATTTATAATCAGTCTGAACTCCATCATCATCAAAGGATATTCCTCTTTAGAACTGATTTTCTGACTTTGTTCACTGCAATTGGCTTTTTAAATAATTTTTTTTATTTATTTATACTCTGTCATCCATCCATTCACCAGACAGCAGGTGTGTCTCCTTTTGTCCACAGCACCATGACCCAGATCACACTGACCAGCTACATGCAGAGTCCTTTCCTTAGACAGCAGGCTTTCCAAGCAGAGTATGAACTACTTGGTTGCTGAAAATTACTTATTACGAATATTATTCATAAATGCTAGGGAGACTACTTCTTAAGAGTTTTTTCCACTGTTTATGACCTTGCATTTCTACGACCCACCTACAGCATTCAGAAGTTTTTCCTGTTCAGTTTGTTATCACAGCTCTTGCTTTCTTCTGTAAGTCTTCCTCTAACATCCTCTATACAGACTGAGCATAGTCAACCTGACAATGAAACTACTCACAGAAATTAAAAATGGGATTATGACAAAAGACATCTGCTGTAGGAGTGTGTCTCACTGGAACTGGAACTGTTTCTTTTCTGTTGCTGCTGTCAGTAGCAACAGAAGTGCCTGTAAGTTAAAAGTGACTGCCCACAAAGGCCACCTTTCTGATTAACGCATTTCAGGTGGACTTCTTCCTAAATACCCCCATAACTTAAAGCTCTCCTATGGCATTTCTCCCATCTACTAGTTAGAGGAACATGGAAGCTTCCCATTTTGACCAACCAAACTGCTACAAAAATTACCCTCCCAGCCTGTCACTTTAATGGAGTCCACTCTCTCTCCTTTCTCTTTCCCTCCCTTGTCTCTCCCTTCTTTATTATACCTAAGTATAATCAGCCCTCAAAGCTCATCCATACTGTCCTTACCATCTCTCCCCCAAAAAGAAGGGCTCAGATTCACAGGACATCGGGCTTCATTTTCAAACAGGCACCCTTACCTCTTCTTCCAGACTGCTCTTCATGTTCAGAAGTCCCCCAACATCACATCCCAGTACCCTCCTTTATGTTCTCCTTTGTTACAAAAACTGAAACCTGTTCCAGTTCCACTGCCCATCATGCTCTCATTCCCTCCTTAGCTACTGCCCTCCGTGCTCACTAATTTCTTTTTTGTCTACTTATCAAAATATTTCTCTCTGTGTTTATTGAGCACCTAGCACAGCAGAGGCCTCATCCATAACCGGAGCTCCTACTGTGGTGGGCTCACACCATGGTAATATGAACAATAAACCCCATTTTTTAACAAAAGGATTGCATCAAAGTCATCTAAATAAGCCATGCACATCAGAAATGGCCAAGAGCCATTTCTGGCTCTGCAGAGCCTCTTCCTACATAACATTTTATCCTCTGAAGAAGAAAGGCTGTCAGAGTTTTGCAATTACCTCTAAAGTTGGTTGACTAAATACCAAGATTTTTTTTTCCCATCCACTTGTAAATAAGATGTTTTGCACTCTTTCCAACACGCACTCTGCCATGTTTGTGTCATATCACATGCTGGACTTCTGTGTAAACATCCAGAATGCCCTTCTGAATTCTTCATGTTCCTCTCTGAAGTTCTCCTTTGTGGGTGATGGCAACAAAAGCTCAGCTACTATGACAATACTCATCTCATTGTACTCCTTCTTCCTGTGTTTTATCATGGGACTGTGAATTGTTTGGCATGAAGACAGACTTTTGTTCTTTCTGTACAGCACTTACTGCAGCAAAGTTCTGATGCAGACAAGATTTTGTAGGCATAGCAATACATGGTGTTCTCATCTCAATGGTGAACAAGGGTAATCTGGTACTGTCATAAACTGCCTTAAAAGGCTTCTTTAGTTGTTCCAGTTTTACTCCTCTGAAAATGCTTTCAACAGGAATGCTTTCAAAATAGTCTGTTGCAGTGAGTGTGCCATATGTGAGAAGCCTGGTTTCCTTCAGGACTATTTGCGTTTCAGAAACATTCAGTTTTACAAAAAATGTGCAGTACAAATCAGTTCAGGAAAGGTCTTTGGAGAAGGCATTAAACTATGAAATAGTCTACTTCCAAGGAGTAAAGTGAAAATACAACTAATTTCCTCTAGAGCCTAACTTCCTTCAAATGTCCTAATGTCTCATCAAGAGGCTCTACCTCTCCTAATGATCACCTTGAAAGAGTAAAAGTTTCATGTTGTTCATGAAAGAACAACAAATCCCTCTTTCAGGAATGTGAGAACAAGCACAAGTTGCCATGCAGTTGGCTAGGATACAAAACTAAAGCATATCAGCTATTTTATAACTGCTACTCCAAGATTGCTGTTTACACTGCAGATCAAAGCAGCCTACTGCCCTTTCAGTGAAGGATAAACTAACACACACTTGCCTGGCACTGAAAGCACAAATAGGATCTGGTACTGCAAAGAAGCATACCTAGGTGTGAACATGGCCCTCCCATCAAAAAGCAGTAACTAATCCTACATGCAAAATCAGGTTCATGTAAAGCAATAGCAACCACACAATTGCCTCAGCATCAGCATGGTTGCATCTCCCCTAATGAACACACTGCACCTGTAGCTTAACATGCCTTGCAACAACTCAAATGTGTGCTCGGAAACTGAGCACCTAAGTACCATATTTAATTTGGGGCACATCTGAACCCACATACTGTAACAGACAGCTTCCTTTTTCAGAAGAAACACAAGCAGCATGAACTTGAAAAATAGGGACATGGCAGTGCTGGTAATAGGACCCAGATCTTCCCAAACTGTCTTTGACCAACAGACTTTGTTTCTCCTCATCTATATCTTTGCAGACCAATAGTAAAAATCCTTCCAGGTTCTGAAAAGGTTGACAGTTGTTTTAATCTGTATAAAAGGAGGTAGAAGCAGACCCTAAGAAACAGAAGTTTAGGGTTGATGCAATTCACAACATTGACCACAGATTTTCTGTGACACTAGTTTGTTTGGTTTTCATGCTCTTATTGTGGTTTTTATTCTTCCAAAGATTTTTTAAATTTAAAGTTTAACTCCTTCTTCACTCTGTGATCAGGAAAATATTTTTTTTAAAACAGTCTCATCCTTTTATTAATAGGTAAGACATATTCAAAATTATTTCTTAGTATAAATATATTTTATTACTATTATTAAAAATACTCACGGTACCCAAGCTGAGAAATAACAAAGCTGTACTCTTCAACATTATGGATGCTCGCTAGATCCCCATCCTCTTTCCTGCAAGATGTTAAGGCATCTTTCCATATTTTGGGGTCCCTGTGAATTATGTAACAGTGCCCAGCATATGACATCCATTGATCAGGACATCTAATTGGCACGTTTGTCTCTGGAAAGAAAAATTGCCATGAAGAGATTCAGAATTCTATTCTTAACTAAAGATTGAAAAATCACATGAAGAAATTAATTATATATTTTCTTCATGAAGAACAACAGTACTGAAAAATATGTACAGGGATAATAATCGGCATGCATGATTAAAAGTTGAAACTGCCAGTTGTTTTTAAAGAACACTACAGTTGCAAACACGTGCTTGCATCTTGTGAAAAGACAGAATTTAAAATTACCATAAAACACAGTTTTGACCTTTATATGCATACATACATACTAAAAGGCAAGGTTTACAGAGCTGTGCTCTATCATTTTTCTACACACGTCAGCATTTCTCTTCCTCCTCCATGCTGTAGAGCTATATGTTAAGAACCTGAGCTTACAAAACATATTTATGAGAGCAACACCCAAACATATAATAAACAGATTACTGCTGTTGTAGAAACATATTATGATTCTTGCAGCAATTTATTTATAATCAGCAGATGGGTTTAGCAAACATCAACATATAGAGTACAACAAGGACAGTGGGATTGCAGAAATTCTGATGGCAAAAAAAATTTGTGCATGTCAGGGAATGATGAGCAATGTGTTTGTGTATAACAGTGGGGTATTCTCCGTAGAAAAATTAAGTAGGCATCCAAAGTCATGACCAGACAGGCCCAGGTTGCAAGCACATATCCTGTCAATCCTGCCACAAGAGAGGAAGAGTGGGGGAACCCCGAAAAAACAAGCTGAATGTACATGGTGTTGGTGGGAGAAACAAGAGAGAACAGAGGTGGCCAATGCTGTTGTAAAGGTTAGTCTGATGCTTCAAACAGCTGCATAATTTGTCCAATGTTTGGTCTCAGCTCTGAGCATATGCATTTTACAGTGCTTTGCTGTGGCAGTCAGAGAATTGCTTTAGAAAAAAATCTAGGTATATGTGCACCTCCAACACACTTAGTGCACCCTTCTGCAAATTGTAAACACTGAATAGAACAGACATCAGCAGTTCAGACATGGCTACAGTCACAAAGGTATTTATTCCTCAGTGAGTCCGTGACAGTCTCTTTTTCAGACCGAAGGAGACTGTGAGACTATTACTGTAAGCACTAAAGCAGCTATGGCAGAGTGAGAGAATCTTTTGTTTGTAAATGCAGTAACACCAGGAAATTTGTTGCAGGCCACAAAACAAGAAAAGCAGTTGACAGTCTAGTTTCTCTGGTGCAAGTCTTATTGAATGACATAGTTGGGGATTTCTCAGTAAGTTTTCATTTCTTCATTTCCAGTACTCAGTAAAAATGAATTCTGTGCTTCCCTAGTCTCCTTTTAAAGAAAATACATGACAACACAAAGGCATACAATCTACTTCTTCCATCCTAATGGAAACAAGTACTCTTCCCTGAACTTGACTTAAGCAAAAGCAGCACACAAATTACAACAAGTAAGATGTAACAAAGGAAATCACATTAATGTCTAAAAAATGGTATCCCAAATGTCAAGCTGATTCATTTACTGTGCAATAGATCAAGATACATAAATGAAGTTTGTAAGCTCCTCAGATAGATAGCAAATACTTTTGTAAGCTGTAAGCTTGGTTTCCTGAAGTCAGAGGATGTCACGGTGATTGACTTAGGTGTCTAAAATAGTGAAAACTCTAACTGAAGTTTGTCTTGTGATTCAGGCATACAAACTTCTTTCTTTCACACCCATCCTCTGTGGTCTGATAACAGAGAGCTCACACAGCAGTCACAACAGTGACACTAAGAGCTTTTATTTCCGTATCAAATGTTTTATGAAACATTTGAGAACAATACTTTAAGATCACTCCATCTCGATGGATTGGGATGAAATCTATTTTGGCAGTCACTTGGTGGAGGCAGAGAGACAGACAGATTTTCCTTAGAAAACTAAGTTAAAAAATAAGCAGGCTCCTATTAATACTCTTTGCTGTATTACAGGGCAAATGCTTTGGAGCCCTGTTTCTCCATCACTTAGATGTATACAATCATGGGGCCCCCTGCTGGAGACAACACTTCTGCTACAAAAAAAACTGTACAAACTGTTGACTTCCTGAAAATCTTCATCTGCAACAAAAATAAATATTCTGTAAAATTTTTCTCTACTTTTTTTTTGGACACAAGTATGATTATATTCTACTGTAAAGTGTTCATTTTGTCCCACAGTCCTCACATACTGCCTTGTTAGACTCAGTTGTAACTTTTAGGGTTAAAGTTTCAAAGAATTGCCTCTGTGTTTAATGTTAAGTGCATGACTAAGTGCATGTATGAATTAGTGATTAATTTATTTCTTGACTTAGGAGCCCTAGTCAGGAAAACATCATCTGCCATGAGTTTTCCTTTACATCATTAGAAGCTGAGGGCACTTAACACCTTGCATGATCACATACTTATTCCTTTTATGACTTCCCCCCACGGGACATTTTGGAAATTATTTTATGAAGTGAATCACTGCCAGTTTCTGGTTAATCTGTCACGATGTTTACTCAGCAATTTCTGTACAATTGAAAACTTTTGTCTCATTTCTGTTCTTCCTCCAAATTACTGGGGAGTAAGGGAGAATCAAAAGCCTACAGCATAAGAAAGAAAAGGCCATTAGACTCCCCTCAAAACTGAATTTAAATCTAAATAAGATAGCAACCTGTATTAAATTGATAGTATATTTATAGGCATCAGTGTTTAAGAACTGATGTATGAAACCTGAAAAGCTGAGTGGTAACCAACTGAACAATCTAAGACAACCTATATAAATTAAACTATCTGGTTATCAGCTGTATATGAATACTAACAAAACTTTACATCTTAATTCAGAAAATAATTAAAATATGTACTGAAGTCCTACTCAGCTAAGGCAACAAATATGCTTGATTTCAACAGTGAAGTATTAGCTTAATTAATTTAAGTATTAAATACTGATTTCAATACTTAATTAACAAAACACTAGCTCATCCTTGTGGGGTTTTTTCTCTTAGCAGAAAAGCAAAACGAATTTTACAGAAGTCTCTGTCCTAAGTATTTGTTGACTGACCAGGTCGTATATTGGCAAAAGCAGGAAAAACATTAAAAAACATGTTTTTTAAGCCAAATGTCCAACATTGAGTTTCCAAAACATCTATTTTGCCAAGAATGCATATTAATAAATGGACTGGAAATCCAGTAATGGTTCAGCTTTCTGCTTCTAAAACCTGTACAAAATAATGTCAGTGGATTTAGGAGATACCTGTATGTCCTGGAAAGAAAAAGAAACTTGGAAAGAACAGAAAGAAGGTGATGAAACAAATTAATACTTTACAAGGTTTTTATAACACACAGAGAGATAATAAGGAAACAGGTCTAAATAAAGCTATGAAAACTTATCCCTGTTTTGTCTTTCCTGTGTACATTAGGCAAGTACCAGAACTACATTTCTTCTGAATAAGTGTCTGTATATGTATATATAATTTACATAAATTTCATTTTAAAGTTAGTTTCTATATATAATTAAATAATTTTATATAATATATGATTTATAGAATATATAGAGATATAATATATAAGTCTATATAGATATAGATTAAAATTATTTAACTGTCTCAAAATATTTTTTTTAAATTTCTCTAGTCCACTACCAACTTGGACTGGCAAACTTACTCTATTCCATAAGTAGTAAAAATGACAGCAAGAAGAAATAGATTATTTTCACTGAGTACATGGGGCTTTAGAAAATTACATATTTAAAAAAAAAAAAAAAATACATTATTTCTCTTCTTATTCTATGAACAAAATCTGACAGTTCTACTTGTTTTTTTGAAAAGAGAACTCCACAATTTCTGCAATTTAGAATTCAAAGCTACTGAAGAAAGATTACTACACAGGAAGTAGGGAGACCAGAACAAAAAGGAAGTACACACTGTTCAGTCTTGGTCAAGTTACAGTCTGCAAAGACCTTTGCTTGCTTTTACGATGTGCAATAACAAATAGCTATTAGAATCACAGATAGAAAACACTAGTCATTAATAACTTGTTAAGGGTTTATTACCAAACCTACCTGTAGGAATAATGAAAGATTCTAAAGTAGTATTTCCTCGTTTACAAATATAGCCAAGTTTCTGATCGCATTCCCGATTCTCCCACTTAGCACCTTTGCCAGGATTTAATGCTGCACAAATTTTTCCAGGTTCTGGAGAAGGATGTCCTGTTTTAAAAAAAAATAACTAACTACCTCAACAACAAAAACAAAGCATAAGGACATCATGGTTACCCTCCCAATTACTCTCACATTCTAATCTGTTCCATGCTTTAATTATAAGATACATTCACATACAGACAACTGTGATTCTCCACAGCCCTTTAGATTGAATGGAATAGTTCATTCCCTTAAAAGATTTTTTTTTTCACAGCAACCACAAGCTGAGATATTTATCCAGTTCACAATTTAACAACATCTTCACAGGCTCAAAGTCTTGATGGAAGGTATTACAGTGCACCTATTTTTTTTGTTGTTGGTTTTTTCCCTTTCTAAACAAAGAATGAATAAACTCCACAGCACAATCTTTAGGTGAAACAACTGTTCAGTGAACTAGTCAAATTCTGTACTTAGTATAACAGTAAAGACAAAAAAATTGTAAGTAATTATTTTGCTAATGTGAACTTGTCCACTTGTCTAAACAATATGACAGTAGCAGGATATTTAGACACCTTACGTTGAAGATTAGCATTAGCACTAACAGAAACATCTAGAAGAAAAGTAGAACTTGTAGAACAGAACAAATTTCTTCCCAGATGCCTGACCAGCATAATTTTAGTTTAGATGTAGATAATTTGATTTCCATGTTTTCCTGTTATTTATTCATGGCTAGTGAGATGGAAGAATATGAAGCTATCACAAATTCTTTTAAAATATACTAGTGGAAAAATGGTCAGCTCTTGAACATCCAGGGTAATAGGGAGGACATAGAGGTAGGCTGACCAAAGGAAAGTCATGAAGGAGATAGCACAAATATAAAATAGGTTATATGGATTCAAGAGTATTACCTTCAAATGAACCCAAGGAAGATAAGGAGCTAAAGTTAAATGAACGCCATTTTGGTTACTCCAAAACCCACCTAACCCTTTACAGGACAACTGAGAGTTGTCTGCAAGTTTTAACAACCATGAACAGCTTCCCTTGCTGCTTTGGCTCCACCTCACAATCAGTGTTCCACCACTCTTCATTACATGCAGATCCTCATCAGTGCACTTGGATAACAGACCTATAAATACCTTCACAGCAACTTGCAGTTCAGACCATCTGTTTGCCTTGTGTGATCACTCCATTGGAGGGCTATTTATAAAGTAGTTCAATTTACTCTTCAAAGCTTACCTACTCAAGAAGGTTATCCACCTAAATTGTGCTTTTGGCCTTACCTACACAAGAGAGCCACCAGGTGATACAATGGAGCGTGCATTTATAGTTACTGCAGATTAAGCACATGCTCAGTGAAGACAAGAGTATTTACACTGCATAACTTCAGACACCTACTTTAAATTAGTCTCCAAAGGCTTCCTGAATAGCCAGTGCAAGGGAACAAGGGTCCTACAAAAAGACACCTTAACATAGGCACTGAATAATAAACGAAAAAAGCACCTCTTCTTCACCATGTATCCAGATGGCATAGAGACAAGCTTTTTAATAATGGCACCAGAGTTCAACACTGCAACTACAGACGTGATGTAGCTGGGTTTGTTTCAAAGTAGACTAGCATAAAATGTTCAGTTTGATACCTGTTACTGCCATGGAAAGGTTAACCCCAAATGAAAATTAAAATCTAACCTTTAAGCAAATAACCAAAACAAATTGGAAAGGAAAGGAATTTTAAAAAACAAACAAAAAATAACATATACTGACCAGTCTAATCTCACAAAGACAGCTATAGCATCAGATTTATTCTGTATTATATAGAAATAAATTAAGTAAATTAAGAAAACATACAAATGAAGTGTAAATAGATGACTTTTAAAACTTTCCTAGATGACTTTTTAAAACTTTTGAGGCTACCATTTCCATTGTGAATAACAGATTAGGTCCAGTGCCTACCCCTAGCACAAGGGCCATTACTCACAGTGTTTATAGACCATTCAGAATCTTTCAACATCAAAACAAGCTCAATAATTGCAGAACAGAGTACTAGAAAAGAAATATGTTACATGATGATCAAATGGTTGCCTTTTAAACTGTGTAACACCGTATTTAACCTTACCTGGAACCCAATTTAAGTATCGAAAAGGAGCTCCACCAACCCATTGCCATCCACTGTTGAAATTCAAACTGTTAAGACCAAACCATAGAGCAGAACTCAGTCTGCCAGTCAAACCTAGGTAACAGAGACAAAGACAGATACTGTAAATGCACAGCAAGAGCAAACACTTTCTCAAAACCTGAGAGATTAATTCTCTCTAAACCATCTGCTTCTCCTTTTTCCCAGTACAAATTTTAACAACTTTTATCCTTTTAGTTAAGGTGGCTATACTAAACTTGCAAAACATATCATGTTACACGGGTCACTATAGTTTTAGAATTTTCACGTTTTTAGGTGTGGACAATTTTATTACTATAGAAAACAAAATGACCCTTCTGCATGCTCTTTCTAAACCAATGATCATAAATACAAAACATTTTTTTTTCCAGAATTATAAAACATTAAATTGATAAAGCTGCACAAAAGATCACAAAACCAAAAATCAGTTTTCTGAAATGAAACATTAATAGTTTCCTATTATTTTCTCATAAAACTAACAAATGTCAGTTTCAAATTTATGAAATATTGTAAAGTTAAAAAATTGTTTGCATTTTATCAAACTACATTAAAATGTGATCATTCCAAACATTGTCTTTGTAACAGCACATCTTGTATATTTTTTGGTCTCATCTGATTTCATTGGTTTAGCCAGTGATAGGTCAGGCTTTCAAAGCCAGGTCCAATTTATTGCTTGAGTTCTGAAAAGCACCTCAAAATATCATGCTTATGTACGGCCCTGCTGAATTCTCTCACATTATTTACAGTCATTATTAATCAATTGTCTACCTCTGCCTTTCATATAAGACTTAGAAGCCCAGCTGGACAACTGCTGATTTTTCTGAATTAAATGTATTTCTGCATAGTTCACAGAAAACCATTGTGCAATATATTATTTATTTCTGCTTCTGTGATGGCATTGTGCCAGTATGTAATTTTGCTCTATATATTTTAGTTGTGTTTGACACCATGATTATGGGCAGCACTTGAAGCATGGCAAGGTTAAAAGGAGGGGTAGTTAAGCACAGGAAGGGACTGGAATATCATACCAGAGCCTGACTTGGCACCAACACATTAATGTGTTCCAGTACTTCTTCTATACAAACAAGTTGTGGTTAAGATGATCAAGAACTGAGTGTGATAGGAAATCCTAGTACTGCCAGGGTAGCTGTAGAATGAAAAACTGATTTCCACATATATTTGGCAGCCATATCTACTAGTTTGCAATTACAACACACTTACTAATAACTCACTCCTATATGTTAGTGCCAGATTGCTCCCTTGAGTATTAATTTCAACAATAACTTCATCAGACTCGGTAAAAAAAAAAAGACCTATGTTTTGACCAAAATTGAAAACAAAAGTTTAGACAGCAATTTTGCACATGACACCAAGCGGAGTTGTGCAGTTGATTCACTGGAGGGAAGGGATGGCATCCAGAGGGACCCTGACAGGCTTCGGGAGTGGGCCCATCTGAACCTCACAAAGTTCAACAAGACCAAGTGCAAGGTCCTGCACATGGGTTGGGGCAATCCCCAATATCAATACGGACTATGGGATGAAGGGATTGAGAGCAGCCCTGCAGAAGAGGACTTGGGGGTACTGGTGGATGAAATGCTGGACATGAACTGGCTTGCAGTGTGGAAATCCAGCCATATCCTCAGCTGCATCAAAAGTGTGGCCAGCAGGTCGAGGGAAGTGATTCTCCCCCTCTACTCTGCTCTGGTGAGATTCCACCTGGAGTACTGCATTCAGTTCTCAGGTCCCCGGTAGAAGAAGGACATGGACCTGTTAAAGCAGGTCCAGAAGAGGGCACTTAAAAATTCATCAGAGGGGTGGAACAACCCACCTGTGAAGAACTGCTGAGAGAGTTGGGGTTATTCAGTCTGGAAAAGAGAAAGCTCTGTGGAGACCTTCCCATGGCCTTTCAATGTATAAAGGGGGTTTATAAGAAAGACAGAGAGAAACTTTTTACCATGGCCTCCAGTGACAGGACAAGGGGCAACAGTCTTGAAATGAAAGAGGATAGAGTGAGATCAGATTTAATTAAAAAAAATTTCACCATGAGGATGGTGAGACACTGGAACAGGTGGCCCAGAGAAGTTGTGGATGCCCCATCAAGGCCAGGTTGGACAGGGCTTTGAGCAGCCTGGTCTAGTGCAAGATGTTCCTGCCCATGGCAGGGGTGGAGTGGACTAAATGATCTTTAAATGTCCCTTCCAATCTAAACCATTCTCTGATTCTATGAACTTACATAGCACAAAATATAGCTTATGGCACAGAATAGTTTACCTTCCAATTGATGTAACATACTCAAAATATTTTCTAATTTATTTAATAGATGAACTGGTGGACTGTTTCATGTGTGTACATAGGCTAAGAAGGTAATAAAGAAGAGACTGTTTCATTGTAGAATATAAATATATTCAAGTACACATTCAGAAGAAATTTTTCTCAGAGGAGAAGTTTGGAAATTACTTCAAAAACTTTGAAAGATATTGAAAATAAAACAAGCTATTTGTGAGTCCTTTTGTTTATTAGTTCTTTTTTTTTCTTTTCATATCTTAGCACAAACTGATGATACGACAGCTTTAATGAGATAAGCCAAAAATGCTGACTAGTACATGGAACAAATAGAGCACAAAAAGGATGCAATCTTGGTATCTGCATCTTTGGTTTACAAACTATTTTGCATTTTCCTGCATTTCAACTTTCATTCTTTATTGCTTGCATTACTTAACTGATGTATTCTTTATGTTACTGTAAGTTTCTGGCAATATTTAATCAGGATAAAATAATCATTCTCTGTCCAATTTTTCCAGCTGGATGATTCAAAGTAACAGTTTAAATCTACTAATTAACAGAAATGAACAAATATCAATTTTCAAGATGGAACATGCCATATAAGTGTTACCATTACAATAATGCATTTTAAAAAAAACCCACCTGATAATTATTACCCTACCTGTCAGGTATGTTTGTTCATGCAACTCTGTGATGCTCAGTAACTCTGCCTTCTGTTGTTGACAGCTCTTTCTTGCCTGATGCCATTTCAGAGCTGCCTCAGAGTTTATCTGGTACTGAACATTTGTTAAAGGATCTGTATCCCACAACAAATCAATACTATTAACTGTAGGAAGAAAAAGAAATGCTGTAAATGATCATGAAGACAGAACCAGATAAAATATAGAATAAATTGTGTAGCACAAATGTAAAAAACCTAAACACTGTTATAAAACTGGTTTGAAAGGAGTCCCGAGGCGCTCTCATGTGTTATAATCCAGGGCAGAGCTAAACCACAACAGCCATGTTGGACAGTACAGAGGCCATGAAACAAGGTCACCATTTTCCCTGGTATAACAAAGCTGATGTTTAAGGTAGAAGCTTAAGTGGCTAAAGTCATGCAAAAAGAGTTGCTTTGTCACTGTGAAGAAAAAGACTATAAACTTTCAGACTCATGCTAGCTAAGGTGTATATGAAGCTGACCAATTTTGGGTACTATGTAATGTGGCTATGGATTTTCTTACTGTGATAGAGGTAATCAGACCCAAGCCCTGAACACAAATTTTACATTATCAGCATCCATCTCACGTTTTCTGGAAATTCCTGATTTGTCTTATGCATGTATCTGACATACCATCACATCTTCTTCTCTGCCACATGACCTGACTGTGACCTCCTTGAATACCTGAACTTGGCACATTTAAGCAATGCCAAAACAGTGAAAGCATCATCCAGCATGGGCCAGCATTAGAAGTGACCTCAGAAGGTACCATATTCCTTACAACAGTGCAGTCTCTCCTGGCTCGTCTCAATTGAATCTCCACAACATGCAGTGTGATCTTGCTCTGCCAAAAATGGAACCTACAGGAGGCCCCAACACTGAGCTAAATATCACATAAAGAGATGAAATTTGCCTGACAAAAAGCTGAATATAGCAGAGGACCCTGTATATGTGCTGACAATGGGAAAACGACTGAAATTCCCACAGCCTGTAATCAGAATTTCTCAAGTTGCGAGCTGTGAAAAATTTGAAAGAGGTATTTTCCTCTTCTGAATTCAGAAAAACTTAGAAAACTTAAGTGTGTAAATAAGAGGAAAACAGTACAATAAACAAAACTCAAGACGAAGGATGATACATGTTAAATGTCAGCTGGTCAGTAACCAGTTCCACTTTTTCCTGTATTAAATCTGATTAAGTTTATAGATATTATCACTAATTCTTTTCAAATTATCATTATTTTAAAAAATCAGTTATAACCTATTGTAATAAAGACATTTGACTAAAAATGGAAACTTTCATCTCATTATTATTATCCACAAAACAACTTCTGTCCAAAATCTTTTACGACTATCAGAAGGCAAAATTTCTTCACTACGCTATGTTCAACAAGACCATAAATGACCGTGCACAAGCACAAGCCTGGGATAAAATGGAGATTTCAAAAGTAGTAAAATCTATACTTCAGTAAAAAAAAACTGTCTCTGACTTCATAGAAAGGGTATTCTAAATCTTGTAAAATTATCACAGAGGAAGAGGTAAACAAGTCTCAGGCATTCGTCCAACCTTCCACCTCACTTCCCCAGCCTCATAATTTATAGCTGACTTGCATATGGTGCTCTCCTGCACAACTTTGGTCTTTCATTAAAATAAAGTTAATTTTTGAGCCCTGGAAAATGTGGGTTTAAGACACTTGAGTTCTATGAGGTCAAATACCTACACAGAGCAGGATTTTGGATAATCTATATGCTATTTTTAAAGGCTTAGTAACCCCAGGGAAACCATAAGATGAATCACTTTTCTGGAATGATATAATTTAGCATCTAAACTAAATTAATGTTAAAACACACCTGTCCTTAGTACTTAACTGGAAAAAAAATTTAAAAGCTGAACTTTATTCCTACACAGATGAATTCAGCATGCAGTTTTTGTATACACCGAAATTAGTGAGAACTAGCTGTTTCCCCTATGATTACTATCAAAATCCCACAAGTACGATATAGTAAGTTGGAAGATTTAACTCATGTCTTTGAAATTTCTGTCTTTCGAGCAAAGCAAAGCAAAGCAGACCGAAAAGGTATTGAATTTCAGGTATAGCCCTTGACAGACAAGTTTGAACTTATAGGAAAGGCATGAAATCCTGACCAATGCAGACATTTTTACATTTATAATTTTAAAAATGTCAACATGATTAACAGATGAAAATAAAGCATTTTTCCTGAATCAGGAAATGGAAGAATCTTGAGAGATCTTAATTTCAAAATTGCAAGCTGAAATCTGGTCTTTGACTAGCAGTAACAATAATATGTTCTTGTTTGTTTAGTTATCCATCAAAAGCAAGTTGCAGTCTCAGTCCAATATCCTTGGAAACTGCATTAATAGAATCATGGCAAACAAAAACTGAATATAAAACTTGTTAGACAGTCTATAAAACAACTGTCATCGCTTCATCTCTGAGCACACAGTACGGAAGGAATCACATAATAAAGACATTACAGTTTATGGAAATTTATAGTATAGTGTATAATGATATAATGTTGTCAATACTAAAAGTCTAAATTATCCTGAGATTCCTTCACATGCTTATCTTTACTTAGATATCTTTTCCTAAAGTGCTCCTCTCTTTCTTTATCCTAGATAAATCTGTGAGGTCCAAAGTCAGGTTATGAGTTCCAGATAAATCAGAAGAAACAACAAAATCAACCCCATATAAGTTAGTTGACCAATTCACCAGGCATTTTGAACCAGACAAAAAAACACAATGACAAACCCTTCAAAACATCTTTAATCACTAGCATGAGGAAAAAGCCTGTCATAAAAAATAAATTCATTGTTTGTCAATGAATACAAGGATGTAGATTTGCCCAAAAATTAACATACCATGCTAAGACTATTTAAATATTTCCTCATTCTCTGCACTTTTTGTTTCCTTCCTAGTCAGCTGCAAGTTTTATGCATCACTTATAAGGCCTTCCAAATTCTTCACAGAAATTCTAGCTCTTTGATCTGTCAAGCAAGAGGCCTCAATGGACTTTTGCCCACTTGAATACGGCTATAGGCACACCTCATGACTCACTCTCCTGATGGCCTTACATGGCAACCTGTTTCCTTCCCCAGCAACTACTTGTATATAGCACAGCAACATGCTGCTTAAACAGACTCAGTGTAACCTGTAAAGAACCAGTATTTCCTAGGCTACTAAAAACTGTCTGATGCAGCAACACTTCTCAGTTTCTTCCTGTGGGATTTAAATTTCCTACTGTCACTGTATCAGCATCTTTGTGAAGCACCAAAGAAAGGGTCATACTGACAGTTATGGTACCTCCACTGGCCAGATTTCTTCCCCTCTATTGAGCATAATCACTGTTATAGGTATAGTCTTATGCCCTCTTCATTCTGGAGAATATTTGAGAGGGTTTTACTCACAGTGAGAAAAGGTGACTGGTTCGACTGATAATTTCACTGTATGTCCAGATCCCAGTATGAACAGCTGTAATAGTTTGCATCATATATTTTCATAATGGCACCTTTGCTCCCCAGACAGTTTAAGACACAACATTTTATTCTTATTAAATACACTTAAACATACAAAGATTTAAATGTTCTATGTTTAAAGGGGCTGTTGAAGTTTATTAAGGTATTCCTCTTTCATAGGGCTGACTAAAACTTCTGCTACTGCAGCCTGTCTCTCATTAAAATACATGACCCAAACTTGAATATTTTATAGCCAGTACTGAAGAATCAGGAAGGAAACATGCAAGCAATCAGCATAAAGCAGCTTTTTCCAAAAACAATCACAGCCATCTGAATGGATTTCCTTGAATTATGCCAAAGAATTAAACAAAATTTTAATGATGCCTTCTATTTGCTATACTCAGAGAACACTAGACAGGTAATATTCTTAAACTGATCTTGCATGTGCTGTATTAAGGGATTGATATTCCCGACATGTTTTTAATATCTTGAAATAATACTGGCATAGGAAAAAAAGTGCAATTTATATTTGTCTGAAATAATGAAAGCAACATTCATGGAAATCAGGCAAGGACACTAATACTTCATCATCAAACCACTTAGATCAACCCAAACTGTTTTCTTCACATCAAAGGAAAGACATATTTTTCTCCTTAGCTCTGACTGCGGTCAGCTGAAGCTTCACAGCAAAACACAGTAATAAAGAAGAAGGGAGGGAGAAGTGCTACCTCTCTCAGCATGACAGAAAAAGCAGCAGCTTGCAGAGAAAATGCTTACTACATATTTCACGGACATTTAGGGAAACTTTTCTCAAATTTAAAAGAATTTGAATACATACAAGCAAATTACTCCAGTTTACTTAAAGTAATATCAACATTTCTAAAGAAAGTTCTATATATTCATAATACTACAGTTGAAATTCTAGTTATACTCAAATCAGGCAATTTAAAATATAAATACTTCTCACTGATTTTAAATACAGAACTACAGCACAGCATATGGATTTGGAAAATACTGGGACTTAGTAAAAAGTTCATGTAAACTCCACCATGTTTAAAAGGCAACTTATTCTACAAAGTAGTATTAATTTTCAATTAAGATATATTCTAGCTTTCAATTCTACTACACAAATTTCTACATCGCCTTTTGCATATACTAATGTAACATCTTTACATCTAATTAACTTTCCATTTAAGTAAATGGTGTAATTACAAATTCCAGCATATGATTAATACACTTGCAACTGGATATAGTTGGTCAATTTTTTTTATGCTGAGCCCCATATTTGCATATTTAAGTAGTTCCTCGATGGATTGCATGCTGAATGGAGATGGAAAAATGCTTCATTTCAAACTGTATTTGTACAGTAAAGCACATGATAAGGACACCAATATTTCCAGGCAGCAGAATAACAGCACAGCAGAATCATGAACATACAAAACTTACATTTCAATGGGCAAAATCCATATATCTTGTCAACATCAAAGTCTGAAGTGGTTCCACACCAGAACCAGCCATCTGATCTGCCAGCATCTGTGCAGTCAGCATACCATTTATCACCAAACTTAAAAGGGAATACACAAGGTGCTCCATTGGCATTTCCTTTCACTGTGTAGGTATCTAAGGAGACACAACAATTTAAAAACATATAAACAATAATAAGCATAGGATATATATATATAAGTTCAGTTTTATGATCATGTTATAGCATATGATAGCAAGTAGAGACCTTGCTGGTTTGTTATACAAACTGTACTAGAAATAGGATATTGATAATTTTCCTCTCTAGCTCTAAACTGATACCCATGTCCACAATGAGACAAATTTTTATTGCTTAAGGAAACCACTGACCGAAACTGCCAAGACAAATACATTTGCATGCTAAATTTTACATGCGTAAGAATCAAAAGTATAAAATCCACAAAGTGAAGCAATTTTCTTTTTAAGCACAAACAGCTGCTGATTCTTCTGTCAATAACCCGCTCAAATGCTCACCATTTTAGACTGAGAAGAGCACATACATAGAAACTTGAAAGATATATACCACAAAATGACTCCAATATACTATGCTCAAACAAAATTTCATTGGCATCTAAAGATAATTTTTGTTTCACCAGAAACCTGACTCAATGAAACGTATCAAAAGTAACTAAAGCAGTTTTCTGTATGTGCACATGCAGTGTACACGCATTGATGGGAGGCCATACAGAGGAACACTACTTGACAGGGACTGATAGAAAGGTGACATAACAAGGTCACTCATAGAGCTGATAGAAAATGAAGATGGAAGGAATGGCAGGCCATCACTTCACCTCCACCCTGCCTCCTTTCACATAATTTACTTTGCTAGGGTTCTTTTATTCTGGCTTTAGACCAAGGATGAGTACTGTAATCAGCCATTGTGTAAACCACAGAAAATGCATCCATACCTCCCTCTGTCACCATTTCTGTTTATCAAAGAATACTTAATAGGAAGCCAAACGTATTCCCAGATACTTATCATGTATGTATGTATGTATGTATGTATGTATGTATGTATTGTACATAACTTTTTCAAATTTAACTATTTAAAATATCTTATTTCTTTGTCTAGCATATAAGCACCAACTCTTGAGACTTACTTCAAACACCTAGGAAGGTAATCTTCAATATACTGGAGCTAAAGATATCAAGAGTTAACTAAATCCTTACAGCATAAATAATATTTGCTTCCCAATAAAGAAAAAACAAACGAACAAACAAAAAAACCCAACCATAATCAACAGACTAATGTAGCACTTACACTACCTCTTTCTGTACACATGTAAATAGTAAAAGTTATCATTAACTGTTGTATAATAGTTACAGACATTCTGAATAACCATATGCTTTTTTCCCCTCTTCAAATGAATCACTACCATGCATAGTTAACTATCTATCACAATTTCAACAACTTTGACTAAAAAGCAAAATGAAGCCCTCAGAAAACATAAAACACACACTCAGGTATTGCTGTTTTCACCAGAAATCACACTCACTGATCATTAAAGAGGAGAAGGAAACTCTCCTATACTTTAAATATTTCAATTAGATACATATAGAAATGAGTTTGAAATACAGAAATTAATTTACAGAACTTTACCTTCATAGCCTCGAGAACACAGATCGTCTGTGGTTCCGTAGACTTTCCACCTACTCCAAAAACCAGATCCCTTGTACAGCATAATATTCCTTTCCTGTCTGTTTCCATAGTTGAAAAACAAATCTTCCCCTTGGATTGCAAAGAGAGTCTCATTTCTGCATTCCCATCGTTGAAGTTCACTAGCCTTGTCACAAGGATACAGAGTGACCGGAACCCAGTCTTTCTTCGAAGGCACTCCCAAGCACAATTTGAATGCTATGCTCATAAGCTGGTGATCTGAGACCCACCTGAATTTTTGTGACTCATTTTCTTGAACACAAGGAGCAGTAGTCACTGAATTAGAACTTTGAGCCAGTACACAACGCTTGTGATCTTCATTATATATTAAGAAGATGCTGGTATCTGCAAGACAAAAACCACTGGAATCATTTGAAGTAATCTTACCTATTATCCAAATAAAAGATGAATCCAGACACTACTCTTGGGGTTAAAATCTCATCACCTGTTCAGCAAAAGAAGGTGCACTACTCCTGTGGCCTATACCTGCTAAAATGACTGTAGAATGCAACTAGTTCAGATGTTTCATTTCAACTATTTTGTGTCAGTGGAAGCATCTACACTCAAAAGTGCAAGGCAGCAGAGATGCAGATCTAGTGTCTCCTGTAGATCTAAAGCGTGGGTTAAACTGAAGAGGAAAAATACACTCATGGTATCATTTCAAGCTGCACCCATGGGAGTTAGCCAAAAAAGGGAGCATGCACATCTCACAGTGTACACTGCTGAACCTGACACTGAGCACTCCAGCAGCACTGGCTTGATTTGGGCTCCCAGGCATGAGGAGATGACAACAGGTTCTAAGTTCTTCAGGCTTCGTTTCCCCACGGTGGGGAGTTCTGTTCCCATAAACTCTGCTAAAATCCTTAAAGTCTTACCTGGGGGAAGGATATTTTTTTAAGCTTTATACACAAGCTACTTGTAGGGCTACAATAGCATATTCATTTTTCACTCAACTTCAGTCATCAGTGATTTCTTTCTCCTTTCTTACCTTTCTCCATTATGAATGAATGAATGAATGAATGAATGAATGAATGAATGAATGAATGAATGAAATACTGACAACAGTGGGATTTGCCATCATCAGGTATGCCTCTTAATGACTTATGAAGATCCACCAGGCTCTTCATAGCTCCCAAAGTTATTTATCCCTCTCAGTAAATAGTGCTTCACAGCATGCTTTTTCACGTATTCAAGGTTTATTTCAAAACTGTAACCGCTAGAATAGTTTTTAGCCGGTCTTGCCCAAAGACTGAGAATTTCTCCTCTCTTATTCCCTTGAGATACATTTTAGCACAGTAACTTAATAGTTCTCTCTGATACTGAATTTCATAACATAACAGGATACACAAGGTCCTAAAACTGTATTTTAACTGGACTACAAGCTAGGAAAGATAAATACTAATTTATGTGACTCTGGGGACTGAAACTAATGAAAACATTATTTATTTTAGTGTAAGATTAACAAATTTAACAAATTCTATAACAGAGAAATATTTAAGGGGAATACAGGTTAACCACAGAAGATTTTCCCTTCTCTGCTGAGGCTCCAACATGGAAACGATCATACTTTTTTGCAGAAGAACAACCTGGGAACAAATAACCTCTCTCTCAGAGAAAGAGCTGACCTAGATTTATCTCATCCATGGCTCAGTTTCCTTCTCCTGTCCTTTGACTTCCAACTCACTGGGAAGTAGTGTAAAACTGATGAGTACTAGAGACAGAAATTGTTGCCTTCTGCCAATCTGTTTTACTCACAGACAATACAAGGAAATGTATAATTATCACTGCTCGTGATAACTTTTTTATTCTGCTTTTCTATTACCATTTAGCATAATGTTATTGTAAACTGATATATGCAATGCTTGCAACATTCTTTCTCCTGAAATCTAAATTTAAATTTCTGGGTAAAAGAGATGTCAGACATTTTCATATGTGTAGAAAACACTGCTTGATCTTTCAAACTGTTAAAATTGTATTTGTGACCTAAAATAACATTCTTTATTTTATGCAGTTTATACTGTTAAAAAGAGGATGATGTACATGTGAAAAAGGTACCCCAAAGTCAAAAGCCTGGATTGTTACACCCAAGCCTGAAAGGGTATGGAGTTTTGGCTTCAGAAACAAGATTAGAAAGCTGAACAAAGAGGTCTGGCCAGTGGAGAGGAGAGGAAAAAAAAAAAAAAAGACAAATCTTTGGCCCCGTGCTAATCTGACTGTACCTTTACAAAGTGTTAGTGTCTAAACACAACACAACTGCTTATACAAGGGCCCAAGCACACACGGGACTCTGACAGGGAATAATACCTAGGTAAGCAGCTATAGAACCAACACAGCCAAGCAGGCATTGAAAATGAGATGGCACCAAAAAAGGAGAACGGTGCAGGAGGTGGCAGGATGCAGGAGCAACTGTGGCTGAGACTGTAGTTGCAGGATTTCCTTCCCCTCAGAGTTGCTCCTGTCTCATCCATGACCATACCGCAGACTTGTGGCATGGTCCTGTATTGCTCTAGTTTACAGCTTTATTTCTGTATTTTTTCTGCCTGCTTGGACACCAAAGAGGATTCCTATACAACACTTTCCATGTGAGTTATTAGATAGTATAGAAGAATATGAAACAAGACAGGTATTTGTGCAACACTTTCTATGACTTGCCAGCTCTTCTCTGTAAACACCTGATAGCACTCCTGTCAACATGATGAGTTGTATCTGTAAAATGGGTTGAGCAGAATTACTCATATAACCATTAACTGTGTTTCACGGTTTTGTAGCAACATTTGTTATAGAGCTCCCATAACAGGGTGCCATTCTTCACTATAGATAAGCTGTAGGTGGTACACTTAAAGGTCCACCACAGCATGATCATGAGTACCACAGTCTTGGTACTTTCAATCACACCACTTTCTAACAGAGTAATCTATATTTTGAAAATGACTCCTGCAAGGAGGTTCCTTAAAAATGTATAGGAGCATGCCAGGCATAGGAACCAACTTACTTCACTGCTATAACCTATTCAGGGAGATCTAGCATCTTTTCCCTCAAATGTCCCAAGCAGATGCGAATGGAATTTTTCTCACAGGCTTTCATTTTTCTTCATTCACCACACTGTGACTATTTGCCTATCTCTGGCCTCAGTTTATATCTAAAGAATTGTGCCAAATACTGTAAAATCTCAGTGGTCAATTATCTTTTCCACAGTAGTGACTTCCAGTATGCCATGATAGCTTCATACTTTCCAGAATTTACAAACTATCACAGATTATGCAAATATAAATCAAGAAGTAACTCATGAAGCCAGTGAAGTGCTACCAGTGTCAAACACTAATGGAGAGCATGCCAAAAGCCAGAGGCAAGAGAGGGGGGAGCAAGAGGCAGCACGCAGGTAGGCTGACTGTCTTCTCCACACAGGTTCTCACTTACCAGATGGCCTACAATGATTGCTGCTAATTACACAAAGCAAGAAATGTTACAAGGCAGTGTTATGAAGTTTTGCTTCACTAGACCTCAAATAGGAGAGTGGAGGATGCTGAGAGGCTTTTAGGAAGGGCAGATGCAAAACTTTCACCGAAAAATAGTTGTAATCACTGTAATCCTCAGAGCAAGCATGTGCAAGCTTCAGGTGTCACAAAGAAACACAGCTTTCACCTGTTTTCACAGCTCTAATCCCTGTCAATACCCCAGCTACCTTGACATCCCCCCATGAAAGCTATCTGTCAAAAACAGGTCCCCGGGGCCCATCACAGACCATAGGGACCCCCCACACCAGGCCCTTCTCCAAACCTCGGCGGTGAGGAGTTATCTGAGGGAAAGCTGGGTGATGGTGTTAAACTGATCAGGGACCGAGTGCCCAGAATGATGGGGGAAACTGAGGCACTGCCCATGACGGCCCTGTTTGGCACCCACAGCGCCACGGGCACCCAAAAGGCCGCCTCGTTGGGCAGCTTCGCCCACCCGGCACTTCAGGGTGCGGGCAAGGAGGGGGAGGCAGTTGGGGTGGGAGGCTGAAGGAGGGCCCGAGGGGAGGCGGTAGCACCCCGCCGCATCGAGGCTCCCCTCAGGCAGCACTGAGGGGGTTAAAATGGCCGCGGGCTTCTCCACCTGCACGACCGGTCTGTCGGTCCGTCCGTCCCCCTCCATCACCACCACCCCACCCCGTCCTCAAGCCTCAGGTCAGGCTAGGCTCGGTGCCCGCCGCGACCCTGCTCTTTTCTCGTTATGTCTTAACCCCCCCAGCCCCTGCGGACACTTACCCAGCAGAGGAAAAACCCGGAGGGGAAGTACGAGGAGAAGCAGGAGCAGGGCGGGAGCCATCGCCGCGCCTTCGCCCGAGGCGCCCCGGCGCTGAGGAGAGAGAGGGCTTCCCGCCGGGCAGGTCCTCCGCACTTGTGAAGGGCTGGTGGATCAGGGAAAAGCTCTGGGCTCGAAATGATAAGGAAATATCCTGTCACATGGGGCGTTTTGAAATAACAGGAATTCGCTGTTCAAACTTTGCTTTCCTAAGCTTTTTTTCCCTCAGCGGAGGGAAGAGCCTCCTTCCAGGCACATGCAGGTGATAAAGTGGTGATAGCTGGGAGGAGGGCTGTCTCTTTTTGTTGTTGTCGTTGTGGTGATGGTTCTTTTTTTTTCATCCCCTTTGTCACCCTGTCAGGGTTGCATGTGGGTCAGTGGTTTGTTTTCCAAGAAAATTAGCCAAACGCGCGCTGAGGGAGCAGGACATCCCCCACACCCCCTTCTCTCTGGGGTGAACCCAAGTCTCAAACAAAACCCCCGCTCGAGCGACCGGGTTTCTCCTGAGAGCGAGGACTGCAGAAGTAGCAGAGACCTACTTTTGGGAAACCGGGATTTGGGTTGCTCCCCCCGTCCCCCATCACTCCTCCCCCACTTGCGAGCAGGTTGCTCCAACGACCGCCGGGGAGAGGAACGCGGGGAGGCGGCCGGGACCGGGGCGGGCGGCGCAGCCTCTGCCCTGGGGTGGGAAGGAAGAGCCGGAGGGGACGCCCAGGCTCCAAAACTCTAACGAGGCATTGTTTGAGCTCCAATAAATGATTCTTCTGACTGTGATGTCTGTATCTGTTGTTAACAGGATTCAAAGCTTGCTCGTGAATCGGAGCGTGAGAAAAACAGAATCTTGCTGGCTAACTGGGTTTCCGTAAACTGAAGCACCGACGGGGAAATGGATAATCTTTCTAAAAAGGTGCCTTTAGAGCACTGTCTGTCTTGAGGTTTTTACGGCTTCTTGTGGTGCTGGGCAGGAGACTTCGTGTGCTTGTTTGTGCGGAGCAGCATGTTATTGCTTAGGGGCTGTTACCAATATACTGTCCGAAGGGTCCCAAAGGGATTGAGAACATCACTTTTACTGCTGTTTTACATATAGCAACTTTTTTAACATGCGGGATTTACTGACCATACATGAATTTCCAAAGCATCAAACCTACCATGTGTACGTTTGTAGGCATGTTGTACACAGCAGCTCTACCTGTACTGCCATGCACTCAGAAATCTCTGGTAAGCATTGAAGATCTTCAAAACCCTCCTTGCTGGAAGTTCTGACGCTAAATGTAGAGCACATCCAGGGAAACACCAATGCAGGATTAGAATGGAAGAAAACAGGGCATAGTGAGAAGGTACTTTGACAATATTATTAGAGGGGAAGAAATAATGGAGATGAAGTCCAAGCTCATTTGAAGTCAACAATGAAACTCCTGTTAACACTGGAAGGGATTCTAGCCAGGCACTTCTGTTGTGCTGGGCTCTGCTGTGGACTACATGTGGGGAATGAAGAGGAAGTGCTAAATAATTTCTCTCATCTGTGGACCCACATGAAGGTCAGGAACAGCCTGACCTAGGAACAGGAGGTGGGGAGTATTTCAGCTATAATCAGTGATGTTCTATATCGTTATGTTGATGAATTCTAATCTGGGAAACTTCACTCTTGCTGCAGTATATGGCAGATATTTGTTATTTGCTAACTATTTGCAATGGCCTTTATGCTGAACAATTAAAAGATCAAAGTGCTTACACTGAGATTAGAACTAACTCACATAATCATAGTACAATTCAGAAATGAATAATTCCTCCATATTCTAACACTACCGCCTTCAAAAGATTGAGGCATTCAAAGCGTGTATGAAAAGTGTCTTTAGAGGTGGAAGAAAATATATTTTCCTAAATCACATTAATATTTGTTTACAGTTTTATTTTATTAGCAGTTAAGAACACCTGAAATCCCAGGAAAGCATCTAGTGCTAGAAGGAAGCACACTCACACCTTGAGTATTGTGTCCAGTTTTGGGTACCTCAACACAAGAGAGATATCGAGGTGCTGAAGCAAGTGCAGAGGAGGGCAACGAAGCTGGTGAAGGGCCTGGAGAATAAATCCTATGAGGAGCAATTGAAGGAGCTGGGACTGTTTAGTTTGAGGAAGAGAAGGCTGAGAGGAAACCTCATCACTCTCTGCAACTACCTGAAAGGACATTGTAGAGAGGTTGGTGCTGCTCTCTTCTCACAGGTAATTAGTGACAGAACAAGAGGGAATGGCTTTAAACTGCAACAGGGGAGGTTTAGACTGGACATTAGGAAAGTATTTTTCACAGAAAGAGTGGTCAGCCAGTGGAATAGGCTGCCCAAGGAGGTGCTGGAGTCACCACCCCTGGATGTGTTTAAGGGTCGTTTAGATGAGATGCTGGGGGATATGATGTAGGGGAGAATTTTGTAGAGTAGGGCTGATGGTTGGACTCGATGATCCCAAGGGTCTTTTCCAACCTGAATGATTCTGTGAAGGAACAAGTCAGAAGATGGAGAATAATGCTGCTGCCCCAACAGAATACTGTTATTTGTCTGAAGGTTTGGCCCAAGATAAACAGAGAAGGGAGACACTGTTAAGTTCAGACTCAATGTAAGTACAACCACCACAAAAGTTTTTGGATTAAACCCAGATGATTCACATAGAAAAGAGGGCTGCACATAATTTAGGTGTGTATGTGTGTCACAGAAATAGGCGGAACATGGAAGCAAGTAGATGAGTAGCTACACCTATTCAGTGGCTGTACCAGGAATAAGCCATGCTCTGAAGTGACAGAAGGAACTGTATTAGGCCACTTTTGGAGATTCTCAAAACTGAACTGGACATGGAGCTCAGCAACCTGATCTAAAGTTCATGTTAGCCCTTCTTTGGGGAGAGGGTCGTACTAGGTGACTTCCAGAGGTCCCTTCCAACAAAAATGAGCCATCAGAAGAGCTACTTCCAAGACAAGTATTCCAGCCTGTCTTGAAATCTGCGCCTTGACAAATGAGCTCCCTTTCTGATCCGAAAACTGCCTTTTTTCATTGTCCGTTGCACACACTGGAGATACTGCCACTTCAAAGATATTTTGAGTGTGGTGTGTGTATATATACGTGTATACTTATATATACACCCTGTCTGGAGCATCACGGGTCTCAATGCACTTATTCACATAGCCTCCATGTCTCATCTGCAGCATACTCCTCAACAATTATGTCTGGATCTGTCTTGCTCTTTGGGAATCATTACACAAATACATGAATTGTATATTCTGATCTGATACAGTTCAAGGAAAAGATGTTCTCTCTTTTCAGACAAAAGGATTCAGTGAAGTCTCAGGCTATAGTGATTTGTAGGCAAATAGTTACCAGAAGTCCAATCTGCTAAATAACTAATGACAGGATACATGCCCTAGAAAGACATATGTTTTCATCTCTCTCTGTGGGTAGCAAGCCAGCTGCCATTTACATTTGGAACAGAAAGGCCTAAATTCCTCTGAAACAGGTCGGACCCTTTCTGCTTCTGGCATATGCAGTACTTGCAACTGGTGACTCTCCCTGGCAAAATACCCTGAAACCCTGAAGTTACAGTGGCCCTTGACTGATAGTCAACAGGAAGATGGAAAATTCAGTCTAAATGAAATCATATCCAGACCTGAAACATCATATGCCTATTTTGTTTGTGCTGAAGCAAAACAACTGGATTATTATCCATTCTTTCACATTTGCATCCAAGATGTTTTTTGATGTTTCATCTGGGAACCTGTATCTCTCAGATGGCATTCAGTAGTTTTCTATACATTTCTAATGTTTGCATGGTTATAAATAATAAACACACTCAAGAACAAAAATCATGTATATCCTATTATCACAATTCTGCATTAAGAAGCTATATAAACAAGTCTGTAATGGAGAAGTGGGAAAAAATAGGAACTGGCAAAGTCAATATTTCCTTTTTATGCAAATCAGATTCCTCTGAAAGGTTATTCAAAAATTGATTTTGAGGTTTCTAATTTCTAAAAAAAAAATAATAACAAGTTTTAGGAAGGAGAACAATCAAGGCTCTGATATCTGTCAGCAGAGAACCTTTACCTAGTAAAAGTCCCTTGAGGATACCATTATAGTATGTACAATATTCACTTTAAATTCAATTAATGCAATGTTCTATCTGTGCATTAAATTTAAAAAAAAACATTAAAAATTCCAATGTTATGTCTTTACTGCAAAGCAGGAATGTCTCTGTTCCTTGCATATACTTTAATTGCTTCATAAATATATATGGCTATTAGGAATGTATGTGTACTCTCATGATTTCTAACATTTCATGTTCAGTTTATGTTTGACATGCATTATGAAAATAAAGAGAAATGTCCCTGCTCTTGCATTTCTGATTGCTTACAGCTACAAATGAGTGTCACCTGCATAGTTGAAAGCCACAGTTAATACAGCCCAAAGTTTTCAGATGCTCAGAGCAAGTAAAGAAATTCTAGAAGGTTTCTGCTTTCTGCCATCAGAGGAGTCTCAAGTGGCAAAGGAGAGAAGATCCATGGATAGAGAACATGCAGTGTGCCTACATAGATCCTATCATGTGCCTTTTATCAGTTCTAATTTGATTTTGCCACGGTCTTCTACTATGTCATGTTTCAGAAATACAGCTAGATATTGGATTGTGGGGTGGGGACTTTGATATGAAATACAGATGTTCACATCTTTAAAATAGCATATTATGTTAGGGGCTATTTGGTGAGCAGAGCTTTATTTAAACCAGAATCTTTTAGGAGTCAAAACAGTTTAAAAGTTAAGAGGAAAATCACAGAAAATGGACAGAAATCTTGACATTTCTTTAAGAATTTTCAGTGACAGAAAAACTAAATGCAACTATCAAATTGAGGAAAAAATATAGCACTGTTACATCTGAACTAAAAAAGCCAAGACAGAAATCTATGAATGCTGACCAACAGTCACCAGAGCTGATTTCAAATGTAGCTAAGGCTGAATCAGGCACCTTTCCTCCATCCTTGGGCTAGTAGAAAAAAAGGTTGTAAAAACTTTCAGCCCTTTTTCATCTCATCTCTTGCTTTGCAAGGCTTAAGCTCATCCTGTTGACTTCTGCAAGCACATAGAAATGAGGCCGTTAATAGGAACAGTGAACAAAACAGTGCATAAGTAGGATCCAGTTCAACACTGGTTTTGCAATAACATTATATCAACAAGAAATTTTGACCACTGGTGAGGAAAAAAACCCCAACAAATTACTGCTAAGAAAGCAGATTCATTGTTCTGTAATTACCTTAAATCCCACAAAATAATTTCCTCTAAATACCCAAATGTGTTCAGCCCACCTACATAACTCCCTAGACAGCAGAACAATCATTCTAATGTCTCTTTGCTGTCAGAGGAGAGAAAGAGAGGAGCAATTTGGATTCCATACCCTTCCACAAACACCTCAGGTGTCCAGTCTTACCTGACTTGAGCCTAGGTCTGCATTCCTGGACAGGATACATGCATCATTGTGCTAAGTAGAGCAATAGAATAAATACTAAATCTGAATAACCATTTTGTTTTTCTCAAGGCAACACCTCAAGCCTTTATTGTCAAGCCCTACATGCTTTTCTTTAAAAAAAAAAAAAAAAAACAAAAAAAAAACCAAAAAACTTTAATTACCTTTTTTACCTTTCAGTGGTCCAGTATAAAGTTGTCCAGTATAAAGCAAATAGGATTAACTTCATTTCTCTATCAACTATTTACAAGCTATGGCAGGTGTCTGTTGTACAGGCAGAAAATAGCTCACCACTGATTCAGGAGATAAAGTAGCTTAGTTCACTCCCAGAACAGAACTGCTCTCAAACATGAAATCCATGCTACAGATCCCCCCCAGCCAGGTGGCAGAAAGGGAATGCCACTGTAGTAAGCACTGGTTGCTCTTCAGTCTATTCAGTTTTCTCTCCCATTCGGTAATAATAAAACACTCCTAGCTGTGGGGATTTTGTTTTAATTACAGTGCTCTGCATGCCAAAGAGCTGTACACAACCAGAGCAATGGGAGTCATGGTGCTGTTATCTGCATAAGGGACAATTATAAAGCTCTGGACTGCCATTTCTCATTTATCTAGGTAAGTCTTTTGATAAGACTGCTTCCTAATTACCAAAATAAATACAGATCTTTAATCCCCCTTATAACTTTACAAGTACACCAATGGTCTCTAAGTTTTCTTCATGCATACTAATATCCAACTACATGGATATTATTGCAGAGTCAAAGGTCAGCAAAATTTGGAATTCAGTAGGAGTTGAGCACAGCACACCTTGAAATTAATGTAATTCCATAACATACTGAAAACAGTTCCCACCTTTGAGCTGTACACTTAGTTCTAGTTATATATCATGGTCAAAAAGACACAGCAGAAACATAGCAGTTCACAGATGAAACAGTGCTTAATAAAGGATGAAGAGGCTTTCTTACCAGGAAATATTTTTTTTAGAAATGAAAGGCTAAAGTTGAGACATGATAGAGAAAACTAAAGGAGAAAACTATCAGTTTGAGACATGATAAAGAAAACTAAAGAGGTACAGAGCTGGTTTGTCCTTTTTTTCTATTTGCCATATCATGGTACAAGCACAAAAAAATACAGTTTAATTCAAAAACAACAGTTTTCATATCCATTGTCACTACCAACTCAAAATATAACCATAGACATGAGCTGTCAGAGGTCCTTCAAGAATATCATATTTTAGGACAGAAATAAATCAGTAGGAGACAGTATTTAAGAAGAAACTTTGAGCAGGGATCAATAGGTAACTGTCAAGTAGAGAGTCTGGGTTGGCTTTCTTTGAAGAGAATAGGGTTATTTTGGGGTTTCTTTGTTTCTCTGTTTTAACTTTACTTCAAATAATCTAATTTTGGATGAAATCATAATCCACACTCCTTAACTGCAGATTTGATCCTGTCTCACTGGAATAGGTATATTGTGACATTCCTGTAAGTATTAAGAGGATACCTGAGAAATCTTTAAATTATTTTTGCAACTATTCTGTTAGGTAGTAGTTGAGCGACACTGCAATATTCCTTATTATATATAAAAGTCTACACCAACAGTCGGTATTCCAGTAAATCTATGCCATCGTGAAGATTAACTCATGAAATTAAACAATAATAGGAGTAAAAACAAGGTGCATTTAAAAAAAAAATGCTACTATCCCTAATATTAGACAGATTACTTTTGTAGAAGTTTAAACATAAGCTAACCTCAAGTTTATTAAGTGTTACCCATAGCCTAGGGTTTATCCATGGGCAGAATATTATTTTTGGAAAGAAATATACCTAATTTCACTACAGGCATTGAGAACTGCAGTTACATCTATGACTTAATGTTCAAACCTTCTGTCTTCTTCAGTGAACTCCTTAAGGCTAAGCTGACTGAAAGTTTTTTTCACCATTTTTTGCAGAATTTAAAAATCTTTTTGCACCGGAAAATTAACTCAGTAAAACTAAAATATTATGAAGTGTTATGTAAACTAATCAGTCACTGAGTACACATTATTGTATTTTCAGTATAGTACGGGAAAAAAATGAAGTTTTATTTTGCAGAACATTGCTAAAGTTTATTCTTATTTCAACAGCAAGATTTTTCTTTTGGTAATGTTTCCTGCAGAACAGAATAAAATTTCCGTGCTTCGGTTGTCCTGTGCCAGAAGAGACCAACCATCCCTCTCAGTAACTTCCCTTTAGGCCAGCACCAGAACTGCAAGATGGCCTTCTGCCCCACCACAGCTCACCCTGCATTTTACTCATAAATGTACTAAGTTTGTCTCTCCTGAGAATGTCTGAGATTGATAATGATGTTTTTATTTAACATTGTTTAGTCACCAAATAATGTCATCTTGATTAGTCCAAAACTGTTTATGCATTCAGACACAGTTCACCAAGTTTGTTTGAAAAGTGATTGTCATGCTGGATTCACAAGACAGGATGACTCATTAGACCACAGCAGGGTGCATTAGATCTGGGCACGTGTACAGAGACGGATGCCTCCCACAGTAGGTTTCAGATCTGCGCAGCACGTGTCCTGTCGCTGCAGTGTCACCCAGGAACATTGCCAGTCCTGATAAACACACAGTTCTCCACAAAGCCAGTCCTAAGTGCCTAATTTAGCAAGCCCATGTTTCACTTCATTTCTACCCTCACTTCCTACTCTGAAAATGAGATACTTACTACCTCACTCCTTACTAGAGGAGCAAATATAGTGATGTGTATATTGAGTATTGAATATAGTGAAGTTTATGAGCCGAAAAGTAGCTGAGACAGTCTCAAAGCTATTCTACCCTCCAGCCTATCACCAATGAAATAAAAGCCATGTAACAATTTTATAGATTGTGGTCTGAAGAGACATGCATGAAGGAGGATGACCTGCGAGACAGGAGTAGAAGGAGGGAGACTGGTACTACCTGGTGTGTGGGAGTAGCTCTGATGGCAGGAGCAGACCTGTCGGGGGGTGAAGAGGGGCCGGAATGATGCTGAGTGCTGCTGTGAGAAGGCACATACTGAAACAGGAGGCTGGGACCGATGTAAAAAACACCTTGGGCTTTAATCCTTATTGGATCTCGGGAAGCTGTTGGAGTTGCATCTCACTACTTCCATCTGCTCATCCATAGCTGAACTTGAGGGAAGTGCTGCTCCAAGAGATAAACGCCTTACCACCTCCTCTCAATGCAGTGTCTCCTGCACTGGGTCTTAGTGGGAGAAAAATAAAGAGAAGATAGAAACAAACAGTTCTCTTCCTTTTACAAAGTTTTGAGAAAACATGAGGGGAGAGTTTGCGTCTGTATATCATAATTTCTGGGAAATTCAACAGCCTTGCCTTGAATTTTGAGAAGTTTGGCAAGAGCTCCAAAGTTATGAAGAAATGTAGCAACATGTTAAATACAGGAAGAACACTACAATGCCCCAGAGAACGTGCCATCTGAAAACTGCCCTGTAAACCAGTAGTGAAATGATTGGCTTGGGCCAGAAGCATGCTAATGTTAAGTCATCACTGCAGCATTTTGCCGGGTAGCATTTTCAGCAGAAATGCCCTGGTATGAAAAAAGCAGAGAGACTGAATCACCTTTTTGTCTCGTGCTGAGAAGTGTTACAAGGAGTCAGAAAATCTCACACTGTCTCAAAGCCAAGCTGTACCTGTTGTATACATAAGGAAAACAGCCAATTTCAGTGTTACTTGTACAACTGGTTTCCCATTGAAAGAGATATTTTTAAATGTTGATATTTAAGTAAAATATCTTGTACCACTATGTAACAGACTCAACAGGCATTTCCTTGAGAATATTTATGAATATTGACTTTGTAAAATCTGAAAGGGATATAGTCCAGATTCCCGGGAGCTATGCCAAGAGATTTTGAATCCAGGGAAACAGCACTCTCATGATGTGCAAACAGGACTAGAATCCAGAGCTCCTGGAATTTAACCTCAGCTACTGTTTTTCTGCACGTTCGTGGCACGTAGCACAGTCACTGCGTGCCTTGTTTCACCCATTTAAGTCATGCTGACGTAGCGTTCTGTGTAGGTCAATCAGTACTTGTAGGATGGTGCCCACTCATAGGCAAGATTGCAATGTTCCCCATCATAACACTTGTTTGCAGAGTGAGCAGTAAAGTACAATCGTGAAAGCTTTCCTCAGAACAGCAGGGAACCAAATTCCAACATGGTTCTGAAAACCATGTAAAGGACCAAAACGGTAGGCAACAGCACCCAGTCTGGGCCCTAGCTGAAAAACGTCCTGCCCTGCAAAACAATTCTGAGTAGGATAGTATTTTCTGTGATTATTATATCCTTATCCTTATTAAACCTAAATTTGATTACCTCCACTAGCAATCCCAGAAATTAGATATCCACAGCATTCAGTTCAGTGCAAGAGATCCTCGCAGTCTGTTTCTGAAGGTACAACGGCAACTGTGCCACTTGTTATTTCAACCAGTACAGTGTTGTAACTGCTCAGGCAGACCCACTATGGCAGCCTGCCAAGCAATCAAGACAGCAACGACACAACAACTTAGTTCTTATTTTATTTCATACTGACATTGTCATCTTATCTAAGCTTTCTGTAGAGCAATGGGTTTGAAATCCTGAACACTTAAAATATCTGTATTTTCTGAGAACAGTTTCCTTCTGCAGTATCAAAACATGCCATTTGCTTTTTCTTCCTAAAATAAAAACACTCACTTCAGCTCTGTGCTGCATGGAGGATTTATACAGACTATTCTTAGGAGTCCTGGCAGCTCTTCCTGCCTGTTATCTATGACCAGAAGTAAGCTGATGTATCAGTTTTTACAGGAAACCAAATCAGCAAATGTCATACAGGCAGTGAAGCAGGATATAGTAAACCATGCTCCATATATACATCCCATGCTTCCTTTACACTCTTAAAGCTGAGACCCAGGTGGCAAATGGCAAACATAGGTATAGGGGGAAAGAAAGATTGAAGTGCTTCATAAATCATAAAACCTGACTTTCCCTACAAACTAGTCAGTGCAAATGTAAGCAACTGAAGATGAACTTTGAAGTGCTCAGGATATCGCGTGCCATAGGAGTCAGAATACAGTCCAGAAAGACTTGCCTATATATATCTCCTTATTTTTGTTTGTTTTAATAATTTTTAATAAAGAGGTTACTTTTTACACAGACTTATAGTACTGCTTGGTTTACAGACAAGTATTTTTATGGATGAATCCTCTCTATACAAAGCATGCATGTGCTTCTAGAAACAAAGTTTTATTATTAAAGATTTATTTATTTGCACAGTCTTCTTACTTTGTCTCCCCTGATTGTACCATCCACTTCAAGTGCTAATTTACTTTTTTCCTTCATTTCCTCCACCATTCTTAAGTCCTTGAGACCCTACCCTACATGTCATACCCAATCTGAGTGAAGCCAGTGCTTGACAAATTTGGCATGAAGTCCTAAGAGATTAATTCATTTCATCACAGTCTTACTTGTCACTGCTATTCTGAAGTACAACATTACCCAAAAAGATTGACTACTATATACCATATTTTACCACAGATACCTTCAACAGCTGTCCCTTCTGTTCTGCAAGACAAACAAGTATTAAAAATAAAGATAGCCCAAATACTTGTAGTGACCTATGGATAACAAGCCTGGTTTAGCTGAAAAAATCAGGCAAAATAAGTATTCCTGGGTAATTATGGAAGGCTAGATTTGTGGTGTTATGACCTGAACTGGGAGCCCAGGGAGCCGTAACAGTTTTGTGATCTTCTTGGGTTCAATTAACATGGAATGACAACAAACAACTGGTCAACTTGCAGTAGAAACAACTTAAACTTGGAAAAGGATAAGAAGCGATGTGGCCTCTTATTGATAAATTTATAAGAAAGAAAAGAAAAGGAGAAGAGAGAAAGAGAGTCAAAGAACATGGACCACCACCTCAGGTTCCAGTGTGGTCTCAGGTCCAATAATCTTGGGTGGTGGGTGCACACCCAGCAACATTTTCTGCCATCTTTTAAGTTAGTCTTATGGTCTGATTTGCATACCAGATGAGGAGAGGTGAGTTTTCCATGAACTCATTAGCACAAGAGATGAGGAAAGGTGGAGCATGGGTTCTGCGTGTGCATTGAGGGGGAAGAGTGTGGATTAATCCTTTTATCCAGTTGAGTCAGTGGTCACGATCTCCCTCTGTCACCTCTACCTTTCCCCCAGTTACCATCAGTTTTTGCTGACTTCATGCTTCTTGGGCAACCATCCAGCCTTTGGCTTCTTCTGGAACATATATTCCCCTCTTATCAAGGGCATAGTCGCCAGCAAGGCCTGCATCGCTTATGCAAAGCATCAGACTTACACAACAGAGCCAATGGTTAGCAGTCCTCCTAAGATCAGTGCAGCAAACAGTTCAGTGAATGTTTGAGGCATTAACTCCTTCAGTTCCTCACATGCAGTCAAGATCCATTTTATAGCACAACATCCTTTACAGTTTTGCATTGGGAGTCACAATCAATGAAAGATCACTGAATCAGTGAAGTAAAGACTACTATCCATGCAAAGTGTGTGCTAGAAGTGACATCTTCATCAATACCTCAATACAGCATCCAATCAAAAGAGCTAGAGATCCTCTCTTACCAATTTTCTCAGATGAAACACAAACTCTTTAGGATTGCACTGCTGATGCTGACCTTATGCACGGCTGATTTTTATTCTTAAAATAAATTAAGCCAAGACTATTGTGCCTCTGTGGCCAAGTCTTTTTTTTTTTTTTTCCTTTGTGCCCCCAATAGAAATACAAAAAACAGGTGATCTTGATATTGCAGTAAACTCAGTGCACAAGGTGGGCTTAAATATTCCAATATGTAGACAATGCTACAGCTGTCCTCTAGGATCCCAGGGCTTAGGAGAGAATCATGAAAGAGAGATTTTTTACAGGCTTTGTTGATAAGAAAGATTCTTAACCCTACAGGATTTATTGTTGTGGAACATGCAAGTAGGGCTGCTGACAAAAACCAAACTGGCATTAATGAACCAGGAGATCCTATTCCTTAATACAGCAGTGGAACATTAAAAAAAAAATAAAAAATGCCTATATAGGAGGTCAATACTTTTTCTTGTTGCCTATATGTGAAACTGTATTGAAATTGTAATAACAAGTTTGCTATTAGTAAAGATACAGAAAATTAACTCCACAGGCATCCACCAGCCAGCACCTAATATCTTCCAGTCCCTCATTTAGAATGAACAAGTGTGTGGTGACACAGTCTGGAGCACTGTCAAAATAGTGATGTGGAGCCACACTTCTGGTGTCAGCCCTTTGCATAACAATAGCCCAGGATATGGAGGTCCCCATAAGCACGGGTATTTGGAATGCATCCAGGGAATGTGTGGTGCTTATCCTGCTTTTTATCAAAAATATGAACTGAAAGTAGTTCTAATCAGAGCTGCTACTTACAGGTAAAATTTGACCCAAATATATTCCAGAAAAAAAGGAAGGAGGAGTTCCAAGATTATAAACTGGATATAATCAGCACCAGCATTATATAGGTAAAACAAGAGACTGTAAGAGACTAAACTGACATGATTATACAAAATTCTGATAGATAATGGGAACATTATCACTGTCAAGACACACTCCAATTCAGCACATGTCCAAATTGTTTTAGCAAAACAATTCTCTTTGAACTTAGAGGAGGGAAACTGCAAAGTGTCCATTAGTGACCAGAAACATTTTAAAAATCAAACTTAGTAAAGAAAACAACCAGAAACAAATCAATGATTTGTTGCAATGATGGAAACAAGATTGCTGGCAGACCCCAGGAGGATTTTACATCAAATCTTCAATAGTGAACTGTTATTTCCAAACACTGAGGAGAGCTGTGTATCACACAGCTGGCTGCAGCCTGAAATACTTCCTAGGAATTGAGATCAGTAAAGCTGAAGTTCGTTAGGATAAAAATGAAAGGAAAATGCAAACATAGGAAGGCATGTATGGTAAGACAGAAAATATGAGAAAAATGTACACAAAAACGTGGTGATCTTGACAACAGACCTATGGATTTATTTGAAAAAGAGACGATACAAATGGGAGAGGGAAAGGACTCACTATTTCCACCTAATACTAAACAATTTAAAAAGAAAAAAAAAAAAAAAAAAAAAAAAAAAAAAAAAAAGACTTGTTAAATAGAATAGTTTGTAGGCCAGGATGGGCACTCCCAACATGGTTACAAAGGTGCTGTCCTTGGACCCCTTGCTGACTCCCTATTTTATGAATGCAATTCTCTATTAGCTGGAAGTTGCCTTTATGTAAACTCTATTAAAAAAAAAAAAATCATTACAATTACTCAAAATACTAATAGAAAAATGTGAGGAGGGAACAGATCAATAACTGAAATACTATGATAAAAAATACAGAAACATACTGTTTATTATTCATAAGTGGAAACTCTTACAAGGTCTATTACAAATTCCACTTCTTAATAGGGTCAGCTAATTAGGCAGAGACACTTCCATCAGAATATTGTGTTCAGCACAGTATGACACTTTAAAAACAATGACTTCCAAAGGAAAGCATTTACTTTTAAACACTTAAATCTATTCTATTTGCTCTACCTAAAAGGTACAATTAAAATAATTAAAATAGCCTCCTCCTGAGTAAAGTATGAGAAAGAAATTAAGAGCCAATGATGAGATTTTGTTTGTTATCTTTAGAAATGTTGCATAACAGAAACTTCTTTAGCAGTTTATTTTCAAAGATAGGCCATGTCAAAGAGAATAGTCCCAGCAGCACTGACTGACTGTTTCTTGGAAAAGCTTGGAGTCCTCATCTACCTGTGTGGTAAAAATTGCAGCCATTCAATAATGCTTAAAAATGTATCATTTATAACTACTTGGAATTTGTGTGATTTGTGTGTTTAAATTAACTCACTGTAGAAAAAAAAGAAAATACTTTACTGTCAAAGCAATCCATGGTGTTCTGGAAGTACATCCCTATTTGTCACAGATTTAGAAACATCTTTCTTCAGGAAGTTGCAGAATGCAACCCTATGCTCTTGAAGGACATGCTTTCACTTTGGAAGATATAAATTAACACCTGAAAAATCTAGACACAAACTTTGATAAATGCAGATTTGTGATAGCTTGCACTTAGACTATTAACAATCAACTTTCACCTACATTCCCCATCTATCCCTCCATCCATCCCTCCATGCATCCCTCCATCCCATGAAGACCTCAGTGACAAACTGGAGTTGAAAGAATATACAAAGTCTCTAGCAGAGACAAACACTGCAAAAGTGCATGGTCTAGCTGGGATGAAAGCTGAAATGCTATCTGGGATTGTATAAACATAACCAAATTCTTAAAAACAACACACTATGTATGGTGAACCAATTATAAAAGTTTAGGATGACCTTGCCATACATACTAAAGTAATTGCCTTTCTGAATCCTGTAAGGGATAAAAATAAAAAAATAGAATGCAAGTACCAGCTTGTATCATTAAACCATTCAGAACCAAACTTTGGTTCCCCAAAACAGAAGTGTTCTTTTCCTGGGTTGAAATCTGGCTATTTCCCTTGTGAAACTGTACCACCAATGAACAAAATATGAAGTGAATCAGAAAATGATGAGCCAGAGTTTGTGGCAAGGTGCTATGTGAAGAGTACACTGTAGGCCAAAGCAACATTACAGAAAGGCGAAAAATACAAAGCCCAATTGTAGCAGTTGTGTGACTGAATTAGCAATGAGGGAAAGATACAGTACTTCAGCGATTAAAGAGTGGGACTGTCTGCATTTCAGAAAACAACTTAAAGGCCCAAGAAGATGCCTGTATTACTATAGAAAGACAACCTGCAGAGTGGAAATGTCCAAATGCAGAAATATATATGTATATACAAAATTAATTATATTTATGATTTACTATCAGTATTTGTGGGCATGCTTACTATAAGGATCAAGTATGAGAAAATATGAAAGAAGGAGGTAGGCGTTAGGAAACACATATAGTATATGGAACTGATTGAATATACATATAGACACAGGAGAGCTGGGATTTGGATTCTTTACATCGCTGCTGCAGAACTACAAGGGTCCTGCTGAATGCTGCTCAGCTCAGTGCATTTACAGATATGCAATCAATTGCTTACTACCTACTATCTGTCCTGAATAAAGAAAACCAAGCAACAAATTTGGTGTCAGTTTGAGCCTCATGTGTAGACAAATTCAAGGGAGTCTAGTTCTTGGAAGAGGCAAAACCAGGGACTCGTCTGAGAAACCAAGGCAAATAGTTGCCCCCCGAAGCGATCAGTGGGACACTGAAACCTTGGAAGGAACAGCTAACATTTACAGGAAGCCTTGATTATCCGGAAGATAAGAAGTGCTCAAGAGCAGAAAGCATGTCTGTTTTGAGAGAGAACAAGCTTACTAAGATAAATTTCTAAATGAAAATTGTCTAATCTACTTTACAGTTAAGTGAGCTGGAGTCTTAAAAAATCACTAATGCTGCATCCTACTTGAGTGTCATTATCCACACAATCAGATAATCTAAATCACGATTCCACGGAAGCTGCAAGAAATGATGAATTGAGATCATAGACTCCGTTAAAGGAAAAACTTCACTATTTGTTTTTTGTCAGCATACCAGGAGCAAAAAGAGCCCTCTGAACAAACACACCCCTAACAAGAGCCTCTTAGACAACACCTATGGTATATCTGAAAAACATCCATTTGACTTTTTCAATAGCACATTTCAGTGAGATGGTCGGTACTGATCCTGTGTTCTTACACAGTTCCAGAGAACCATGACTTCTCTGTCCTCTGCTGAGCTGAGACTTCCATCTGTTCTTATGTAAAACACCATATTTTTATGTAAATCATCACATTACCTATATTCCTCAGGCCACGTGTATTCTGCTGCAAGGGTTTGCCTAAATGAACTCTGCCACAATTTTCCAGCATCAGCTACAAGAATATGTCACCAGGGGAACAAAGAAAAAGACTAATTTGGGGACATTTTCGCAAGTCTAAAAGATATTAAAATCAAGGGATCTAAATGTTCCCACTCCTTTGTGAAGCACAGTAAACTGGGACAGTCTGACACACAGTTGGCAAAAGTAAACATGTCTGCATAATCCGTCAATACCTGAGGATGCATGAGTCGGGGGCGAGCCATCACAACTGGCTAGAAATAGATTCCAGTGTGATTTCAGTAGCAGTCAGGGCAGATCTGTTTGCTTATTAGTAAATCAAGCTGAGAAAACAGCTATAAATTATACTGTGTAAAATTAAGTGGCCAGGCATGCATACATGGAAGGCTTCCATTTCTGGATATGTGTGCTTCCTATAGCCAGAAAGTGGTCAATACAGACACTGACCAGTCAAATGAGTTTCTGCTAGTGAACAGTGTCAGACTGCTGACATGCTTTACCAACCACACAGCTTGTTCCTACTGGATTCAGTAGGACCCTCTATGAGGAGGATCCAAAGTACAGCTGCTAAGGTAGTGGATGTCGCTTACCTCAGGAACATGGGGCATAAACACCAACCTGCACTGACTAGAAATAAAGGCACATGCATAAGGACTCAAAATTCATGCTTAACAGGGTTAAGCAAAGTTAAAGCAAAACATTATGTGCTAGGATCTCTACATTTCTTGTATTTTGTATTAACTCAAGAGATTTTACTCTAAAGAGGCTTTCAATCTACAACTGGAAATACATATCCACCGTTTTTCCCCCCTGTATGATTTTTTTGTATTATTGCATGTTGCCCATGTACACTCCCAACACTGATGTGAATTTTAAAAAGTGCAAATCAGCCTTAATCAGTAGAAGTTTCTCCACAGGTTCTCTCACAATGGCTTATTTCTCATTTCTTGCTTAAAACACAGATCATTGTCAGTATCAAACAAAACAGCCTTGACTTAAAATAATCCAGATAATTTAAATTTACAAATATTGTGAGAGAAAAGTCTTTATCCTGCAACAGAGTAGCACAAGATTTTGAAAAACAGCTACAGTAGTTAAGACTATACTTTAAGGTCCTCAGCTTCATAATGCGATACAAAGTGACTGCTATAAAGAGAGATTACATACAAACTAGTTCATCAAAAGTGAAGATAGTTGGTCTGATCCCACAAACACAGACTGATACTTATTTTACCTGTTGCCCAGATTCATGGCAGCAGATATTACAAAAAGCTTTCCATACTATGGGACAAACTCTCAAACTGTATTTTCATCCTAGGCATCTTAAACAGAACTGTTTTCTATCCAAAAGAGAGGGGCAGTAAAGCAAACTCAGTATTAATTCCCCCTACCTCTTCCAAATCAGCTATTACATGTTTCATTTCCACACAATCTGTAGGACTTTTAATTCTGACAGCTGAACCGATATGCTCTTGAAACACATAAATGATCATACTGAATTAACTCACAGACCACGTAATCACTTATTCTAAGGTGTTTAGCTCATTTTTAGGAAGAGACCCCAAGAACATACCAAACTGATAAACTGCTGCCCACTTCTCCCAAAGTCCCATCGTGATCTCAGATGCTTACATTGGTTTAAGCAAGAAACTTGTGAAGTTTAACATTGTTTTAAAAACACAGCATACATGTCAAGACTACCAAGTTTCAATTGTGACAGTATTTTAAGCAGCAGTGTAGATTCACATATCAGGCTTTAGCCTGATCTTCAACACATTTCACAGATCAGCCAAACAAGTTTTACACTACTTTGGGTTACTGTCATCAGAAATGAAATTAACTGTCAAATAACTGTGTAAATTAACTGTCAAGATGCCAGTAGTATTTTCTTATTGATGTGTAAGCAAATATATACATTAGACTCTACAGATACAGTTGTTCTCATTTGTTCTTTACCACCTCTTTAAAATATTCATGCTGTATTTCTTATCAAAAGATGACATGCAGCATACTTGATGTATTACTTGGATTTTAGCTGAAGGAAGTTAAGGACAGACTAAAAAATTTAAAGTAAAAATAATATAACCCATGTGTAAGCATCAAATCATACAAAAAAAAAAAAAAAGTCCCCAGAACAACCAAAAACCCACCTCCACCCCACCTGAAATCAGAAAATTTGAGCTAAGTACTAAAAATCTTTGACTATTGCATCTTCAACTCCTTCCAGCAAAGGAAGTCCTTTTTTGATTATTCTCCCACGAAACTTATAAATTGACTTTGCAACATAATGAACTAAATACTCCAACTTTAATTTTGCATTCATACCAAAAACAATTAACAGTTTTTACAAATAGTGTTATTTACTAAAACAATTCTTGTACAACAGTGAAGTATATCTAAATATATACATATGCCAACATCAAAGGGAGCATCAAAACAAACAAAACCAAAAATGCACTTTGCTACTGCGTACACTTTATTAAAACCAAAGCAGACTGCAGCAGGCTTCTTTTCCTTTTCATGACAAAGACAAAAATTATATGGATTTTCAGAAGCACATGCAGGATAGAAGAACAAGAATTCCTGCCACCTTTTTGCCAAGGTAGCAGCATGAAGAGTGAACTTCAGATCTGCAGTTTTACATAGTAGCAAATGGAATGTTTTAAAACACAGCCTAATTTAAGAAACAAGGCTTCAAAAACATACATAGTGGTTTTTTACATATTGAAGAAAAAAGTTCAAACTTCAAGGCCTTCCCATGTTTTACTATGGTGTTGGATAGTACACACATGAAGGTTAATTTTCTTCATTGCAGCTGAAAAAGGACTAGCTGTAGTGTGGAGTTGGTCAGCTTTACCAAGACTGAATAACAGAGTAAAAAATGATTCTGCCTGCTGTTAGGTTTTTGGAACTTTACCTATTTCTTTAAAAAAAAAAAAAAAAATCCTCCTGGTTTTAACTGGAAAAATGATGCTCCCTTATTTTTCAAAACAGTTACATGCATCTTCTCCAAAGGGAGCTGCAGTTATGTAATTCAAAGTGCCACTGTAGCTGTCTGTGAAACCCAGCAGACAAAGAATAAGGTAAGACCTTTATATGTAAAGACTGCACGGATATCTTTGAAGTGTGAGTGAAAAATAAGGTGATATTAGTGAAAATACTAAAACAATTGGAGAATGAGGTATTAAGCAGTTCTCCAGCATAAATCTGATGTTCCTGCCATCTAGATGAAATCAGAGAACTATAATAGCAGCCTAGATTTGATCAGCAAAATATGTACATGCTATTAGAAACAAATTTATCTCCTTTGTTACATCTAAGCATTTGCAGTCTGGCAGAATTCTCAGAAGCTCTGGTTACTCAAATTTCTTTCAGTTCCCCCAATTCATGAACAGTAACTGTTCCATGAAGGCAATACGCTGCTCCACACCTGTTGAGAAGCATGGGGTCAACCCTTATCTTCTGTTCCTTTTTACTGTTTTTTTACTGCTGTCCATATGTACTATGGCCAGTGACATTAAACACACATCTACATGGGTACCAGTTACTAAACAGAGGTGGGTAAATGTTGCCACTGTTCCTGCAACTGCGCACTCTTGAACACGCTGCCATGACGTCAGTGTAGCAAATTTTAACACGCTCCCTCACTATTTTTCCCAGGATGCTTTACAGTAAATCTTTACATCTTTCTTATGCCCACAAACTGAGATGATACACAAGGGTAAACAAGCTTTGTTTATAGAAGCAAAATGCACAGAAGGCACTTTCCAGAGTTTGCTCCAGTTCATGACAACCAAGCCACTAAAATACTCCTTCTGAAGTTAATTTACATTTTTGTATTTCTTAATGAAAGGGTTAAATAACAAACGGTTATACAAAATATTATGAAAACATTTTAGCATTTCATTAACAATTTACATGTAAAGAAACAAGACATTCAAAAATTAGATCTTCTACTGGAACGTGAACAACATATTTCCAGGGATTCTTAACTTTCAAATAGATTAACTTTCTGACACTTTATTTGTTTGCTAAAAAGCTTTTTGATACAGTAGCTGTACATGTACTTTCCCCCTCTCACCCATATTTCAGTGTTCAATACTATAGTAAGACAGAACATATGTGAACTTGGTCAAAACAATGCATAAAAGAGGACTATCAGAATAAATAACAGAGAAGCACCAGGAGTGGCATCTCCAGGTTAATGATACCAAACCAGCAGAGAAGAGGTGAACTGAAATATAATTGCTAAATTATCACTTAGGATGAGTGAAGGAGTTTGTGCAATGACAGCATCTAGCAAGGTAGGAAGAGGCATCACTTTACAATATCTAGCACATGGAATACTACCACCAAACAAAAAGATGAAATAATCTTTCCTGTTAAATGAGATAAATCCACACAAAGCAATACAGCTCCAAGTTTAATCTGAAAATTGTATCTGATGGATGCAGCAAAAATGCTAAGACACTAGTGATCTACTGCACTAATTGTGGACAACGAAAAATTATTCCAATTCAACTAAAATTCACAATTTGTTACAGGAGATACCTTAGAGCAGTGACTCTAATAAAGGCAAGAAGAAAAATAAAAAGTGGCCATCTTTTTTTCTCAACTTTCATTATATTGAATTTATAGTGGCATTGCATTTGAGAAAGTGTTTTATGGTCATGATGAACACAAATGAAAGGTGATTTTAATTTTCTTGAAAATGGATAAATGCCCAAAATATGTAAGTTAGAAAGCAGAAAAACTTAAGATACATTTAAGTTTTCAGTGTTCAAAGGAGAAGCCAGGAACAAGCATTTCTGTGTGTTAAGGAAAGAAGACTTCAAAAATTCTAAAAACAAAGACAAATTAGTAGCAAAAATTATTTTTTGCCAAGTCATTTCTGTACAGAGGTTCCATAGGCCGTTATTAGGGAACATGTGATACAACATGTGAAAACCTAAGAATACAAATAGTCAATGTCAGCTGGATTATTTCAAAGCTTCAAGCTTCTCCTTGAATCAGGGCCTAAGAAGTATGGATTAAAAAGTTATTTTCACGTTTGTGCAGAAATTACACACTTCTATACATAGTTTCTCTGATTTTAGAATAATGTACCTGAAGGATATAGAAAACACTATCTAAATGATACTACATGCCATTTCTAAAGAAATTTACCCCTTCGATCTATTAAAAATTATCTATGACACAGTATCTTGGATTTAGTGGGTTTTTTAGTACTTCCTCTCAAATTGCACAGACTTTTGTGATGACACCAAGTACTGAAGTAATGACAGTTTGTGAGGGTGCTTAAGAATTCTAGAGAAAAAAACCCATAAAAATACTAGTATCAAAACAGCCAGCTGGCTAGAACATCCACAACTGGAACATATCAGCTATGGGCACATGTTTGTAACCACCCCTGTTTGAAGTTATGCAAAGCTGTCATCTGAAAGCATTAAAAGGTGAAATACCAGTGTCTATTAAAACAGTGAAACAAAGGCATGTTAAGTAACTGTGGACAGATGCAGGAGTGTATGGGATAACTAAGGTCAGCTTACAGTATGTACAACTGCAACATTTAATTCCAGAAGCATCACACTAAAATATCGTACACAAAAGCGAACAATTTCTGACATACACACTAACAAGACTGAAAACACATCTCTGATGTTGAAGCCATCTACTATTGCTTTAAGTGGAATTAGAGTCACTGCAAAAGATAAGAGAAAACCAGGATGCATTAACAGATTGAATACAAATACAAATGCAAAGTAAAACAGTCTTTGTACAAGAAACTGATCAAACATCTAAAACATATCTAAAATGCTGCCTTCCATTAACGCGTTCCTCCTTTTATAGCACTTTAGCTACAGAAAGAAAATATCAATGCCTTAAAGAGCCACCTGGCTAAGTTACTGAGAAATGCAAGAGTTTAAAAAAAATGCTAACGCATGTTGCTGCAGAAGAGAATTCAAAGTAACCTGAAAGTGAATGAAAATAAAATGCCTCAAACTATTCATACTATGGAAGAGCTAATAAACTCAAATGGTACAACTGGAAATTGAAACAGATGTTTAAGGCAGAAGTGTAAGAACAGTAAACAGAACAAATTGCTAAGCAAGGCCACAAGAGATAAAACAAAGTCCTGAAGGTTTGTTCAGCAAAGTGATTTAAATGTCCATAATTCTCCGTATTCTAATTAAGAAGACTTGAATGAAGTAGTGTTATTCATATTGTGTGTTCCAGTTTAAAAATCCATCGTTCCGCTTCCAACTCAATTCCTCTGTCTCTGGTGTCATCTCTACCAACACACATAGAATACAGTTCTGGATCTTATTGTAAAAAAGAACTTGGAAAAAATAAATTACATGCTTTTCATGATAAAATGCAAGATCCTGATCTGGTGCATGGTCCCATGATATGTTTAGCAGCCTCTAAATAGTAGTTTTAAGTTATTAATTATATCTGAAGCAGAATCATAATTTGCTGTTAACCCCCCAAATCACTTACTAGTTAACTAGTTTACTTTGGTAGATAAGCCATCTAATAGTCATGATACACTTGTGTTCAGTTCAAGAAGTAATGAAACCTAGACTCAGGTAAGTTTGTAAATTCATATATAGAACTTAGCTTGTAAGTGTAACCATGATACACAGAATTACTGCTTTTCCTGCATTGGAAAAAGACACCACATATGTCATAAAACTAGACAAAACTATGAAATTGTCAGTTCATGACTAAAATAAAGAAGTAAATTATTTTTAAACATTGAGTTAAATATATTCACATGATCATCATAGCTATACGAAATGGCCACTACTGCAATCACACACTCTATGTACATAACATATATGCCACAACAGTTTGCAAGTGTTGACTTTTCACAGACTAGCCAATTTTACCAGACATAAATAACCTTGTACCAATTTTTAGGCATTTTAAAAGGAATCAAATGTCCTAAATATATCTGTTCCTCTGCAAAATTAAAAAAAAAAAAAATCCTAAAAAGTCAGTGCAAATTGAACTTGTTCACCAAGATTAAGCTGAGGATAAACAAAGTTTAAGATATTAAAGGAAGAGACTCATAGAATTGCCAACTGCCTTTAGCAGAGGTTAAAGATTAGGAATCAGAAGTCCTGGGTCCTATAGCAGAGCCTTTTGTGAGTAACTATGTTGTGGCTGTTGAGATGGCGGAGGCTGTGGTTGTTGTGGTGGTGCTTGTTGACTGCTTGCTGTCTGTGGCAGAGGTGTAGATGCTAAGTTATAGTTTGGCACCTGGGACACATTAGTTCCAGCATTTTGATAAGAAGCAACATCAACAGTAGCAGGTGGTGGACTATACACTGAAGCCTGGTTAGAGTAAGTATTTCCAGCAACAGAGCCAACCATTGCACTGAAAAAAAAAAAAAAAAAAAAAAATAAGTTACCAACAGAACAGCAGTAATTTATTGCCCCTTCAGCTGTTCGTTATCTACATACAAAAGTCTCCTAACTCTGGACTGCTTAAAACTGTAGCAAACAAATACTCTAATTAAAACTCAAACATGCTCCTCAGATTTAAACACACCTAGCACACCTTCCATGGATTTAAAACTAGACTGTGAATCTATACTTTCTTTTACTTTAATGTGCAACGTGGAAGCCCATCTATCTTCCATTCCACTCATGGAAAAAAACAAACCCCAACCATTTTAAATAGCAAAACAAGTCAGGTGCAGTATGAGGAAACTCGCTTCATCAATATGTATTACCACCCCAAAACTTTGGGGACAAACACTAACAAATACTTTAATAACTCAAGATAGATGTCTCTCCCAACTCTATAAAATAAACTTACACAGAGAGGAAAAAAAAAAAACAAAAACAAAACAAACCCTCCTAATCTTTTCCTGAGGTCAATTCAAAACTTTTTCACACTATAGGTAGCTTAGCCAAAGCTTTGCATCTTTAGGCCCCCACCCAAAATAGAAAGCCACTTGTAGCTCCTTTATTGTATAAGTTTTAGTAAGTATTCATAGCCCATTCACTTCTTTCCCAAAATGAGCAGAATTCTCCCCATGCTTCCACACTAAGATATTTGAAAAAAGAACAATACAATATACACCATCTCAGAAATTATGCAAAGCCAGTCAGAGCAGCAAATGACCTTTATCATTAAATGTATATTAAAAGTTATCTTGGGTGGGGGGGAAATCAGTCATGTCTACATCATTTTCTCTAATTTTTCTTTTATATAAAGAAATAAATTAGAGAAAATTATAAAAACAACAGAAAACTTTGAAGTTTATCAGAAATTTTTACCAAATACATGACACCAATTAAAAGCACACTGGAAATAATTGCACTGAAGTATCTTTCAGTTGTATTTAAAATTATACTTCTGTAAGAAAAATATCCTTTAAATATCATCTGTAGTCCTTTATGTTTAAATCTATTTAAACTTGAATAGGAAAATATTTTAAATTACTTTGAGTAAGACGTCTGTGCAGGCTGACCAGGCAGCACTGAGCTGGCAGATGGAGTAACTGTGCCTTGGCTGAGAGAAGAGAGCTGTTCGGGGGGAAGATTATAGCCTTGAATATGGCCCATCTGTGCACTCCCTGCCACCAAATATGCATTACTTTGAGGTTGCCCCGGATAAACCTAGGAAAATAAATAAATAAATATTAAAAATAAAACACAAGAAAATTTGGCATTTGGTATATCTGACTTCAGAATTTAAACACAGCGTCTCAAACCTTTCATTACACATGTTTTAAGAGAAAGCAACTGATTGTCTTCTATTAAGTTCTACTGCCATAAGAAAAAATTACCAGATTATCAAAGGACACTATTTACATTTCTAATCTCCGGCACCAGTACCAAAAAGGAGAAATAGGTTACTGAAAGACTTGTATTCCAAATTTTATTTTAATGACTATCACTCATTGTACTTTTGAATGACAATACTGAAGGATTCAAATTATGTAACAAATAGCAGTCCAAAGCAGCATACTTTTTGATGCCCAGATGACTTTCACAAAGTAGAACCATTAAAATGGAAAGCCAATACGGTGCTATTTTCGTGTCATTAGTTAAGCTATCATTTCATTTAACTGTTGAGACTACCACTGTAAAATTGTTTGAGCAGGTCAGAAGGCAAAAAGGTCTTAAGAAAAATTCAATTGAAAACAAGGTAATGCTTTGCAACTAGAGGAAAAGCTTGCTACTAGATGTGTCAACTGTATTCTAAGTTGAGACTAAATTTCTAAACCTTATGCTTTTGTTCAATCATGAATTATTTGGCTTAACACAAATTACTGGAAGAAAATATCAGGTCTTACGCACAACTGAGTTCATGTAAGTTTACGATATACAGCACTTCTATCTTAAAATCTATGAATCTCAGATGACATATTCATTCAAGGCTTATCAATATTGCAAAAGAATTTTAGAAGGCAGCAAAGGTACAAGAACTCCCAACTTTTCAGAACTTTATACTGGCTCATCTTCACCTCAAAATCCAGTTTTTCCCTTAAGAATTCCCTGAAACATGCCCATTTACAAACCTTCAGAATCACTTGATTTGGTCACGACATGATTGCTTATCACATATGAACAGAAGACAATGTTCTGCTTAATGACACTGCAAAAACATACATCCTCTTTAAAAAACACTGAAAGAAAGTTCGTATTTGTAGGAAGTTATAAAGAACTAAATCTGCTTCAATGTTTATATAATACTGCACAGGTATTAATAAGCTGATTTGAATTATTGAAAAAGCAATTTGAAATGGTACATATTCCTACAAACAAGAAAAGAATACAGCAAGTGTGCATTAGACTATGGAAATAAGCATTTAAATGTTTAAAAGACCTTTTAAAAATACTATGCTTTATGAATAAGCCCAAAAGACCTACTCAGAGATAACAGTCAATTACATGGAAATGCTCCCATGAAGAATTATAATTCAGTAATTTAAATGCTAAATGGCCTCTACTGGTATTTCAAAAAAAGGAAGCTAAAAGATGAGATTGATTTTAGAGCGGGGAGGGTATAGTCTCAAAGAGGAATTGTAGTCCTTTGGTTCTTTACTTTCTTTGACCCACAATGCAAAGATCTGGCAGCTTTAATCTTTATGTGCAACTCAAAGCACAGGATGGGCTTCTTCCTTGATTGAAAAGAACTGAACAGACAAGAACTAAAAGTGTTAGAACTTTAAAAAAGGAGAATACCCAAAGCTTGCAGATGAAAACAAATGTTTTGTTTTACTTTACATACTTTGTTGAGAGAAAACACTGCTCTTTCATTTGAGACTATCTCTGAGGCAGCAAGATGATTTTAACCTAGCATTATGGTAACAAAGATCATAAAAAGAGGTTTCCAACTCAGGGAAATGGCGGTGGGAACAGAAGGAAATAAATTATTACTTGCAATCAACATGCTCCACCACACTTCATATATCATATATATTTTAGTAATGTAGAGAAGTATACCATAAAAAATAATATTTGAGTAAGTTTTGTAAAAAGTTAGCTCATGAAAAACTGCTTATCACTTACAATTTATAAGAAATCAACCACAGGTCAGTATGTATTATACTTGATAACGTCCATGGCTATTAAAGGTTGCATACATACCTGAGAGCCAGAAACACCAGATGACTGCATATAATACTGTTGGTTTTGTAGTTTTGCATACATGGAATACATTGGGTCTTCATTCATCAATTTGTTATACAAAGAAAGAGCCTCCATTGCTTTAACATTGAGCTCTGAGAGTTCTGAGTGTTTCCTAGAAAATATATTTTACAGTTTATTCTACGATTTAGATAACTTCAGTACAGAACAGACAATACAGGGAACTTTCATGAGCTGTGATAAGCAAAATATTCTCACTGCCTGTGAAGCAATTCCTGCCAAGTGCCAGAATGTCAAACAGTACAATAGTATAAAATACTATGTGACTAGGGCAAAAACCTTTCGTAACTCCTCCCAGATGAAAAGCTACTAATAAATACACCTATTTTCTTTGCCAGTATTCTCAGAAATGATTAAGGTATCATTAAGTAACAACATGAGTATTTCTAAGAATGAATCTTAATTTGAATCAAAACACATTTACCTGTCTATATCTTCCAGCTTTTCATCTATGAGAGGTCCCATCTGGTGACACATTGCTAGAATAGAAAGACATTAACATATACCAGGGTAATAAAGATTTTCATACTGTAAAGTCATAAAGCAGCTTTAAAATTATCAGAAATGTGTAGATGCTGGTACAATTTTTTTTTTTAAATCATTACTATAATTTGTATTCCAAAAAAGTTATAGTAACAGAGGTAATGATGGCAGTCTCAACAATTAAATGCAGTGATAGCTTAACTAATGGCATGAATCTAAGAATGAGATCTAGCTGAAGCTTTTAGAAGTGGTACAGTTTTAAAAGTACATTAAAAAATATATAGTGTAACAAAACATATTTAATGTCCAGGAAGTGTAAAGCTGAAACTATTTTACATAAAAGAAGAGCTGAAAGGTAATCTCTTCTTCAAGGAGGAAAATTTGTCACTGCAACCTAGATCATGTGCTCAACTAGCAAAAAGACTATCTATGAAAACAACGAAGAGGAAAACAGGTTGCAATGATTCAAATCATCTGTGTATCAAAGACCCTCATAGCACATTGCTATCTCACTAGAATCCTAACTGAGGGAAGAGGGCTTTTTCAAATCATTAACATGTGCAAAAAACAACACAAAAACTTGAAGATGCATTAAAATAAACAAAAATGCACCCCCTGCCAACTTTCAGCACAAGGACATGGGGTTCATGTAACTGTCAAGCAAACCTCAGTTAAATAACAGAAAGATGAAGTTCGTCAAAATGTAAAATAAACAGACAAGGAAGATGAAAGGGAATACTACTGTCTAACCCAACTCCAGAATGCAAAATGTACCCACTTTTCCAAGCAATGATCTATTTACTAATTAAGAGGTTTATTTAGTCCCAAGAGCCACTCAACATTCAAATTGAGAGTTGACAAAAAAAGATTCTGGCATCAATGATGGTCTAAATGCATTATAAGCAGCTCTAGAATACAGTCTTCACTCCCAGTTTTCCCAAATTAGAGATGCAGAAGGGGCTGAAAGCCTCTGGACCTTGACAGGTGAAACAATATCACTGATGTGTTCCTTGAAGGCAACTCCAGGTGAAAGAGGAGTTGTATGAAAGGCAGCCATCTGCTTCTCTGAGCCTGAGATCAGTAATATGTTGGCAAAAATGCTGGGAAAAGATGTAAAACCTGATGTAAGTTCAGCCTATATTTACATAAAACACAAAGTGTTGTGAAAGGCATGAAAAGAATTGCTTAGATGTCTGCATGGTAACATGATAACTGAACTGCTGGCAACCACAAACCCTAGGCTCCTGGGAAGTGTGGTGATGAGCTCTCCAATTTAAAGACATTTGTGACTGGACACCTGGATGGCAGGAGAAAATGTTTTTTTGCCAAAAGTTGATCAAGCACCTGACCACTGGGAGGAACCCAAGATCCCAAGATCCAATACACATCTATAATAAAATTCCTATAATCTATGTCAAAAATAGTAGCTCCCCAAGATCTACATGAGTGTACAAGTAGTCTTAAATATGGCATTGTAGAACTATATGCAGCCACATGTCTGGCAAGCACTGTTGTAGGTTAGCTGGGGAGCAGCCATCTGACTACACTACAGCTTTCAGATTCTAGAAGCAGTCCCACCAGGTTAATATAAAATTCAGCATTGTTCTAATGATCTCCCAATGTGTTTTGAAAAGAGATCTTAATGTAAGCCATAGCTGGAGGATGGTTGACAAGCATACCTTTAATTTCTTTGCCTCTGTCCTGGACCAGATATAGGCAATCTGCTTCTTAGACAACAGTCTCTACAGCTATATTTGGTACTTGAAAGAATAAAACCATTCATGTTTCTTTTTACTTGCCTTTAGCTTTAGTGGAACTAGAAAACATGCAGACATGTCACAGATGTGCAGCTCCTAAAACAGGATTCATTTACAGGTATGATGAACAAGATGGATGTGGAAAGATAGGAGATATCCAAGAACTACAAGCTCAAGCACTTTTTCCTGATTAACTTCTAGAAGGATCTGGAATCTGCCTTTATTTTTAACAGAGTTTGGTCCTATCCAAATTGTCAGTTTAAGCCAATGTTCTGTCTCATAATTGGTAAGTTTCTTTACTTCCTTCTCCAAAGTTCCCTTCCAAAACTTTTGATGCATCTATCAACCCAGGTAGAACAGTCTACAATGCCTCTTTGAAGAGGTAGTCTGAATAATTTGAGTCTAAAGGACGAGTCTAATTTGTAGCATTCTATAAAGTATTTGTGAATATTAGGGTCCTACAGAAATACACACACAAGTGAAAGGCATGCAGGACATCAAGAGATCTATTCTAAGCCTTAGTAGTATTTCTGCTTCCTCTCATGGAATCTTCCTTACAGTCCTTTTGCAACTTATACTGTGCTATTCCATGAAGGGGGGGGGGAAAAAAAAAAAAAAAAAAAAAAGGATAAATGACTGAATTAAGTATTCTTGGGTCTTGAAAAGAAAAAGAATATAGAATATAGTTTTCTTGAGAGAGGAGTGGGCTTGTTTTAAGTTAAAATTTTGCACTTTGGTCTCTTAGATGTGGGAAACATGAAGAAAGAAGATAATTACAGCTCAGACACTTTTCTCAGGCGTGCTTGTGATGTGCACATGAAGCTGAAGCAGTTTCAGCTTAGTTTCAATTTTTTTTGATACAGGTAATTAATAGAGAGGAAAACAACAACAAAAAACCCCATGAGGTTTTCTTACTCTCAAGATGAAGCAGTTCTGGGAGGTCTGGCTGGTCATCAGATGGATCTGCACTTTGTAACATCTGCAACAGTTGGTCCATTTTATCCTACAACACAAATGGTATAATTAAGGCATATGTGGGGGAGAAGAATTAACACTTTCAGGATTGTAAATTAAAGCAGCTATTTACAGCAGCTATTTGGATCTTTTGGGACTCAGGAATCACCTAGACCAACTTTAAGAAAATACAAGTCTACTTTACAGGAATGAAGATGCTTGAACAAGGAAAAGCCAAATAATAAAAGTTATTAGTAACAAGTGGAACAGGCAGAATACCCTTTTATTCCTAGAAGTCCTTCTAAACAGTATTTCCAGAGCAGTTTGTTTTTCCATTCTAGTTATTACATAGGCAATACCACCACCTAGTGGGATTAGTGGAAATGTTTTGACAGAACACATTGAGAGAGTACTGTAAAAAGAAATGGGTCCTTGAAACTAAATCCACTGAAAAACTATCCTGCATTTTGTAAGTGTATGAGGCCTATCAGCACATGAGCAAAGTCATTACTAATATATATGAAAGGGGGGTTTTAAGATGATGTTTGGAGAGGTTATATGGTTGCCTTCAGAATAAATCATCCTTGATTAACCAGTTTAAGTGCAACCCATTTATAAAAATACCAAAGGGCAGAAAATGAACAGGCATAAACTCTTTGTAAAGTACGCCTTGGAGTGAACTATATTGCTTCACCAAACATTACACGCAAATGATTAAAAATCACTTTTTATCCAAATACTATCAAATAAATAGCCTTTAACAGGCCAGAGTTATATAGGTTGTATCAAAGTGGAAAATAAATCCATGCTTTTTCCTTCTTAACTCCAGGAAAGGCAGGAAGAAGCCAAATTAACTACTTCCTTTAAAATTATACTATGGTAATTTTAAAAACAAAACAAGACACTAAAACACACACTGTCATGGAATCACAGAAGACAAAAGCTGGAAGGCACCTCAGATGCCTAAAATAAGCTATTTCAGTAGATTACAAACTAATATCTCTTGGGAGGAAGAGTATTTGAGGCAGGCATTATATAGGATTTTAGGAAAGCAGTAACTGATTTTTCATGTCAAAAAACAATGACAGAACCGTAGCTGAGAAAGAAATGGAAGGTCGTGAGAGAAAAAGAGAAAAATTCTGAAGAGAGCAATTCTAAGACACCTGGGAGGGAGGGGGCAGGGGGGAAGGGAAGAGAAAAAAAAAAAAAAAAAAAAAAAAAAAAAAAGGGCAGGGGAAAAACATCCTGGGCTGAGAGTTCCTTGGAACCTTGCAGAATCACTGCAGTGAGATTGTGCAAATCTTACTATATTACTTACAGAGCAACAAAAACCTCACAAGAAAGAGATCTTTCATACTGGGGGAAGACAGCGATGGTTATACTGGAAATAAATCTAAGACAGCATTCAAGATGGGTATCTCTGAGGTATCCTGAAGTACTTAATGCAAAACTTGAAAGCAAATGCATCACTGTACACCAAGCTTCTAGTTTTGAGGTGAAGAGTTGCACAATTCTGGAGTAGGGCCCTAAATAGAATGCAGTTTCCAAATTCAGTTTCAGAAATTCCTAAGAACTTCAGACAAATGAACAACTTAGAATACTGCAGGTTTATTTTGTTTTTTTTAAATTTAATCAACTTTGCCTTCCCATTCTCTTTTGATTATGTTCTCTTGATATTTCAAATTGGTTTTGAAGTACAGGATGAAAGGGTTAAACATCACATATTTAAATCTACCAGAAGTTGAAAATCAGTGCTTTTATCATGCTTACTTCATCGATATAAACTGGTTCAGGCTCAGGTTCTATTGTCTCTACTTGAACTTCATCACTGAACTGCACTGTTTTCTTCTCAGCTTTCACTATAAGATAAACAGGCAATTTTATAAAACAAAAATAAACAAAACTGACAAATGTTATACAGCTAACATGTTGCCTACATTCTTTGCATTTGAAACATTTACTGTGAAAATTTTAAAAATTAGTATTTTGTTGACATTTGAAGGCCAAACCCATCTCCACAAACTTAAACAAGTTTCTTAAACAAATGTATAAATTGCATAAAAAAAAATAAATACATCAGTTGACTCAAGGTCAATAGAAACGTGTTTTAGCAAGTAATACGTCTTTATCATAGACTCTCTGCACATAGCATGATTACTAATAAGTCATCAGGAAAACAGACTTGAGAGAGTGACTGGAAGAAATAGGGCTAATGAGTCAGGTTAAAGAGAAAACATCTGTGACAAACTGGAACCTTCCCTTCTCCAGAGCAAAGCATAGAATCAAAAGTTCTCAAGTTTTACTATTCCTTTTCCATCAGACAGTACCTGGAAAAGTATCTCACTGCTCTGCAGTGGAAGCCACAACAAAAAACCTGCCAAATACTACTCTTATCATACTACTCCTATCAATCTTAATATAGAACAGATGACTCCTACAGCATGTAATTCTGCTGACCTGCTCATACCTTTGACACACTCATCTTGAGATCACAGGAGAGTAACCTTGCAAATCCATCAGATTTACAGAAATCAATTCTATAGTATTAAAATCTTGTCTAACATTTAATATTTTTATTAAATATTTAGAGTAGGTTAGACTGATGTAAGCAAATACAAGATAACGAGTATGCAGAAAAAAAACCTCCTTCCATTAAGCACACATACATACCTACAGTATGTAGGTTTCTTGATTTGTTTAAACAGTGGTAATCTGACTCCAATTCCTACCTGCCCCAGGGACCTTCAGTTTCACCTTGATTAGATATGTACCATTGCAACCAAGCAAAAAAAGCAATTTGGAACAAAACTGCTTTTGTCTACATTTACCTAGGTGTCAGTGGAGTTGTTAAATGAGTCTCAAGGAAGCTACTGACAAGGCCAGCAGTAGACAGCGTCATGTTTTTCAGCAGACGCCAGCTTGGGCAACCTTAATCTGACACATAAAGATGCAACGGTTGTTTGTGAGAGCACAGCAAGGGCTCCTCAGTTTTACTTTGAGTATCCCATTAATTTGCAATTGAACTTTAACAAGGAAAAGGAAATAGGGAAATTCCAACAGAAATATCCCTTGCGCCACAGCAAGGCTTAACATATATATATAAATGTAATCTTACTTACTCATTTCTGGTTCAGCGGAAAGATCAGCTGTTACAAAATTAGATGGAAACAATCCTATACCCTGATGAGTTTCACCTTTCCACCAATTTGGATCACTAAAAATAAAATTAAAAAAAATTCAAAACCCCATACATTAAAAAAACCATACTCACATGGAATTTTCCTAACAATTGCACTGTACAAGGCATTTATATTACTTGTACATAAATATCATTTGTGATACACACAGAAATATTTATGCAATTACATTTGTATGTAAAAAATCTAGAAGATAACTAAATAAAGTATTTAATATGTAAATATTTTTTATTGCAATTGTATTCCAATGTATGCTTCTACATAGAAGACATGATTATTTCCGACTGATTTTTACAGTCCGATATACTTCTAGTAGGCATTCTATATAAGTTACCTGTCATCAAGGATAGTTATAAGTTCTCCAGCTTTAAAAGTTAATTCGTTGTCTTCAGCAGCCTCAAAATCATAGATTGCACGAACCTTTCGGCCCTCATGTTTGTGATTTGTTAAAAGGCTTGAGGTGCTTGGATACAAACTGGAAAGTGTTGTTTGCTGTTGCCTTTGTTCTTTTAGTGACAGTTCAATAGCTACAAAAGAAGAGTTATTCACATGAAAATATCCTATAAAAATGGGTTGAATGGTACAAAAATTTAGCTCTATAAAAACTTTCATTATCATTCCACTTCTGTTGCATCACAATCAACTTCTGTCTTTCACACAAAAATAATGGTAAAAAATAAAAAAGATGTTTTACAACTAGAGACCACAGTTCTGCCCATAGATTTACTGAGGTTTTCAACATGGACAGGATGAATAAATAGCACTTAAGCACAAATGTCTAACTCACTAAAGTCATCCGTTTTAATTATTTTATTATATTATTGTTATTACTTTGAACGGATGTAAAGTATTTACATTCTTACTAGCATATACATGATGCTGAACTTTTCCAGATTGCTTGAAACATTAAAAAGATACAGCTGTTCCGGTAGACACTGTTTCTCCATTAGTTCAGGCGTCTTCAGAGATTCACAGATTCAGAGTATCACACAGACTGGCTGAGGTTGGAAGACACCTCTGGAGAGTCATCTCACCCAACACCCTGCTCAAGCAGGGTCTCCAAGGGTGGAGACTCCACAACATCCCTGGGCAAACTGTGCCAATGTTCAGTCACTCTCACAGTAAAAAAGTGCCTCCTTAATTCATAATTAAGAAAATTATTTTTGTTTAGACAAGCAACATTTTGTCCATTCCTTTTCTCTCCCTGTCATTCCTTGAATAATTTTACATTTCCTGGTCATTTTCAGTTAAACTTGACTGACCTGAAAGGTTTCACTTATATTAAACTCCTCCAAGCTTACTAAAAAAAAATACCATGTTTAAGAAGGGACAGAGTGGGACACAAAAAACAAGACAGCAAACATTAGAGAACCTATGCAGAATATGAACCTTTGAAACACAGATTCCTTTAAAAGTAGAATTTGGTGGGTCAACTGTTGAAGAAATCATCAGTAACACAACTAGATCAGTGTTACATTAGATAATAGCTAAACAACAACAACAACAAAAATCTATCAAAGATGAGATACTGCAAGCATCCACCAACTACTAGCACAAGAACTTCACTCATATAGTGAACAGCCACTGTTAGAACTTTAAGGCCAAAGCCATACTATGCACATGGGCTAACATCTGATGCCTTTACATTGTTGAAGTTTCACCTTGAAAACCAGCACCTAGACCATAAAGATCAAACCACTCTAAGAATAACACTTCACACATGTCTGGTATAGGATCATTAAATGACCTTTAAATATACCTTAGTACAACTGTAAATCGAAAGAAACCACCCCAGTCTTGTTTAGTGGGACTGCAGAGAGACATTTAACAATCACTTATGCTCACAGCAATCAAAGCCTTAAAGTATGCTACAGAAGCAGTATTCAAAGGAATAAAAGTTGAAAATAGTATACCCAAAATACTTTGCATGCAATTTATACTATAATCCTTATTTTCTCCTTCCATAAAATGTTTAAATTGCAAATGAATGTGCTTCACTTGCCCCAGGAAGAGGAAAATCCAAGTGCGGAACTAGTATCAAACATTTCCATAGTGGAGCATGTCCTTAACATGACATTTTGCAGATTTTTTTACTGTGTTGTTTAGGTTTGGCAAGGGAAAAAGAAGTAAAAATCAGGAACTTTTTTGTATTTTTTACCCACAGAATAGTTTTAATCTGTAACCCTCCAGGAAGGGTACAAAAAGAAAGGAATAGAAATCATAATCACAATCCATAAATATACTATTCACATAGAGGAAGGAAGCAAAACATTTGTTCCTGCTTTATTTGATATTTACCAATATATTCATCAGGTCAGCAAGCAAACGCACTCACCTTTAGCTAAATCCTCCTCTTCCTTTTTGTTGGCTACTGTACCAGGATCTTTGGCAACTAGAGCTGGACTTGCTTTTGCCTGTTCAGCAGCCTAACCAAAAGTGAAAGATGTAAAAATTAATTCAACAAAAAAATGACAATGCATTAAGTTCACCATTTTGATTTGTATTCATCTGCAATATAAAAATCTAAAGTAAATCACAGCACTTCGCCCCTCAAAGGAATGTTTTATTAAGACAAGAAAGATTTTGTTTTGCCCAACATATTATAAAATTCAAAACTACAAACTGTAAAATACAGAGCTGAGGATAAAAAGAATTTCTGCTACCCTTTAAGAAAAAACACAAAATTTAATATACCTGTGAACCAATAGCTGGGAAAGTAACTCCTTGCTCCTTAAGATTTTTTATCATAGCAGATATTAAACTAAGCTGTGGGTCATTCTTGAATTCATCAGTCCATTCCACCATAAGGGCTTTCAGCTTTTCACAAACTTTTGGATGACCCTGTAAGCAAAATAAAAACTAGTTAAATAACGTAGGAATCTGTTCTTAATTCCTTCATTTCAAATAATATCACATTACTATCAATATAAACTATACAGACACTTTGTTTTGAAGTCAAGCGTATCACTAAGGGATATCTTTATTAAAAAGGGAGAATAGTACACCAGCATTGTGTTTGTACTAATGCAGTATGTACCAGGCCCAAAATAGAGTAAAACAAGGTTATATAAAGCCCTTTATTATTTCAATTTCACTAAATCTGTATTTAGTGTTTCATTGCTGTTATTTGACGTGAAAATTATTTTGTACTTTTATAAATTAACACCCCACCTCCCTTGAACAGAATACATAGGCAACTGTAGTGTGAAGTGGCATTCAGGAAGTTCTTTCCATAGTCACAGTTTTCCCAGTAACCTTGTATCTTTCCCTCTGCCACCAAATTTCCAGCCTTCCAAAAGTAGACTGCATTCCACTTTCAGATTACCCCAGTTCTCTAATTTATCTTTTCTATGAATTGTATATATCAGTGCAATACATTACCTTATTCAACACATTGCTTACTTCACTGGCAAAATCTCTTGAACAGACTTCTAGATGAAAGATTTTACCACAGTTCGATACACATGCTCCTAGAAGCTAAAGAAAGAAAGATCAAAATTCAGAGAAGAATTTTTGCAATATAACTTTTGAGGTATGAAAAGCACTACATTAAAAAGGACATACAGTTAATGCTTGCATCGCAACATGGGGATCTTTATGGTTCACTCTCTTCATAATCGAGCGGAGACAGTCCTTAGGTCTAAAAAACACAAGACAAATTTAAAACCACAGTTTCCTATTGTGCACATGACAATGCATGACAATGTTAACAGACAACAAGCTCTCCAGGACATCATCAGTAAATTTTTCAGTAGCTTATAAGTGCAACATTAAAAAAAATAAACACCATTAACAGTTGTAGCCATTTCTATCTGTAGGATTGTCAGCATTCTCAGTTATCAAAACGCTTCAGTAACTTACATTACCTTTTGTAGTTAGTGAGAATTACCATAAAAACTCCAGAAAGATAAGAAATCCCTTAGAGAACTAATTCTCTGTAGTCCATGCACCTACTACTCCTCTGTATTTCACATACATATATAAGAACATTTACTTACATGCTGATTACAAACACCCTTGTGCTATTTTTTTTTTAAATTACCACCATTACATTCCTCAGGGTCTCTTTTAATCTACAGAATAACATTTATAAATAAGATATGCAATGAACCAACAAATGCTAAAAAAATTGTTAGACATATTACATCAAAGTTTCAAAACATTTAAATACAGAATTCAAGTCTTACCTATGTTGTGGTAGACAGAAATAAGGTTAAAAGGAAATTTATGACAGAATTTGAATAGGAGTTTCAGACACAGTTTAGCATAATAAAAATCTGTGTGACTGTTATTTTGTTCTGTCTTTAAAGGTGGTGGAAGGCTGAGCAAGGCTGGGGTAGGAATTATCATGGGTGTACAAGCATTATCTGTTGAATAGCCCTGGAACAGGGTAAGTAGGGAAAGAGAAAGTATGTTTAAACTAAGAGATTTTATGCATTTCTGGAGTATTTATAGTAACTTTTCTTTTTGGAAGCAGATTTTTTTTTCTGTTGAACTGATATCCAAGAACTAACATGAAACTTAGGTATAAGTTACACCACTGCTTGGCTATACTATATTTGGCAGTGTCTACATTTTACAGAAATGTCCACCTCATTTATTAGTACTAATTATAGAAAATGCTGTCACACATTAAGACTGCAAATCACTTAATGTATACCTTCATATAACCAATAATTACAAATGAAGGCTTTAAGGCAAGCACTGCCTGTTATCTATTAATTACCTGACTTCTCATACGTTCACTTTAATTGAGAAATAATCCATGTTAAATTTTTTAGAAATAACTTTTTTTAACCATTAATTTATGAGTAGGACTATCAATGTGATATGAATGCAAGCACAAAAAAATGCATGTCCATTAATTGTTAAACCAGTATTTATAAAGGGAGGACGCAGGATCAAGAGCTTAGCAGTTCAGGAACAGAACCATTAGCCTAAGATTTTTTTTTTTAAGGAATCCAAAAACTTATTAAAAAGTAGTAAAGTAACAAGAAAGCCTCAAAACCAAATGATCTTCCACATAACAAGTACGACTTTGTAAAGATAAAAAAAAAAAAAAACAAGAAACCCTTCAGTAATTGACAAACTCACCTTAAAAAAAAAAGAGTTCTCATACATTCAACAGAAATTATCATTATTTGAGTGTTATGTTTTAACATACTCAAATGTTTTTAAAAAAACTTCTAATTACATCTGCACCAAAAAAAAAAGTAATCCAGGCTTACCAATGTTTAGTCACACAAAGAATCCCTCTTCTAGACAGAACTGTAATTCTTACTTTTACTTCAAATTAATTTATCATACAATTTATTTTGTAAATTATGAGAAGCACTATACAGAAATCAGAGGGAAGGTATGTACCCCATGAGAACAGAATTCTATTATGCATCCCTCCAGACCATGCTACACAAATACTGGACAACAGTTGTTCTCCAATGATTCTACAATCAAAATTTCAGAGGAAGCAGAGTGAGTGGGAATAATAAATCCTAAGGGGTAAAACAGGGCAAGTTGCAGTAGAAGCTATGGTATTATATACCAATATATAAAAAAAATATATATCACAATAAATTTCAGTCTTAGTTTTAGAGAGTAAAAAATAGTGTATTGATTATATTTTATTTACAAAGACAAAATTAACAGTAATTGGAATCTAAAATACCACTCTGCATAAAACATTTCATATATTTTCAGGAATTTATTATTCATTTACAGTCCAAGGTAACTGACTGTGGGGCTCAAGACTACACATGTAACTCAGTTTTCCTCCTTGCTTTCTTTAGAAACAAGCTAGTCAAAGAGCTTTCTGGTCAGCCTGTTAGACACATACTGCAATGACTCTATAAAGTGCTACTGAGATTGGTTTGGTTTCCCCCCCACCCCTCTCAACTTACCCAACACAACTTAGTTTGGAAGACTATCAAGTAAGCGATTTGACTGTCCTTTCTTGTAGGAACAAGCACAAAAACAGCCAAAGAAGAATCAGCTAACCAGAATACTGACTCACTGAGGCAGTGATTAATCCATAAGGAATCAGGACAAAGTTAGGCAAGCAGCAATACAGAGAAACCATTTCTCAATGACAATTTCTCAATATCCAACCCCAATAGAGTGCTGCAATGAGCATTTCTATTTTCTCAATCACGGGTGTCTTCCCCCAGTCACTGACTTTATTATTTTTCAGCCATCATTTTTCTTAAGTAACTCTTCTGGGAAAAAAAAAAATGAAGTTGTAGTAGTTTCAGACATAAAGACTGATATGTCTCATTAGGTTAATACAAAAGGCACAACCCTCTCAAAGCCAGATGCAAACAGAATTAAACTTTAGAACTGGCTAGCACCAAACTGACTGAGGAAGGGCCAGGGCGGGGGGCACGGCACCATGATAAACTATACCGTGGCCTTTAATTTTCCCTTCTATTCCACTTAATGAATCATTCAAATTTTAAAATGTTATTTTACTCAGAGCTGATAAACTATAGATTCAGTTGTGTAAGCATTTTAATTGCAGAAAACCAACACTATGCAAAAATTTATACCTTTCCTGTAGTGAAATGATTTTAAATGCCAGGCAAATATAATATTTTTTTAAAAAATAAACAAATTTTCAATAATGCTGCATAAAAACAGAAAAAAAAGATTGTCTCTATTGGTAAAACCTTTGTTTTGATTATGTTTCCATGTTTAAAAGGCAGTTTGCTCCCTGAACTACCAATATTCCCAAAAATGGGATACAAACAACATGCAACTGCAAATTCAGAGATTAAAAAAACATGATTGTCTCATAGACAAACTTCAGATCATCGTAAAAACCTGATATGTGAAACGTGCAGAAAGTATCAAGTTAATTCCACACTACATATGGCAATACTTGATATATGCTATTGTAAAAAAGGCATATTATTAAAAGTATTACTGAATTTACTGCCCTTCCAGTGTTTTCTATGAAAATTTTGGCATCAAGTCTAATCAATATTTTGAAATTCACAAAAAAGTGCCACTTAATAAAGCATAGTCCTAGTCTACTGTGACTTCAGGTGTAAAACGATCTAAATCTAAAATGCTGCAGGCATGCAGGAGCTTAAAGACTGTTACAAAGAAAACCCATAAACCAGAGATTTTTATAAACTAAACTTCTGTCAAGAACAGTAACAGACAGCTTGTGCTGGACCAGAATTGGTTAAAAGATTACAGCAGATCCTCGTTAAGAAGACTAGCATCCTTGCCACAGGAACTTAAACTGCAGGAGAATTTCAAACAGTGTAGCATATCTGATTTAAACTTCTTAATGGGGAATTTTGTCTTGCTTTATCTTGCAATGGCATGACATAATCCATCAAAACCAAGAAAACCCACTATCATCAAGTTTTAACAGAATCTGAATTTAAGCAGTGAGTCAGCTGGCAGCCTATTACAAGCAGGGTAAATATTACAAAGGTTCAAGTCACAGCCATGATAAAACAACTGCTTTATTAAAAAAAAAATAAAAATAAAAAAAGCAAACCCAAAACCAAACAAAACCCATAAATCATAACAGAAATTCCTGCTGAGAAATTTAGCTGCACACCACCAGAAGATCTCTAGCTTTGTCTGTACTCCCAAGCATCCATCTCTTGCAGCTACATACATTTGAGCACTGTTCAGGCTAAACTGTTGTGAGACTAAGTCTTGCCTGTGGAAATGTTGTCAGTGATTAAATAGCACACTGAAGCCTTTAATAATATCATTACAGGCTCAGCATCAACATGCTAAAGGAGCAGAAATGCAGCTTTACATAGACTAATATGAAGCATTATTAACAACTTGCCAGCTGTTAACTACAGTTACATGCAACAAGCACAGAGGTCTCAATATGCCATGCTATTTATAAGTACCCCTCTAGAGACGATCTCTAATCCCAAGGAATAATCTTATTTGCAAACCTGTCCTTTGGAACAAAAGTCCCAAGTGAGAATTTGCTCTCTGGCATCTCATACTGTTTCCCACAGTTTTACAAGGCAATCCAAGTAATTCTCAGAGAATACTTTCACTAAACAGCAGCAATGGCAAAACTCTCTTTTTGAGGCTATTCCTTGCCTGAATTGATACAGGGAATGTTTGGAGATGTATTTAAAACATTTCCAAAGCCTAATGCTAACTATACTATAGATACATTGAAATAATGTCTTTAAACCGTATTTTTTATTTGTTAACTCGAATTATACTTTTACTTTTCATGTACAAAAACTGAGTGCATGCATAAATTCTATGAGAGAGCTCAGTAAAGAATAAAGTAAGCATTACTAGCCCATGTTAAGATGTGTTTAATTTAATATCACATTTTCAAAATGTACATTTATCAAAGCCCTGATGTCAGAGAATAGCTTTGCAAAACAAAGGGAAGAAATACAGAACCTTGTTGCTTTCTGTGACAGACAATAGTGGTCTGGTAGTGAGGACAAGGGAATGGCAGCAGATGCTTTATATCTTGGGTTTCGCAAAGTTTCAACATACAGATGAAGCTCATAACAGTATCCTTATCACCCAACTGCTGAAATAGAAATATTGGCTGGGTAAAAGGATAATGTGGGTGGAAAAATGTCTGGCCTCCTAAACTCAAAGAGTTGTCACCTAGCTGGAATTGGCAGCACTGAGGACAGTAAACTAATGGGGTTTCTCAGGGATCTCTGCTGGGACCAACACTGTTAAATATCCTCACTAATAACCTGAATGATGAGAGGCAGCGCACTCTCAGCAACTTCACTGACAACAGCAAAATGCGGGAGAGCAATTGGTATACTGAAGGGCAGGGCTACTATTCAGAGAGACCTGGACAGGCTAAAGAAATGGGTAGACTAGAACTTCATTAAGTTCAACAAGAGCAATGGCAAGGTGTTTTATTTCTGATGGTCTGCACCAGCAAAAGCCAGGAGCTGACCACCTAAAAAGCAGCTCCACAGGAAAGAATCTGCAGGTTCTATTGCGTGACAGACATCAGCAGTGCAGCCTGGCAGCAAAGACAACCAACTGCATCCTGGGTCAAACAAGTGGTCAGCACAGCCAGCAGGGCCAGAGAAATGATCCTTCCCCTCCATTCTGCACTTGTAAGATTCCATCTAGAGTACTCTATCCAGTTTGGGGCTCCCCAATGCAAGAAGGATATTGATGCACTGCAGAAATCCAAGGGAGGGCTGCCAGGATGCTCAGAGGAGAGTCACATCCAAGGAGAGATGAAGAGCTGCTTTCAGTTTTCAGAAGAGCACACTAAGAGGGGACTTTCTACAACTAATCAATTGGAGAATACACAGGAGAGGCTGACAGACTTTTTTAGAGCTGCACGATCATAGGACAAGATGCAACAGGCAAGTTGGAACAAGAAAGATCGTAATCAGATTGCGGGATTATTTATTTATTTACTTACTGTGAGGATAGTTAAATGCTGAAACATATTACCCATAGGGGTTGTGGAAACTCTGACCTTGGACGCATTCAAGACACGACATGGTCCGGAGCAACTTGATCTAATTAGACGTGGTTTGAGTTGGGGCAGTTGGACTACATGACCTCTGGGGGTCACTTCCAACCTAGATTATGATTCTGTAACAAAAATCCCCAATGAAGTCTCTTGGGTTTACAGTGACACTGCTAAAACATACCAGTTTATTTATCCTGTTACACTGGTGAAAAGTACAGAAGTCCTAATTTTAACACATCAGCCAGTATCTCCAAAGAAATGCAAAATATTTGAGCAGAAAATCCATACATTTGCCTTTTACTTGTAATAAATTTAAGTTACACCAAGCTGTTGCAAAAGTCTATACAAGATCACAAAAATTTCATTCCTCTCATCTGAGTATCAGACTGAAATAACATTTTAAAAGTTTGGGGATGAAATTTCTAGTGTCACTTACCCTGTGCGTGACTGTCCAACTTTGTCACAGATGTCTAAGATGAGGCCCCAGTCCTCTGCAGTGTTCATCTCACTGGTTGCTTTCTCTGATGAATAAAGCATACATAAATCAATATACAAATTTAAAACAAACAAAAAATTGTCAAAGATGTTGCAATATTACCTCTTTGTATATTACTAAATGCATGACAAATGCCTATATTTAATAATATATTTAAACTGTTATACCTAATTCTTTTTGATTTTTGAATCACTTGTGGCCATGAATTTAAACTCACACGCAAATATATATTTGGGGGTTGTTTTCCCACACAATAAAGATACAACCAGAATATGACAAAAGTAGTACAGCTACCAATAGATTGTTTTTTTTCCCTATTTGTAACTATAAAGTTTCACAGGAGATAAATACCCAAAGCACTGATTCACTGTTTACAAAGTCAGGTACGACTACATTTACCACTTCCTCATACGCTAAACTGCTGTGTGTTGCATTTCCTTTCTACCTATTACAATTTAGCAAGGAGGATTCAACAATTCAGTAATAATCACTAAACTTCTATCTTTCCATTCTCATCTCTGCTTTGGATGATATATTCCAGTGTCTCTTTTCAGCTACGGAGACTGCTAAACCAAAGCTAATCTCATAGAAGCCATTGGGACTCTTTCCTCCAAATCTTTTGACTAGGACAAGCAGAGTCCCTGTTGAAGAGTAAAGAAATAGAGAAGCTAGGTGGAGAAGAAATAGATTCCAAGAAGAAAAATAGAGATTCCCTCTCTAATTACCCCCCAGAAAAGCTTAGATACAGAGAGGATAATGACAAATAAAAGTGTTAAAGGAAACTGAGCCTTACACTGCATCTGAATGGAAGAGTATCTAAACACTGATAGATCAGATCAGGGCTGGAGACCATAAGGGAATGCAAAAGCAGTTTCCGTTATTCACCAAGCAGAGGAGAACAGGCACAAAGTAGTGCACAGACTTTGTTTCCTACCCCTGTTTCACCTAATATTCACCTCTTAATATATAGAACATGCCTCAGCAATGAGTACCATCCCTCAGGGAATGTCTCAGACTACTTAGTTTTATGAAAGGACGCAAAAATTTCCTAAAAAAAAATTTACAGGAAAGATTCATTATCCATATTAGTACTTGCAAGGCTGCAGAAAGGAGAAAGACGAAGCAAAACATCTAATCCCCAAAAGTTACAAGGAATTATTCATCCCAAAATTGATGGCTTGTCTTTATGAATGAGTTTCTCTGTCCTGCAAGTTGAAGTAGGTTACACTTAATTAGTTTCTTAATTCAGAACAAAAATGCAGATAAGCAAAGCTCTATAATTACATGTTCTCAAGGTATTTTTGAGGAAAAAAACCACTGCTATATACAACCAGAATGATAACACATCAGTGGTACTGTCTGATGCAAGGAAAACAGAAAAAAAGCATCAGGAAATCCTAAGTGGAAGTTAGTTACAATTCTGTATGTCCTCTCAAATAAAGTAAGAGAGCACTTTGCCTCTTCTCTCTAAACTGAATCAGAAAACTTAGTTGATTACAAAAGATAGTCATAATCAATAAACACATGAAAAATTCTGGGTAGACACCATGCTAACATCTAGCACTAAAATATACCAGCTGATCAACCAACCACTTTATTTTTCCTTCAGTCTACTATTTTTCCAAATCATGCTTAGGACTAGTATAGCTAACAATCAGAGAAATTTTTAATTTTTAGATCTTGTTCATAAAGGAAACAATAGCTATGAAGCAAAAAAAAAGAGGAACACCACAGCAGCAGAATCCACTCAGCATGCCAATGCCAAAACATCAGAACAGAGTAATGAGACTGCACCCTGCTTATATCAATTAACATTGTTTCATTACTCCAGAATTCATTTATTTAGTTGGGGATACCTCATAAATACAAGCAAGACGTGAAGGCAGGGTGGAGAGGGAAGGCAAGGAAAAACCCATAGAGGAACCATGCATTGTACTTCTTATTGTTTTAATATAGCCAGCTTTCGGTCATCTGTAGACAGAACACTTGTGACACACCTGGTGAGACACCTGAACTGAATGCCTGGCACAGAGCCATCACAGGCCAGGACAGACTTCAGTAGTCACGGTCCACAAGAACAGCAGCTGTACTGCTACCAAAGCCAGCCTCAACTCTGAAGCATCGTAACTGCTTTCTTGAAACATAGAGCTTGAATTGCCTACACTGCATTCCTAAAACTGAAACCAGCTGATAAGCACAGTTCAGAAACACACAAAACAGACCATAGGGAGGCAGTTTACTTCCAGGACTCCACTGTTTCAGTTCGTTGTCAGTTCTGCTGGAGCTGGACCAGCTCCAGCCAGAACATGTCTCCACCACACTCTCCACAGCCTTAAGTGCTCACCAGACTCAGAGCTCACATGCAGCCTCGCAAACCCACACCACTCACTCATGCTTAATGCCATACTTCAGTTACCACATCCTTCAAAAGATTGCTGCGCAATCCAGCGGAACTGAAACTTTGGCCTTTTCCATTATTCCACATAAGACAGTTGTGTGTACTTTTGGCAACAACTGATCCTTCTTTCCTCACGACATCATCAGAGAGAAATGGCATGGCAATCACAACTTTTACAAACCAAGAAGTAAACTAATGCATGCTTACTGTTTTAAGGTAACAAACTGTGGTTTGTGTTAAATAGTTTGGCTAAAACTACAGATAAGATGGTTATTGATTAAATCCTTGATCCACATCAATTACAACCTTTACTTTAATTCTCAATATTTTGCAAATGTATCCATGTAGTACAACTACAAGTGTTCTATCAGCTACATTCCTTCTTGGAAGTTGAACTTAATGCTGTATAACAAATGCAACTTGCTTGCAATGCCTTCCCCCTTATTAGTCAGGATATTTCCTCCACCAACAAACACTAGCTAGCTTCTTACCAAACTTCAGCCTGAGATCCAGTTTCATTGTATAGCAACAAGTGTCCATTAATTCCCTTAGATAAAACAATCAATTGTAAGACATGAGGAAAAAAAAATTTGCCTCAATTTTCAGTTAAATTCTGTCTCAAATAAGGGCTGTTAAAAGTTAATGGCATACTGTAAATGTTAGCAGTACACTATCTGACACTGCCTACAAAAAAGGCCACTGTCTCACTCAGAGCATTAGCAAGTGACTATCACCTTTCACCACTCTGGAAACAGGAGCACAAAGACACTTTGACAAAATTCCTATGTTACATCAGTGTTCTGTAGACAAAATTATGACTTAAATTATGACTTCTTAAGCTAAATTACTTACACTGTTCTCACCTAAAATCCATGAATGGGCTCTCTTCTTACGTGAGACATGCATTCAGCCAAAAAAAACTTTATGTGGATTCAGTACTTGTTTACCCGGACTGAAAGCTGGCATCCTACCAGCCTTCAGGTACCAATGACATGCCACTGTCAGACTCTACCTTAGTACCAAAATGGACTCTGATAGGGAGGTAAAACCAGACATTTGTATTTAAAATCTTCAGGTAGGTTAGCACAGCAGATATACAATAACTTAAACTAGAAATGTTCTTTATCTTCTATCTCTGAACAAAAATAAATCTGCCACAGCAATATTAGTGTTTACTTCAGACACTATCCCTCCACCTCATCATTGCTATAAAATCTTATTCAACTTGGTGAATGCCAAGCCAGGATCAGATAACATTTCAGACTTTACTAAAACAACATTTAAAGACAGCTCTGGCTCCTTCATGAAATCAGAGTTCTTTAAAACTTATTAATGCTATGTCAAACACAAAGCAAAACAGGGCTACGTGACGCTTATACATGACTGAACTTTGTCTCTAGTTTTCTGAAACAGCTCTTTCCCATAAAGCTATATCACTCAAATCTGAGGCATTGATTTCCTAGCACAAGCAAGCCCTACAAATTAACAAACTTTAACTGGTGCAAGACTATAAAAATCTTACATCACCTCAGACTATAATTAGTAATTTTTAAATTTTATGACCACTTTTTTTTTATCATTACAGGTCTTCAACTTCCATCTTTATTTTTCTAGGAGTTATTTAAAATTGTTTTCTTACAATTAATTCTACAAAGACCACAAAGCAGTAAGCACCATCACCTCAGAGGAAAAGTACACTTAGAACTATGGCTTCTTTTGACAACAACAGTTCTGTACAACATAAGAATACCTTTCTAAATACTTTAGCAATTTATTTAATTCCTAAAACAAAAGCAAGAAGACACACGAAACCAATATATCACATTCAGCAGCAGCTTTGCAAGCCACAGAGCGTGGGATCGCTAAGCTACTTCTCCCTTTATACTTCTTCTGTACTCATCACACTAATCATACCAAGCCAGATCAATTCCATCTTGCCCAACATTCAGTCTCTAATATGTATTATAGCTAAAGAAGCAGATACCTAAGAAAACAAAAAAGAATAAGCATTAGCTGTACTTCCCTACTACACACCCTTCAGCAACTAACAATTTGCAGCTTCGTAACTCCTGAGTTAGAAAGGGTACTTCAACCGCACAAAAGTAACCATAAATCATGTCTAAAACAAATTACTGAGAAAGTGGTCTTACACAAAATTTATCTCCTCTGATAGAAATCTCAGCTGTGTCTGTATCTTCAAAATTTGTCAACGAGTTCTAGGAGATAATTGCCTTCAAATAAAATATCTAGATGCTAAAATCATACTTCCGAACATATTTTCTATCTTTTTTTTTTTTTTCAATTAAACCTCTGAATAAAATTTATACAAACCTGAACATGATCTGCCTTCTAAAGAGAATGCCATTCCTCAGTATAAATGCCATCTAGTCTCACTAAAATACTGTACCAAAAACCCAGGAGACAGTTTTACACCTATTGATCAGAAAACAGGCCAGAAAGATCTAAATCTATGAATTATATTACCTATACTTTGCTTGTGGTGAAAAGTACTCAGCCTCTTGCATGGGCTCTTTTGGGATACCTAAATAAACCAGCCCCTTCTGTTGTAAAGTTCAGTAAATTTTGTTGAAGCCCCATTTCCCTCCAATTTATACAAACCTGAAGACTTGGAGCATCAATAAAATTCTGTTTTCTCCCCTGGTTTTATGCATTATTTAGAAATTATAACCAAAGCAAAAATATTTGCACCGTGATTCTCTTTGAAGTTCTCCATCACATACAAAACACAACTGCAGTTGATCATTTTAGGACAATAGCAAACTTTTCTCAGAAGAAGAAAGTAGTGATTTCCTAATAATTCATAATTGTCCTAAAAGAAATTTATCATCAGACAGAAGAAATGTAGTACTTCCTGAAAAAAAATCCACTGCCAGTCTTAGTGATTGACTGTTTAGATGCTGGTCAGAGAAATATAAATATTGCTGCAGATTCTCCATGCAAATACATGCTATTCGCTTGATTCCTCTGCCTTAGTTCTGCATCTTAACAATTGCATTTTACTGCTTTATTATAATTTTGCAAGAGTAAATACTCTGATCAGTGTTTAGTTACTGCAGTGAATAGCACAATGCATTTCTTAAAGCAGAAAACTTAAAGACTACCCATTGCTAACAACATTTTTAGAGGGAAGTCTTGGCAGGTTCAAGCTTTCTAAGCTTCAGATTTCACTGAAGTTTATTTTTTAAAAATTACAAGCTTAGAACTGAGTTATTTCTATGCTACAAAGTCGCAAAGATGTTAAAACTGCCTAGAATTTCAAGAAATAACAAAAACAGATCAAAACATCCCCAAACCCAACACTTAAAATGTACATGATTTGAAACAGTTAAAACAAATATGAGTAAAAACTATCAGAATATTCTACTTCACTAAGGTTGTTAACTATTCTAGTTGGCATTTGTTCTTATTCCATTCAGGGGTATAACTCCAATTCCCCAGATGCACATCTCTAAAATGAAATACTAAAGTTCTCAGTGACTGAAGTTACAAAAAGAATGGTTAAAAGAAAGTCTTCAAAAGAATGTCCAAAGAAAATCTTCACTCACAGACTAAAATTACAATCAGTTTCTAGCATGATTAAAAATCTTCAAAAATCCATTATACCAATGTAAACACCAAAGAATTAACAAAAAATTCAACACTCCCACTCAGCCTTCTCTCCTAGTGAAAGTCTTGTTTTCTTCCTAAGGCTAAAGAAATAATTTTCCCGCTCTCTATATAAATGCAAATACTAAAATTCCAAAGCATTGTAAAAACATAAATATAACTACTTCATCTCTTCAATATAGTTTAAGTAGTCCTGAAAGACTGAAACTGATTGCAAATTTTTTTTTGCAGTCACTCACCAAGAATTTCTGATTACATACAATTCCACATCACTGAAGTTAAAAGTAATTAACTTTGTTCTTTTTGTCTGTCAAATAAAACGAACAAATGCATTTGTTGGCCCTTTCTACAAAAAATACCGCTTTAATATTAACCCCTCTGGATTTCACTAGCATGCCCAGAACTGCACAGAAGAGTATGTCCAATCAGATTCCATTTAGACAAGACTGAAAATAACCTCTAACAAGCAATGCCGCCATAGAAAAAATTCCCTGTTGAACTGTTAACTTCAGTGAAGCCATTAAACAACAACTTGTTCAGTTTAACTGCATCCCCATTTACAGTATTTCTAAAAAGTCCTTATGGGAGCACTTGTGGAAGGTGTCTTGTGAAAACACTGCTAGGTGATCCAAGGCAAAGCAAACAGCGGTGACTGAGCTGACATGAGGCCACCTCAACTCAACTTCAGAAGGCTATGCAGGATCTCGCCGCGCATGAGGCAGCTTAGCCAAGACAGACATCGCTCAACTTGGTAAGCTGAGCAGAATGAAGACAAAAGGATTCAGGATCTGGCAAGACAATGCTGAAAACTGTAAGACAAGCCAAGGAAAAACAATTTAGATGCTTAGAAGTCTTATGCAAACCCTAGCAAATCCACAGAACTCAAATTACCTTTCACCCAGAAATATTACAACAAAGCAGGAAGGTGAGCACATTAGAGATATATGAGGACGATGATGATTACTCTGTAAACAAGGTGCATCACAGGCATGTTATACTAATAAAAAGTGCCAGGATCTATTTGCAGAGCCCCACAAATCAAGCCACAGTAAAAGCAGCACTTCAGAAGGAAGATCAGCAAGAGACTTAACTTTTCACAAATACAGTGTTATTTTTATCAGCTAGAAGAACAGATTTTACATGTTAGAGAACTACTTTGATTCTTCTGAATTTTGATATTATAATGCACACTGTCACAGATGAAATGAGGGGAAGCATTTAAAAATGACATCTCTTCCCTGGGAGGAAAGAAAAATAATCACCAGGAAAGTACAGTCTACAATAACTCCTTTGCCTGTGGAACATACTATGGTTGGCTTCAGATTGCTCAGCTTAACTCAGAGTCTGGTGATTCATTTTCAGAAAGAGGTACTGAAAAATAATTTTGTTGTTGACTATTATACAGAAGGGGTATTCCACTCATTTTTATCCTATCAGTGTTGCCATTTTTCACTGAGAACATACACCAAAGGCATCTTCAGTGAGAAGTTCGTGTTTTTCATAAATATTTACAAATAACTGAAAGGAGAGGTGGCTATAGCTCCTTTCCTATGCATTTTCTACTCAGCCTCTGTTAGCTTACAGTTAATGTCCATTCTTCCTAAAATAATGCTGAGAAAAGCAGCAGGCCAACTTGGGCAAAAGCGCCAGCCTTATGAGAAGCTGAACTGATCCTTGGAATTCATCTTCCCTTGCAGCCAGAAGTTAACTCTCAGTCTGCAGTCTCCATAATTATCTGGGTCAAGAATCTCCTCTGCAAGAATTTTCCCTCCTTTTGGCAAACCTGGTCTAAACAGACAAAAGCCCAGCTCGCAGACAAATGTAACTGAACAGTTTTGAAGATGTTGACTAACCAAGGGGATAAATCTAAAGAATAATGAGTTTAAAATAGAAAGAGTACTTTATTACAAGAAATTGCACCATGGGAATCATGGTCAAAGCATTTCTTACATTCTAATATCAGACTATATACCGACCATATGCACAATCATATGTAATTCAGGCAGATTATTAAACATCTAGAGTTGTAAAGCATAAAACAGTCAATAACTACTATAGTTAATATAATGTGAAAAAAAAATCTTTGCAAGTTGTGTCAGGCTGGCAGTTCTACTACATTACTAAACTACCTGCTTAATTTCCTATTGCTGTAAATAGTAAGACTGAATCTTTCCTTTCTTCCCACGCCTGTGGTGCCAGTTACACTGAGAACTAGACTAACATCCAAAGCAAATCCAAGAAGTACCTTCCTCCCTTACTGTGCATAAGTGAGAAAAATCATGCAAAAACCTCTGTGTTTTTTAAACACCTCCTCTTAATATCATGTGTGATTTTATGACAACTCATACCAGAACCTGTATTCACTGCAGCTTACAAAAATTCAGAAATACTAAGCTTACAGCAGGAAGTAAAAAGTTCTTCCAGTTGTCTCCTTATAATATAGATTGTTTACAATGCTTGACATCAAGTTAGAATAAAATATGCACTACATTAAATCCAGAGTTACAGATTTTATTCTTGAGATAACATCTAAATGACACTTCAGAACTGCTTCAGCAGTAAGTTCATCAAACCTAGCCTAACCACTGCTACATTACCAATTAGCCTGTCATGACAGATTAGCAGACAATCTTTTGGTTCTTAAAGCACATTGCACCATTATTTTGCCTGCATCAAACTTCCATTTAAACCTGCATTTCCCAGGAACAATTCTCTGGGCATAATTTTATGATTAAGGTTGTGAAATACTGCAGAAGCAGACCTCCCATCAAACTAGCAAGAACACCATTCTAACCCTTTAAACGGAGGATGAGAGTCTCTTAACTATAATCTCAACAGTCCAGTGTCTTGAAGACTTTTTCTTTTGTTAAAGTCCAGTATTATGTTCCTTATTTGGACACTGTCAAAGGACTTGATTGTGAAAATCCACATCAACTTGTTCCACCACTGATTAGCATCCCTTCCTGTTGAAATATTCCTAAATATGGTAAAAAGAGGGTGCAGAAAACAAGAAGTATTTGGGCTTCATCCAGAGATTTGGACTCTTTGAAGATGACAGTGGCTTACCTCCTCAAATCTCTGCGCAGCTTAAACTAATAATATTTAGGATGACTGTTAAAGCATTCTTTAACAACATTCTTTTGCCAACCACACCTAAAGAAGAGGTGCACCCCTCAAAATCTCTGTACAAAGTTGACACTACATGGTAAGCTATTACAGTAGAAGCATGCTAACAGAACTAGCTGAATGCTGATGGCTGGCAAGACAAACTAAGAAATTTTTCCTTCTGAACTTGAAGATACTTATGCTTCTCAAAACAGTGGAAAACAACTTAGTTCCAGATGTGTTCTCTGCAATCCACCATCCTAAATGGCTCCAAAATAATTTCCAACTATTACACAGAACTGACTAGCTGTCCATGAAAATGCACAACTACCACAGCAATACTACCAACTACATCAGTGTCCAAATTGGTATGAAATTAAGGATAGCTTTTGACTGCCTTGCTGCTTTGGGAATCCGATTTTCAAAAGAAAACTTTCTTGCTGGGCAACAACAAAAGCAGAGCACTCAACTTTCATTCTGAGAAATGAATTGAAAAATAACACTACTGCTTGACAACTTTTAGAAGTTTCCCGAGAACATGAGCTGATGTTATCTTACGAAGCCTGCCAAGAAGTTCATCCAGATAATAGCACATTCCCAAGGGGCCTCAGGGAAGAAGGGCCCAGGGACACTTTCGGGGACACTTCATCATTCCATCTCCCTGGCACAAATCCAGTTAAGTGATGGATAAAGGCAGTAGGCTCCTGAAAGTAGGCTGCCACCAACTGAACAGCCTGCTGCTCCTTCGGTCCCCCCTCAGGACACCACAAAAGGGGCCATCAGAAAGAGGCTGTGTTTACTGGTGAAAATTAGCCCATTGTCCACTCTGCTTTTCCAAAAACAGCTTGCAATTGAGTGGTTATTTCCCTGTGCTCATACAGTATGCAGAATAATGCTTTTGAAATATACCTACAGGTGATTGTACTAGGCAAGCACAGTAAGTAAGGTGTTGGCAACCTCTGCACCTAGAAAACAGCAAATAAACCACCAAAGTAACAGCTGGGTGCTACTACCTTGCATTATGAAACTTAAGAGTGCTGACAAGCAGATCTATCAGACTTAGCTCTGGAGAAACCCATTCAAGCAGTCTGCTCTTCACTGCTAGACAGCAGCCTTAGGAAGTGAAAACGTGAAAGTTTGCCAGAACTTCAGCTACCACTTTTTAATTTTATTAGTGCAAATCAATCCCACAGATAATATTACCAATGTTTCAATCCTCTAATGGTCCATGGAAAATTGGCAAGCAGTGCAATCTCTTCCTCATTTTCAACTGCCAAATTACACTAGAAGATAGCAAAACAATTAGGAAAAATTATTTACTACTTTTCAAAATAAGTCACTGTCAATCTTGCCACCAAGAAAATAATAAATTGAAGAGCGGTCTTCAATGGAAAAGTGTTCTTAAGTGTACAAAATGAAAAGCAAGCTATGCTTTAAAATGCAGCTGACTAAGAATTACTGATAACATACATGCAGAATTTGTGTTACAGTCCTTCATTTATGCACTAACTCTTCCACCCCCAAAGATACATACTTTCCAGTTTTGAGTTGTTTTTTTGAAGAGCTGGAAGAATTAAATTCAAGCCCCCACTTCTAAAGTTGGATAAACATTAAGGAAGAAACAATGTATTTGTAGTTGAAAGTATAAGGCTACTAAAGAAATTTGTGCAAGAAACTTATACAGTGTTACAATGCCACAAGAAAATAACATGGGGTGGGCATGGGGGAGGGGGGGTAGTTATCAACATAGGAGTAAAAGTCCTCAAAGTTTCAATCGCTCAAAACAGACATCAGCAGCAGGTAGGAGACAAACTATATTACACAATCACAAATCAGATGTGCAAAACGAATTTTTAGCTGCCTATGTGTTATTTTACCTTCAGTTTGGACACATCAGAATTAAGCACAACTTTTGTCCAGTAAAAGCCAGACGTTTCATCTCCATCTACTTTGGCCTGAGAACAAGCAAGGTGAGGATGAAACCTGATCGCTGACCGACAAGTTTCACTTGAAAGGGAAAGAGCTCCCACTGTAATTCACTTCAAAGCACGGAATACAAAAAAGCTTTGACAATTTTCTCATGCCCGACTGTGAAGCAATTGTAGATGATGCTTTATACTTTCCATCCTTTCAGCAACACTCCAGCACAAGCATTTCTCGCTACTGTTTTGCTATGCCGCAACGTTACTTCTGCTGAGCAGGCCAGCTCGTCTCCCACAGGTACCCCCGTGCTCGCCCTCCTCGCAGCCAGGCAGGGCCCGCCGTAGCCCCCGCCGCGGTCCCCGCGCTCCCCATTATGTTCACAAAAGACATATGGTAGATGTTCTCAGAGCCTGTTTTATCCCCCCTTTTTTCATCCCTTCCCTCTGATGGGTTTCAAAGTGAATTATAAGAATCCTTTCAAAACAGGCAGAACTTTTATGCAGTAGCCCTGCAGTAAGAACAAACGTGAGAGATGAGGGGAACTGGGGTTTTAGACTGTCTTCAACCCAAAAGGATTCCAACCCAGCTTTACTTCCCCTACTGAACATTTTGAAAAAGATAATCTACACTCAGGAAGCATCGTAAGGCTCTGGAGTCATGGCACATGTTTTGTTTCTGTAGCATTTTTTTTTTCTGTTGAACACAGGGTGAAGTAGGAGAGCCCTCTGAATACTCTGTATCATATTGTATCTCCCTCTTCTCCCGGTCCCATGACTCTTCCACGGCACAGCAATGGGTGGTGGTTAGAGCACTCTTCCACCAAGTGTGGGCTTTGCCCTCAGACACAGATGGCTACCGAAACCAGCTTTTCCAATTTATGTGTGAGTAGTATAATGAATATGCTATTTTAAAAAGGTATGCTAAGCTTCCTTTGTTAGATGTAGTTCAAAATGCTTGTATTATTTCCTACTGCATTTGGAATGGGACTTGTGCTGCCTAAATTGGCTATCTGAAAGTAAGGAATCTAGTTCAAAGGTAGTCTCAAATTGCATCTAATTTCAGGGTAACTACAGCTGATAGAGAATGTAGCAACACTGCACTCCCTCTACCCACAACTATGTGCTGCCATCACATTTCTCAGATTTGGAATTTGATCCAATTCATTTGTGGCTTCACAATCAGCTGATCCAGCTGAAAACTACCTCATTACAGAAAGTTCCCTGTTGGATCATGTCACTCATCTGACTCACCTTGCAATTAGATTCCAGGCAAGTGAAGAGGTGGGGAGGCACAACTGGGGACAGTACTCCACCAGACTGGGTCAAGAAAAACAGGCATGTCCAAGGGATTATTCATCTGTTCTATTTCAGACCACGTCCTGAAGATGGCCTCTGCAACAGTATGACTCTA
>NW_020799095.1:31129711-31138803 GCF_003259725.1 Athene cunicularia | reverse complement strand
GGACCGGCCCCGCCCCTGCCAGCGCCGCCACCCCAAGCCTGGCAGTTTAGGGCCGGCGGGGCCGCTCACAGCGGGGATTTACTTGTTTAGTTGTGCTGAGCTCTTTCGTGCCTCCCTAGTTAGGAGGTGAGTCGGTTTCATGCCCAGACACGTTCGCTCCCTAAAGAAAACGTTCAGAGCTTGCCTATACATCGGGCTGACTGACTCTTGTCATTGTGGGTGCCATCACGCCTCTGAAGGAGGCAGCCTGGCAGCCAAGGTGGAGGGTTATGACTGTCTTTCACAGCAGAGCACAGGGGCCTGACCACTTCTCCACGGTTAGATCCTGTCGAGATCAGTGGCTATCAGTTCTTCACAGGACCTTGAATGTCCCGTGGCCTTTGGTTGCACAGTTATCTTGCTGCTTCACTTTGTATTAGTATCTTGTTGGCTTTGATGGGCTGCATCCCGTGATAACAATTTGACTCAGGATATGACATGTTCTGCCTATTCCTGCTGTCATGTAAAACTCAAGTCATTGTCCTTAAGGACTTTTAGTACTGTTTAATTACTCCGAACTAGTTGGATTGCAAATTAAGCAAAAAAGAGCACATGCACACATGTGAGGGAAGACTCATAGACATCTAAAAGCAAAATGAGCACATCGCAAGAGTGCAAACAAGAAATGAGAAAGACGCTGCTACTGATTGCAGTACAGAAACATTAGATGCAATCAATAGCACTAACCATGCTTAATAATGAATGGGATTGCATGCATTAGGCAGACTTCTGACACACAGGATGCAAACTGCACACCAAGCTTCAGCCCACAGGCATTTACAGTCACTAGGCACTTCCTTATTTTACAAAAAAAATTTCAAGGATATCAAGTTCAGCTTCTTTCCCTATCCACAACTTGTTTTCAGTGGCTGATGCAGGCCAGCATTGATCTACTGCTTAGGACTGACTACTTTTAAGGAATTGCATATTTTCTTTGGATTCTGCCTCAATTCAATGACATCTGCTAGATATTCTCAGAGGATGCTTTACGTCCTCACCATTTATCATCCCCCATTATGTTCACAAAAGACATATGGTAGATGTTCTCAGAGCCTGTTTTATCCCCCCTTTTTTCATCCCTTCCCTCTGATGGGTTTCAAAGTGAATTATAAGAATCCTTTCAAAACAGGCAGAACTTTTATGCAGTAGCCCTGCAGTAAGAACAAACGTGAGAGATGAGGGGAACTGGGGTTTTAGACTGTCTTCAACCCAAAAGGATTCCAACCCAGCTTTACTTCCCCTACTGAACATTTTGAAAAAGATAATCTACACTCAGGAAGCATCGTAAGGCTCTGGAGTCATGGCACATGTTTTGTTTCTGTAGCATTTTTTTTTTCTGTTGAACACAGGGTGAAGTAGGAGAGCCCTCTGAATACTCTGTATCATATTGTATCTCCCTCTTCTCCCGGTCCCATGACTCTTCCACGGCACAGCAATGGGTGGTGGTTAGAGCACTCTTCCACCAAGTGTGGGCTTTGCCCTCAGACACAGATGGCTACCGAAACCAGCTTTTCCAATTTATGTGTGAGTAGTATAATGAATATGCTATTTTAAAAAGGTATGCTAAGCTTCCTTTGTTAGATGTAGTTCAAAATGCTTGTATTATTTCCTACTGCATTTGGAATGGGACTTGTGCTGCCTAAATTGGCTATCTGAAAGTAAGGAATCTAGTTCAAAGGTAGTCTCAAATTGCATCTAATTTCAGGGTAACTACAGCTGATAGAGAATGTAGCAACACTGCACTCCCTCTACCCACAACTATGTGCTGCCATCACATTTCTCAGATTTGGAATTTGATCCAATTCATTTGTGGCTTCACAATCAGCTGATCCAGCTGAAAACTACCTCATTACAGAAAGTTCCCTGTTGGATCATGTCACTCATCTGACTCACCTTGCAATTAGATTCCAGGCAAGTGAAGAGGTGGGGAGGCACAACTGGGGACAGTACTCCACCAGACTGGGTCAAGAAAAACAGGCATGTCCAAGGGATTATTCATCTGTTCTATTTCAGACCACGTCCTGAAGATGGCCTCTGCAACAGTATGACTCTATCAATATCATAGAGGAGCTTATCCACCCAACAATTCTCTGACTTAGGACTTGTCTCCAGACAGCTTTATAGGAAGTTTTAAGTAGGGTGGTTTTTTTTAAAATATGTGCTACTTTTATCCAAAGTAAACAGTCTCTGATGATTGGTAGAGACACCTCTTTCTTTGCACACTTCATTTTTTTTATATAGCATTGTTGTTCAGATACTGCTAAGGGATAAAGTCATGTATTCAGTTGATTGCCAGTGCAACTTAGTGGGTTTTAAAGATGTGACATACTTCTAAATTTGCTTAATTTTTTTGTTGTTTATATAATTTATTAACTTTTTTAATTATTATTTTATTTTTTTATTATTATGACATGGTTTATCCATACCAAGGTTAGTTGTGAATACTGATGATATACAATGATTCGTTGCCCTATAGTCTTCTGGTAAGTAAGGGTACTTAGGAACAGCCACTTTTAAATGACAATCTGCTAAGGAAGTTCTAATATTTTCACCATCACACAACTGACACACATCTGCATTAGACAAGTGTATTTCTTAGAGGAAGACAAGAACATTATGGGCATGGAGGGGAAGACCACTGCAGTTCCAGTACACTTTTAGCAAGGAGATGGATATGAAGACCAGTGGTTGTCTCAGGCATCAGTCACACTGACCACTATTTTAACTGCATTTTCCATTGTAGTCCACTGTGTACATTGCTTTCAGAACTGGAAGCTGGGCAGAAAAAAAAAAATCAAAGGAAAAAAAAGAAGGTTTAGAATAGAGAAAGTGCCAGCAGTCCATTTAATCACAGCTTTTGTCTTTGACTGTACAAGATGTTTTGGATGCCTTACAAGATGCTGTAATGCATAACAATACAACGATATGACTAAGACAAAAATTTTCTCAGTCACAGGCCACATGTAAATGTTTTAAGTACTAAGGTACCGTGATTTACTTCCCAACTATAACCTTATTGAACATGCCCTAGTATTTTGCAAGTGTCCAAGTTACATGGCTTACTTACAGTATTCTTATTTCCTTATATAAATATATGATACATAGCAATATGGTAAGTCTGGTGTCCTTTGCTATACAAGAAGTGAGGCTAAAAATATTTAATTGTCCTTTTTGGCCTTAATATTTATGAAGTATGCAAGTAATATTATATGAAGCATATAGCTGGAATTCCCTCAAATCCATGTAACATTAGAACTAGGCAAGCACTGAAATAATAAACTTTATAAAACAATTAATTTTTGCCCTGACCACATTAAAAATTGTAACATGCAACTTTCTAGTTAATGTTTTCACATATAGATGCCAGAAACAGGGTTTATATCTTCCTCAATATTTCTGTATTTGAAACAGTACTTGGAAAACAAATGAGTCTGGAAGCTGCTGGCTGCTGGGAGCTCCGGGTGCCTGGGCTTCCCAGAGGATGCTGTTGGGAGCATCTCTCTGTGCCAGCTTCCTGACACTGTCATGGGGAACCACTTGTCCTCGTGCTTTTTTTGGCATAAACACCTGTTCCCAGTGTGGCCAAAGGGACTACACCCAATATGGTCACTTTTTCTTGCTGATAACTCAGACCAGTTTTTAACCAATGATGAGGTTAAAATGAATCTTTTCATTCTCCACCACTTTTCTAAGAAGGAAAACAGAAATACTTCCACTGACCATAATGGGAGTTAGATAGGAACACTGCTCCCTTGATAGAGAGCCCTTATTAACTCAAGTCCTTAAAATAAAACTAAATAACAAGCAAAGACTGTGTGTGCTCTAAAACTAATAATGGAAGTGGTCTCCTCCATAGACATTGCAGTGCTCACACAAGCAAGCAACCATTCAAATACACTGAAAATCAGAAGGTATTTTTAATATTATTTAATATTATTGAAGTGTGTTTTGTGAAACCCTGTGAAAAATCTGCCTGATATCTGTTGTCAAGGTAGCAAAGCTGCTTTATTTAAGAAAAATATTACATTTATTGCATAATATAGGGAAGGGAATTTAAGAATATCTTACTTATGCTAGCAGTTAATTTTCAACATGTACTTTATTTTACTCACTTGAACAGTACCATTTAAGTTAATGGTACTATTTATAAGTTTTTGGCATTTCATATGTATATCAATATATTTAGAACATTAGAGTGGAGTTAGCTTTTTGATAGAGCCAGTGTGTGTAGTGTGCAAAGGTGCCAACTGCACAGATTACAGCCTGTGGAACTGGTCTATAGATAAACCTATCTAAGCCTGGCAACGCAACAAAATGTCAGGATAGTTAAACAGAGGTACAGTCCAAAATATCCCATAAAGAAAATAATTATTATACAGAGTCCAATTAGTCTATTATAGCAAAAAGTACACTGAGTTTGGATAAACCAAACTCAGATGAGCAGGATAGTCATCTCCCTTTAATATGCTGTGTCCTTCAACATAGCAGTTTGGGTTATTGTTTTGCTTCTGAAAAGGATTAAATAGAACAATACACAAGGGTATCTCAAACTGGTGCTTTTCAGAACGTAAAATAAATATACTGGTGCTTTTCAGATGCATAAAATCAATAGTTTTCATACAAAGACTTCCAAATATTCACACCAGATTTTTTTTATTTTTATAACAGAAAAATAAACTTCCACTTCAGCTTGTTCACGGCACCTGTTTTCTTTTGCTGACTACTGAACTGTACAGTCAGAGGCTTGATATGAATCATTTATCTTGCAGTAGCTGTGCAAAACTCCAACTGCTTCAGATGTGCCAAATACAAAGACATCTTCTAGCTTCCCACAAGACTTATGCAATACATTTTACACCACATCTTTTGAAAGCATCTTCTGTCCTATTCCTAGACTAGTAAATAAAATAATAGATACACATACCCAGATGAATGCACAAAAAGTGTATAAACAGTGTTGTTCTTTTTAGGCATAGCTAAATTCTGTTTACTTGCATTTATCCTTGACTACCTCACTGATTACTACATACCATAAACCTAAAATAGCGTGCAAGTACTATATAGAAGACTGTTCCAATACACTTTGTTCTTGCAAAATGTGATGGCAACGTTAAGTGAAGACAGAAGAACAAGCAGAATCGAAGTTGATAATTTTTTTTTTAAACAAATTCTCTTCTCTCAGGATTTTAAGTTATCATCTGGCATTTAACTTTTCTAAATTATAAAGGTAATCTCATGATTTTGCAGGGCTTGTACTAAGTAATTCTCGCAGCATTTCATAGTAGATGACCTTCCCCTGCCACAGTGGACCTGGTAAGTCATATTATTTTCACAGCACTACAACTTTTAATTTCATAGAAATGTTCCCATATTGGATAAGTAAATTTTGTAACAAAAATAATCATCATTATAGAACACTGCAGAAGAAAATAATTCTCATAAAAGCTTCACCTTATATTTCTGGAAAATACTGGAAATAAAACCCATTCAGCTTTATAAGGCATTGAATATCTACTTATGCAATAGGAACCTAGAGGATAAACATACATTGAAAATATCAGTCATGAAGAAGGACAGCAAAACCAATCATTTTTGTAATAACAGTATGTTTGATGGTTTGGAACTAGAGTTAATAAAGGAGAACCACCTGTGAAGGTTGAGAATGAGTATGAAACATAATGATGCGGTCAGCTACAAAAGATACAAAAGATCTGACTATCTTAAAATTTATTAGGAAGGCTGATTTCAGACTCCACTTGAATAACAGCAAAGTTGAACTAAATCGATATGCCAGTCATACTTGGTTTTAGAAGCTGCTTTAGATACTACAACTAATGCATAAGCTTATTCAGTTCCATTGATTACATTTCTGTGTGTAGACAAAAATCTGTCTTATCATTCTGAGATATTTGGTGTCAAAAGTTGCTAGCCAAAGTTGAAATATTAGATGAAATAATTTTGCCACTATAAAAGTACAGTATTTCTAATTAAACACACATACTGTACTTAATGCTTTGAAAATAGCTGACATTCTATCAAATTTAAATAAAGGATCTCATAGTGATTTAGAAAATGCAGACTAGTAAACCACAAATATATACATGGTAAATTGACAGAAATCATGATTAAAATAATAATAATAGAAAACTTATGAAAATGTTTCAACAAATTTACTGCAATTCCTGGAACATGCAATTACAAAAACACATTTTAAAAAATTACTAACACAACAAACACATTTTGAAAACACTGCTGAAAAATTGTTCACATGAGAATTGAAGTCATGAGGATATGAAGTAGTTGTAGGTTGTTATAGATTAAGGAACAAAATATCTCTGAGGATCCAAACATGGGAGACAGAAACAGTAAGTTTTCTTGATTATGGCAAAAAGAAAACAGTGGCGTGTTTATGCAAGTTCTGTAATAAGTTTTGTGCTTAATATCTTCATAACGATCATGAAACACAGGTAAGTGTGGGATGGCAAAACCTGAAAATAACACAAAATATTTAGTTTATTTAAATCCAAAAAAGGATTATGAGGATATTCAGAAATTTCTCATCAACTAGGTGAAGGGGTAGTGTGATAGCAAGAGAAATTGTATGCTCATAAGTAAAAACCACAATATGAGAGCAAAAACATTGAGTTACTTACTCTCACTAATAAATTCTTAATTGTCTAAATCAACTGAAGACAAACCTGGTCAACATTACAGATAATTTATGCATACAAAATCAGTAAGTCTGAGCAAATAAATAATGTGAAGAAAAGTAATACAGAATTCTAATGAGAATATATCCAACATTGCTTATTAAATTTCAAAAGATTCTGTGTAAAAGCGTGGAAAACATCCAAGGAGGGATTTAAAAATGGAAAATGTTTATTTCAGAAAGCAAATAGGATTTGTTCCGTCAAATCTACTGTGGAAAAATCTCAAGAGAGAAATTGCATAGGATAGCTAAAAGTCTTAAAAAATCACAACTAATATTAATAATTGGGATCAGGTCATGCCTTCCTCCATGTGTCATAATTTAAAATTAGAAAGTCTTCGTCAGTTAATGAAGTCATAAATTGGCAAATTCAAAGGAGACAAAAAAACCCTTTATACATAGTACGTGGTTAATTTGTGATACCCATTTCAACACTGCATTGACAAAGCCAATAAACTAGAAAGGTTTGGAGAAGTGAAATTTGAGCAGAAAAAAGTGTAAGTAATATAGCAGAAATAACCAGAATTAAACTAGTAAATATAGAAAATACTTTGGAGAACTATAGAGTTTAAGCCAATTTATAACTGTCACATTGAGATTAAATTTAGGCTCAGATTATCCCATATTTGCTCACTGCACAGTCTCTCGCACTTTCCTTTGAAGTCCAAAGTTGGCAAAAGCTTCTGAATTAGGTCATTTGATCCTGTGTGTAAATCCTTTTGTCTAGAGTTTTTAACTATAGGATTCCAAAATTGGGTTATATTTATGACTATTTGAACATGAAAAGCATCTGTGTCTATATAACATTGGTATTTACTGTAATCTTACTAGGATATACATGGTGCTGTTTTGCCAGCTACTCATTTTGTTGGCATGTTATGAATTTGCTGTTGACACTGGCTGTGTATTTTGAGGCTGAAAGCTGAACATCTGCTTGTGTGCTTTGATGAGAGGGAGAGAAATGGAGTTTTTACATGGCACATCTACGTATCTTTTACCTAAAGGCCCATGAACTGAGGCCATCAACTGAGGCCAATGTTTTCCAAAATTGAGATGACCTACCCCATCCTAAAGGAGGTAGACAACGACTCTTGAGATCTTTTTAGGACTGAAGAAGTACCATTTCAAAGACAGATCCTGAGCTGATTTTGGAATTCTGTCTGTATATGCCAGGATTTGAGGTGTTTGGGCTGAGTGGCCATAGTCACCACACTAGCTGTGGAAACAAGGAGGAGCCTGAGGCTACATGTACGCTGCCTGAAGCAGCAAAAGGCATCCCCAGGTACCAAGATGATGGGTGCGGCCTGCTCCTTTGAAGGGCCATGTCACACCAGTCTAGCTCAGGCCGAGGCTGCCCCTGCTTCCAGAGCAAATGCCAGCAGCACTCCCTGCACTGGCTTTGCTTCCCTGTGCATGTGCACTGGGAGCAGCCTTGCAAGACAACATGCATATTTGACTACCTTCTGTCTGCCAGCTGGGCTATTTTCAAGCACTGGGAAGACGTTTCCTCCCTTCTCAGGGGTGGGCTTTACTCTTCCTGGTGTATTGAGGGCAGTATTTACTGCGAGCTGCCAGACTGGAAGGTGTCCCCTCCCTGAGGTCACTCTGGTGGGTAGCTGTTGGGCCTCTGAGGCAGTGGCCTGGGCATATTGACAGAATCACAGAATCATCTAGGTTGGAAAAGACCTTGAAGATGATCCAGTCCAACCATTAACCTAACACTGACAGTTCCCAACTACACCAGATCCCTCAGTGCTGTGTCAACCTGACTCTTAAACACCTCCAGGGATGGGGACTCCACCCCTCCCTGGGCAGCCCATTCCAACACCTAACAACCCCTTCTGGAAAGAAATGCTTCCTAATACCCAGTCTAAACCTTCCCTGGCACAACTTGAGGCCATTCCCTCTGTTCCTATCGCTTATTACTCGGTTAAAGAGGCTCACCCCCAGCTCTCTGCACCCTCCTTTCAGGGAGCTGTAGAGGGCGATGAGGTCTCCCCTCAGCCTCCTCTTCTCCAGACTAAACACCCCCAGTTCCCTCAGCCGCTCCCCGTACGACCTGTGCTCCAGACCCTGCACCAGCTTCGTCGCCTACATTTGAGTAACTCGGTGTCCTTTCTTCCCACTGGTTGGTCTCTCACCAGACTCCCAGGTGTTCAACCTCAGATGCACAGTTCTGCGGTTTCAAGAACTGTGGTATTTTCGTTGGGGTGGGCTATGCCCGCCGCTCTTGCCGGAGGGTCACCAGCAAGGCTGGAGACTACCGGCCCCCAGGAGCCTCCTCACGCCGGAGGGGGCAGCGGCGTTGACGGCGGCGGCCCTGCCTCTTTCTAACAAAGGTTTA
>NW_020799095.1:31078913-31129661 GCF_003259725.1 Athene cunicularia | reverse complement strand
GGTCCGTGAGCCCCGGGTCTCGGCGGGCAGAGCCCGGACCGGCTCCCTGCGAGGTAGCGATGGGCAAAGCCGAGCGCGGCCCTCGGCTCCCGCGGACGATTAGCGGTGGGCAGCGGGTGGGAGGAGGGGGAAAGAGCTGTCATAACCCAAGGGGCTCGTTTGAGCTAGTGCTCCACATCGCGATGCTTTGCCTAGAGGGAAGTGGGTATTTATTTTGAATAACAGATCATAAGAGCACTCAGATCATAAGAGCACTCAGGTTTATGTTGTTAGTGCTTGAAGAACGTACCTTCACTTCTTGAAAATTTGTCCTGTTCACTACCTCTTGGGGAAAAAAAAACCCCAACAAACTATTAATTTCCATATGCTTAAAAGAAAACTAAGATCAGAAAATTTTATAGCTTCTAGGCTGATATTCATCACAAGAACAATTTTACCTTGGTTGTCAGTGGGTGAACTCTCTGCCCTTTGAATCCCATAGAGCAAAACTGGTACACTCTAGTTGAAGCAGGAGTTCAAGCACTGATGCAGAAAGCCGGGAGTGTGATCATAATGGCTTTCTACTCACCAGCATCTGTGAATCCTGAACACATATTCATGTCTGTTCATATATCGTAGCAGCACCTTTTGAAAAGTGCTTTTACTCAATGTAATTTTTTTCTAGCTGGCAGGTTAATGTTACCTCATTGAATTCACAGCCTCATGCTCCATGTGTGAATTTGCTAATGAACGCTGACTCTTACCACTGACTTTTATAGGTCTGTAGAAGATTATCGAACCACATTAGTTTTGACCTTAGGTGCTGATTCAGTATCTTCCCCTTCCTTCTCTCCTGTCTTCCATTAATATCAAAAGGAATTAGGACGTGCAAAATTGCATATTTTATGTGGAAACAGAGAAACAGGAGGAAACTTTTCTCATAAACTTTTACGGATACAATTTAAGGAAAAATAAACATTTGGAAAAGAGCAATACTTAACAAGGGCACTACACAAGATAAGTAACCAGAACAGCATATTTATCCATTTGTCCAGACAGTGCAAAGTAGCAAAGTGTTTCCAGAGTTTTAACAAACTAATACATAATTGCACATTAACAATCATTTTAATAAAAAATTGCAGCATATCTTTCTTTCTAACAAAGGTTTAAGGGACTAAAATGACGGATCAGTACCCAATCTTGCTGAAAGTCCCAACTGGAAATGCTACCTGTGTTATGGAAAGTGTTTTCCATTCCCTGGTGATTTGCAACACTCAGTGCAAGGTCTTTCCTGAGATCCAGAGTCAAAGCCACTGACAACTAAATAAATCAATCCACAGAAATTCATGTCCCAACAAAAATTTATTTAAGAAAAATGTATTTGCAGTCTGCTTCTGAGTGTTGTCCAAGACTACTTCTCTTCACAACCCTTTTGATACAGAATGAGGTGCAGAAAAGGCCTTGTTAGGTTAGATGTATTATGACTTATCAGTCTGGGGCTAGGACAGAGCGGTTGCTGTCACCATTCTTGCTGCCAGCTGGATGTAAACACCCTGTCACCTTCCTCTTGTCACACAATTCACTATAAAACAGGGCAGCTTCACTTGGAAGGACTACCAGTGATATTCCATTAATTCCTCCTTTCCACAATGGTGGGAAACAAGCTCAGATTAATGCACTCAGATTTAAAACCTGTTACAAAATCTAAGTAACACTTGTGGGGGAAAATTTTTGAGCTCTGGTAGATCGGATTCATGGGCTTAAAGTAGAAGGGATCAGGAGGGTAATCGTTCTACTGTGCTGGGAAGCCAGACTAACTCTATGGGAGTTTGAAATGCCGTCACAAAGTGCTGGAATGGGCCACGCCAAGTGACTGCGTAGCAATAGCCACCATGTATAAGTGTTGTTAAGGGGCTGATACTGAAGTACGTGTCATTTGAGGAGAAGAGAGAGCTGTCACCATCCATGCAACTCCCATGCTGTAACTGTAATAGGTCTGACCTAAGGTCAGTATTTCCTGGTACCCTGTTTCCAACCTTAAGCCAATACTTTATGCTTAGGGAAGAGTGTAAGAAAAGATGTGTTAAATATTTATCCAAATGTTTATAAAAATACTTACCCAAACATCTGTGTGCTCTCTGAGTCTGCCTCTGAGTATTTCTTAGCCCCCTTTGCTTTGTCGCTTGGACCCTTCCTTAGCCAGAGCTCATATCACTGTACAGCGTGCTTGCTGTGGCTTTATGTAGAATGAAAGGACTAATCGTTCTAAATATCATCAGACAAGAAGTTACGCAAGAGTTATTGTAATTTTTGTAATTTTTAATTCTCAAAATAGCCATCCATAGCTTTAGTTATGCCTATAAGTATACTAAAGAATTTTCATACATTCTTAGTCTTTGGATATTGAAACCTGAAGTTTCAGGGATCTCGCTAGCATGATGTTTGTAAGAATGTGCTATAGCTCTGCATTAAGGATGCAACATAGTACACTATTATGAAAAACATAATTATATAAACATGAGTTAATTATGTGGAAGGAATTGCGCTAGCCTTGTGTTATCGTACTGGGTCTGGGTTGGGTGGTGGGGATCTACCCACCACATTTCAGAAGTTTATTTTCTTTTAGTCTCAATTTCCATTTGAGATTTCAATTTAAGTTTTATATCAAAGTCCAGTTTGATTAGAAGATACTGTTACTTTCGTTCTTTTACATTGGAAGGGTTATCAGTTAGTATCAATGTTCAGTTTCCTTTAAAAAATATTTTAAAAATCAGCCAACACCGTCAAATGTGCTAGTTAGATATACCTGCCTCTGGAAGCTGGGAGCATAGAGCACCCATCTTTCAGCACTTCAGAGTCTGATTTTCAAAAATAACTTCTCAACACTCTTGAAAACTGAATTGTAATGGTAACTTAAGTAGGACAATCACAGACAGAAGCATGCAGATCACTAGTTGGTTCTGAAAATTATGAGGCCATGGAAAATGTAAAAATGATGTGCATAGTTTCCAGTCCTTTACTTATACAAACCTGCAACCCAAAATGGCGGCTTCAGTGTCAAGTTCATCATGTGTTTTCAAATAACAGTAATTTACAGTAATGATTTAATAGTAAAAATATGTAGTCATTGCTAGTGAAAAGTCTAATGGCCCTGTGGTTTTGGGGTGTCCCCTCAATTCAAGTCAGTCCTGTGAAGGTAAACAAGTAATTCTCTATCCTTTTCCAAGTAAAGAGATAAAAGAATGTAATGTTTATATAACATTATATAATACTTATGTCTAAAGGTGTTTTTAATAATCACCTGAGAACACTGAAAAGTGAAGAGGCAAAGATATGCCGTGAAGAAAATATTCTACTAAATTATTTACAGTGGATGGATATTTTTAGAATCCTAATTTGAAATGAATCCATTCTCTTTCTTTTGTAGGTGGCTGGTATTAGGTATTGCCATGGTGCGGTTTTATATACAGAAAGGAACACATAGAGGCTTATTCAGAAGCGTTCAAAGGACGCTTAAATTTTTCCAGACATTTGCTTTGCTTGAGGTAAATTTTAAACATCAGATTACTTTACTGGATACTGTTTATCATAGGCAAATCACATTATTAACCTGATTTTAATATCAAAATATTATATTCATACTTAAAGTCCTTTTAACTTTATTATTTGACAAAAGGGGGGGGGGGCAAGTTGATTAGTTGAAATAAATGGGCACTTTTTTTAAACTTAACTCTAGTATTTATTTAAATCAAATACTGCCTGGGAACTGTTTTGATTTGAGAGTCTTTAACTCAGAAGGCAAAATTTCTGAAGGCATTCCAGCCAGCACATCGACCCTCTAGGGCAGTAGATATCTCGTCTCCATCTCCAGAGATGATAACTTCCCTCTTATTCCTGTACCGGACTCATTATCCTTCTGTGCCTTTCCTGCTTCTTCTTATTTCCAGACTGGATTCATATGCCCTGTATAATCTGTTACAAAATGCTCTGTGCAAGTTTTGCAAAGTATATACTACTTTTGCCAGCTATGCACTAGTGGTCTCAGTTTATGGTACATCTGTGGAATGAAACTGTTGCATGTGTTGAGCACTCACAGTTCTTTCCCAGGCACAACATAGAGTGCCTATCTACATTTAAACTTTTTTCTCAATCTGCCTACAACATCTGTAGCTCAAGCAACTATTAAAATCATGTGGCCAGCTGTATATTAAACTTTCACAATAAGCAATTCTACTCAAATCTGTCGAAATAATGAAAAGCACTCTATTTGCTAAACATTGCTGCCCAGAAAATGCAATAAATCTAAAAATTCATAGCTATTATTGGCAAAATTATAATAATGTTATTAAACCCTAATGAATACAGAACATTTGAAAGTTGCTATGTGTTTAGCATCCCTTATATAACTCCCTCTACACTGTCTTGTAAAATTATTCCTGGAATAAGACAATGAAAGAGAAGCTTACTAGTTGAAAAATAATTGCTTTGTAAGTGTCTAAATATGTAATATGTACAATTAATTTGGAAAATAAGCCTCTTTCATGTGTTTTCACAGATCAGATACTGAGCCCGTCACAGCATTGGTAGCCAGGGCTCTGATGTGTGTTTCTTTTAAAGGTTGTTAGATGGAGGCAAAAAACCAGTTCTCCTTCAGAATTAAGCTTAGGTTTATATTACTATCAAAAGGCCATGTTTATAGTGTAGATAGTAACATACTGTACATCAGTAACCTCTAACTTATTTTTATTTACAGGTAGTCCACTGTGCAGTTGGTGAGTTCTTTGTTTTAGTTTCTACTGTAACTAATTAAAACATGAGTTGTGGAACAGAGATAACATGTTTCTCTTTTTAAGGAATAGTTCGCACATCCGTGCTTGTGACTGGGGTCCAAGTGAGTTCAAGAATCTTCATGGTATGGTTCATTGCACATAGTATAAAACAGGTATGTGTGTGAGCAGGTCATGTTTTGATTGTTTTTAAGGAGAAGCTATTAATACAGTTCTCATTTCACAAGGAAGACCAGTTTAAAAATTAATGACATTCCTACAGAGAATACTTACGTTACTTGAGTGTGATTTTGGAAGTTGGGGTTACAGGATGGAATTTATATGCTTCTACTCAGGAGACTTAAGTCTGGCTCTTAACTGTGAATCAGTTCTGTCTTTGGCATTGTGCAGGCTGTGGTCTGCCTAAGTGAGATCACTGACTGCTGCTATTATTTACTAGCAAATCTACCACAGTGTTACCGGTTCCCTTTCAAAAACCTAAATTAGCACTTACTGAATTAGTCGAAAAGAAAATGTGTCATTGAATTTACCTAGATAAACATGGTTGTGATTTTGCAGTTTGTTTTAGGAACCTTCTCAAGATTTAATTTTATGGTAATATTTACATTTGATGGCATGCATACTGCATTTTTTTCATTAAAAATATATTAAGTCATCCAGCATGCCACAGTGGCACTTGAGGTCCTGTGTAAATGATGGTAGTTTATTTGCCTGACTGTAGGTGGTTATGGTAAGTCTAGTGATTCGTTAGCAGAATGAAACAAGCAGACTGCCTACAGCTAGTAGATAGGATGTTCAGTTCAGTTTCTGAGGTCTTCTTTCTGTGAAGGGCATGTAAGAATTAAGTAATGGATTTTGAGTCTGTGCTCCTGAATTTCTTTAAACTGAAAGAGCTGAGCCATTAAACTGTCTCACCAGCAGATGGCATATGCCTTTCTGCTAATGGGCTATCACAGCACCTGCCTCGGTTGTCGAATTCCTTTGTTTCAGTTCACAGAGGACTCGTTTTATACGCTTTATCTTTTCCTTTGCTGTTGCTTTCTTAACATGGAATAGGCTTTTCATAGTGTTCGGGGTTTGGTTTGGGTTTTTTTTGTAACCTAAGTGTTTTCATTTTCTCAAGGGAAAATGTCTCAAAGATTTTATATTGCATGTTTACATCAATGCTGGTATATAGCACTGCATTTTGCCATTTTGTTATTATTTGCAGTGGATTAAATCTTTAGCATATCCAGTCGTTTCTTTTGTTTACTCCATTCTCAGTACAGTAGGTCAAGCTGTGTCCATGAAAAAATACATCTGAACGTATGTCTGATTGTATTTCACACTGTTAGTGCTTAGCAGGCATGAATGTTCAGGGTCGCTTTAGGTGGTGAGAGGTGTGTTAGTGATAACAGCCAGACCCAGATCTCTCTACTTGACTGGAGATTTGCAAGGCAACAGATAGGAACTCTCTGTATACTTATTTAAAGCTCTTCTGCTTGAATTTAGCACTGTGACATGAATTCAGGTTTGGGTTATCAATGTTTGTCTCTAATCGCATGAGGCTAAGAATAGCCTAATTCTGTCTTTACCTTTGCTTATTTGTTTGGGTGTCTTTGCACTTCAGATGCTGCTATTTGTCTGTGAATTTGGCGGTATTTTTATATCTCCTTTCCTTTTGTGATGTTGATATGTTCACTAAAAGTGCACCTTCTTTAACTGACACACTGAGGGCGTAATTTTATGACATGATGAGCATTTATATTTCTTCTTGATTTTTGACAGAGTTGTGGATTTTCAGCATCTTTAAGATGTATTATTAAGCTTTGTCACCATGTTGCATTTTATTTAAAAAAAAACGTTTCCCTCTTTTGTAATTTTAACAAAACTTGTGTTACTTTATTTTATTTCACAGACATCCCTGGAGCTTTTCAGACTTCAGGCATGGAAGTGTATTACAAAATTCCTCCCCTTTTAAAGAAAAGAAAATTACTTGCGTGTAATTCTACTTCTCAGAAGGTAGTGTTTGTAAGAGATCCCCACATACCTTCTTTGTATTTGGGGACTTTTGTTTATTTGTTCACTTAGAGTGAAAAAGAAGCGATGTTTTGAAACAGGAGAGAGATGTGCTATCTACCGATGAGGCAGTTTAATGACTCAGAACTTAAATCTTAAATGGGATTGTTGAGTGAGTTTACCCAAGGCTCATGATCTACAAGATCCATCTGTGTTCCAGCTCCTTAACTATCTTACAGCTCCTTGAAGTCTGCCAAATTTGATCTTCTGCGACCAAGTTCCAGTTAGTAGATTATACTAAGCAAGTGTAAGTTTTATGTAAAGTTTCATGGAGACGTGCATTATATGATGAGGAAGAAGCAAGATAAAAAGTAAAAGCATGTCTAGGAGACAGACTAGTGAAATGCAGAATGAATAAAAACTGATTATGAAAGGAATGTATCTTCTGTAGCATCGTTTTTTTCTTGCTGTTTTGAGGAGTGAGAAAATAAACAAGTAAATCAACCACAAATAAAAAGAAGGAAACAGATAGCATGGTGAAAATAAAGGAAAAGAAAGGATGAATAAGCTTAATTATAGGGGTTTATATTTTGATATTTGCATAATGGATAAATATTGCTCAGTTTGCACAACGTCTGTATGTTAGTAAATACATATGATCTACATGGTAATGATTTCAGCATATCACTTTTATGCCAAAATTTTCTTTCTTTACAAGATGTTAGTTTTGTTCCATATATCTTAAACAGAAGTTTGTTGCAGTTTGCACAGAAAAGAAGCTTAAGGATGAAGAAAGTGTTGGTTCTTTATACTTCTGCAGATCCAGAATGAGGAGAGCGTTATTCTTTTTCTGGTCGTATGGACTGTGACAGAGATTACTCGATATTCCTTCTACACATTCAACCTGCTCAACCATTTGCCATACTTCATTAAATGGGCCAGGTGGAGAGTCTTGCACTTTAGTTTCTCATGGTTCCATGCATGTTAGTTTCACGCATGCTGAGCTAACACACAGGAAAGCAGATGTTTGAGCTTCGGTTATGTGTCAGCAGAGTGCAAGTCAGTTGCTTTCTATACTTGGCATCATTGTTACTTCGTATAAAATGTGAAAAATATTTTAGCTCAGATTTTAGGGTGTGATTTGTTCTTTGCTTTCTATGTCTCATGGTTTGTACTCTGCTTTCATTTACTTTAGGTTTTTTTCTTTAGCTTTGGAGTCATCTTTTAACTTACAGTATGACTCCTTAAGATGCTTTTGAATACAATGCCCAGTATTAAGCACCTGTGCTAGTCTGTGTGGATTTCAGGTCTTTGAAAATGCGGGAGTTGTTGTCACTCAAGCTGTTTGCATATTATTACTTTATGAGAAGTTCTGCTTTATCAGAGCTTTTGTAAGGTTATGCCCATGTAGTGAGTCTAAATATTGATTTAGTTTAGTTTAGCCCACATAAAAAAAATATGTTTCATATCAAAACTGCTTTGATTTTGAATCATACTTAAGATTGGCCAGTAGATCACATATATTACAGAGACTACGTGTTTATCATGACACTTAACTGGAAGAGTAGTGTTCTCTATAGTCATTATTTGAAAAATACATGTAAGACAGACAGACTTACACTATTAGAAGGAAATCATCTAATATTCAGCAAAGGCTTATTTTAAAGACTGTATTTGTTTATTTTCCTTTATTTTTGTCTATAGATAATGCACTTCTGATGCTTCTAATGCACTTCTTTGATATGTTTGGTGTTTATGTCAGTTCTTATAATACATTACCTTTTTGCTAATTCCTAAGGTGGTAGGCTTGATTACCTTTAAGTACTAAAAGTCAAACTTAAAAATAAGCAGGACTGGTTTCATTAATATTTTTAATGTATACTTCAGAAAGAGAAATGCATTCAAAAAGAACTACATTGACAAATACACTTTTTGCTATCAAATCAGTGTGTCTTGAATGACAAAATTCTTGTTTCTTTAAAATAGACAATAAGGAAAACTGACATTCTTACAGCAGCGATATATGGTGAAATATACTATAAACAAAACATTTGAAAATCTATTATCTTTTCATAGACTCCAAAATATCCCATCAAAATGTATGGATAATCAGACAGCACAACTGGGCATAAATTCAGTACTTCAAGAGAGCTGGAAATTTCTGATTTTAGCTTGTAATTGTAAAAGATTTGTCTGTCCATTGTTAATGGCATAGGTATGATGTAAATTTTAGTTCAAAATTTTTACTTTTTTTTTTTTTCACTGCATAGAGACAAACTGTGTGTAGGTCACAGGATCAGTTCCTGCTTGTACTTCCCCTAATCTGTTCTCTGAGCTGTGAGTCCTCTTAGCCCATTTGCTCCTAGGAGGGTTTCATGTTTGTCTGCTGCAGTTTTGGATCTCTTTTGGTCATGGAGTGCACACTGTACCTTTCTCTCTGTGCGACTCTCTCATTGCTGTTCCCTGCATGAGCTTGAGAGCTGTTCCTTAGGAGAAACTGCATCTCCATGGTGCACTATGCCTAAGGACAGCGCAAACCCTACTGATTACATTTTTCATTTTGTCACCAATGTGGCCTATAGCATTCAAATCACACTTTCTATAAGATGAACACCTTCACCTTTTATTTGAATATCTTCATTTCATTTTAAAATGGATCTGATAACTTTCTGGCACTTTCATTTTCTTTTATTTCTATTTCCATTGGTAGTAAATGTAGTATTATTTGGATTCCCATGTAGTAGTGGGTAAAAGTCTTGTGATGTTTCTCAATGTTTTCATTACCTTTAAAGAAATTACAATGCATAGAGTTGACCCATTGTGCACTGTGACAAAGATATGTAGGATCATCTGAATTTGGGATCCAGTCCTGGTCTGAATCCTGTTGGTGACAACAGGAGCAAGATCAGTAAATTTTTTTAAAAGTCATTATTGGAGACTATAAATTTATGGATTTTTTTACTCTTTAATATTAGAAAGACAGAAACATTCTGATACTTACCTGTTTTTAAATAAAAGGATGGAGGAATGCATTTTCTGTAAACCTAAGCAATGCTATCCAAAGTAACTGAAACTGGTATTCTGTGCCAAGTCAGGATGCGGTCCTTGATTTTGGTGCAGGAACTACTGTAATACATTGCTGTGCCACTAATAATAGCGAGAGGAAATTTTAAATCCATGGGGTGTTTCTCACAAGATGTTGTTGTTTTTTTAATGCAGATACAACTTTTTTATCATTTTGTATCCTGCTGGGGTTGCAGGTGAACTGCTAACCATATATGCTGCTTTACCCTATGTGAAGAAAACAGGAATGTTTTCACTGAGACTTCCCAACAAATATAATGTCTCCTTTGACTACTATTACTTCCTTATTATTGTCATGTTCTCCTATGTGCCATGTAAGTATTACTTAACTGTAGTAATGCTAACAACATAATAATCAATTAGCAGCAATGCTGGAAACGCTACCTGTAGTTACATTTGCTGGACACTTTCTACTATTAAAGCCTGCTTTCTGTTGTTCCAAGCTTTGCTGTGCTTTAATTGGTTAGACTGAAATTTTCCATTCTGTTATCTGCCTCAGAACACAAGCTGTCTTAAAAATTTCAGTGAAAATGCTAAAAACATTTCTAAGACTTGGACAAAGTAAAAAACCTTTTTGCCTACACACAGAAATGTCTGTAACTGTGCTGCTGAGAATTTTTAGTGCCTCTGCTACTTTGAAGCAGTGGCTCAAAAATTGTCCTGCAAGTTGTGCCAGAGATTTGCCTTGGTTTTATTGCTATTAATATCCATTTCAATGTCTCCTCTGAAAATCACCATTTGAGTATGCTTGGGAAAAACTTGAAGCAGTATTCTGCAAGATTTCATTTTCACAGAAATCCACTCCCCAGACCTCTCTGAACATACTTCAGTTCCCAGTTTAATCATATTGTCCTGGTTGTCCTTGTACTTCTGGATGCCGGAAGCCACAGATCAACTGGCTAACCAGAGCTAAGATTAGAGACATTCTTTGTCTTTCACTTTCAGGGTTATTTCCACTGGTACCTAAGCAGTACAGACAAGGAGAAAGCAACGTGATTCAGATACAGCACCATGAATAGGGCTAGACCAAACTAGGCAAATAGAATATTTTAGTTATTCTGGACAATGAGACTAGGAACGAGGCAAGAGATTATGGCATTGAGAACCAGAAAAATTGAAGTTAAAAGGGTCTATGATCTGCATCTAGAAAAGATATTCATTTAAGAAGTTGACCTTAAACATGGACTTTCACAGTATTCACACACACTGTGAAATTTTCTGTTACAATAAATCATGAAAGCCAACTAGAGAGATTTATATGTCCTAAACTATCATGACTTACTAACAGTTTTACAATTGTTCATGGAATTTATGCTTCAGAAATAAATCTTATTTTCTATCCTTTAAATATAAGGATCAAATGCATCAGCAGGACAGTAATATAATAGATCTCAGAGGACCAGGAGAGAGGGAGCTCCTCACTTCAGACTTGAACAAGTAGGGTAGATTTGTATCCTCCTTAGAGTCTTAATTCAAACATGCTTACTTTAGCATTTATTTGAAGACTTCAGGCACTGCCAGAACGTGGTTAAGTCCTGTTTGTACAAAGAAAGTGTTGGAGGGAAGTTATCTGAACACAGACTATACATTCAGGGGCCCATGTCTGACTTTTGAGTAATTATTCTTCTGTAACTCACTGCAGCGTTCATGGCTTCCTATTCTTTACCTTAACCAACTGCAGCATTGTGTTCCATAATTTTTCCTCAGTTCATCATTCAGCAAAATTGTATTTTTCTGTTATGTGATCTGTCGAATGTTTTCATCTAATTTACTTTCTTTTATGCTTTGATCAAGTATTTCCACAACTCTACTTCCACATGCTGCGGCAGAGAAGAAGGGTGCTTCATGGAGAAGTGATTGTGGAAAAGGACGATTGAATCAAGCCTTGTAACTATGGTGCTTTTAATGGAAAAAAGAGGGTAAAAAACCAAAATTTCCTGTGATTTTTCTGAGTCCAAATTTTAAAACATGGAACAAGAATAAACAACTGTGCATAAAATAGCATGGACTGTATTATTTTTACAATTAATATATCTTCAGACTTACCTTTTCATTCTTGATTTCACTTTGACTTTTAATTGTGCATTTCTTCAGACAAATTATTTTCTTATTCTCAATAGGTTGGCAAATAGATTTAAGAATTGGAATAGTTGGCTGCTGTGCTTTCTATTCTGAAAATTCTGTTATGACCTGTAGTCATCATCAAGAACAGAAGGAGAGTTGATAAGTTGTATTGAAAGTGAGTCTTCTGGAAAACAGAACATAAATTAGGTAACAAAGTTTTTCATAGACTAGGTGGCTTAAATGTTATTTAAGATTTATATTAAATAATACCTTTCCATTTATGAGTACTGTTAGCATGTTGTTCAACATTCTTTGAATTATAGGATCACACTGTAGAATTCCAGAAGGACTTTCGAGAGGAGCTGAATTCTTGATTGTCAGTGCAAATTTTGATCTCTGTATACTTTCATTTGTAATTTTAAAGATACGTAGAATAATAGATATAATATTAGCTGGTTAAAAGTTTGTGCTGAGGAGTAGATTTGATGTACCTACCTTTCTCTGATCAGTGGCTGGAATGGGACTTGTTTGCAGAGGAAGACTGATAGTCAGCATGTTTCCTATTCTACGTTTAATTATGTGTGCAGAAAAATTATGGTATTGCATTTAGAAACTGTACCTATAGTGAGATGTTTAACATCTTATAAGTAGCTAAGTGGGATAAAATATATTTGAAAGTGTCTTAAAATGTAAATTGTGCTTTGAATCATCCCATTGTGCAATGATAATTGCTCCCTCCCCATTAATTATTTATACTGTGTTGACCTAATTCTATTTAATGTCTTCAATAATCTGCACGAGGGATGTACAGTATATTAAGAAAAGTTACAGATGATATTACACTCTATGATACCTGAGTGGTAGAGGTCCAACAAATTAGATGCAGCCTAAAAGATTCAGAGAAAAGGTAATACATTTGAGGAAACTTGGATACTTAGTGTGAGAGAGAGAGAGAAGATTGATGTCTAATAATGTAATAAGAAGCCTTGATAATGTAGGCAGCAAGGTTGCTTCTGGCATCACTAATGTCAAATGAAGAGTATATATGCAGAAGAACTGCATCAGGCAGCTGGAAATCATAATACTCCTTGTGATTGCCGAGGTCGTTTCTGGAGTATGGTCTTATATTTTGCATACCTCGGGGGTAAGGAATTGAATCGACCTCCTGAAAAGTCAGAGAACAGTAACAAAATTAGTTGATGTGAGAAAGAAGTTGTTAAGTATGATTAAGTTTTTGTAATATGACATACATGTAAAGGAAGAGGCTTTCTAAGTATGAAGGTGTATCTAGAACTGATTATATACATTTGAAACAAGGTAAATATCCAAGGAATATCAGGAGAAAGATCCTACCAATGAGATCAGTTCAACTATAGAATGACACAGTAGTGCTTATCAATGCATACAAGTTCTTGGAAGGTTTTAAGTTAGATGTAATGCAATAGTGGAAAATAATCTGGCAAGAGTTTGAACTACATACTTGAATAGGCAGTTTCCATTTTTATCTTCAATGATTCTATAATAATATAGCTTTCTTGAAAACTGTAGATGCACCTTTTTCTGGTGTATCAGGTAATTTGATGAAAAAGCAAGGATTTACTACATCCCTAACTTTCAAATTCCATTTTGTGCCTTATATTTGTGATATTTGTGCATGTATTCATTACATGTAAATGTTTCCTTTTAAATGATAAGTGCATAGTGGACTTGAGATAGAATAGTGGCATTTCTTACAATTTTAGAAGCTCTATTTGTATTTTTTAGAACAAATTTCACGCAAGGTGCTATAATTTAACTTATTACTTCTGTTTTATATGCAGCTAAAATTAAGAAAAGTTTTAATGAAATACAACACTGAATCACAAAATAGTTGTGGTACACATGGTCAGACTAGCAGTTGTATTTGTCCAAAGTTCTTAGAGTACTGTTTTATAAACTTCACTTGATTTTTGATCCATGAGCAATTTCACGGCAGTTTTTAGAAATATTTCTCAGCAAGCAAAGAGTGTGATGAAATATGAGTAAGGCTAGATTAAGTTCTGTGTGTCTTTTTTTACTGTCAGGGCAGCTCATTGAAGACCAGAGCTATCAATTAATTGAAAAAGCGTTGGATACTTTAACAGTGTGATTTTGAAATCACATTGTTAAGATAGATGAGTGTATGCCACAGATACTATACCTGTGCTATAACACTGTATTACATTTGTTTTCACTGTGGCCTAAGGATATTATTGTATGTCAATCAAGGAGCTATTTTTATATCCTTTTTTACATGTGACATGAAAAAAATACAGCACTGTTTGCTGAAATCTTGGGTTTGTACTTTCATAAAGCAACAGTGTACAAGGTAATGATACAATTTTTAAAGCGATTTACAGCCATAAAAGTCTTGCTAAATGGTAAATGAATAAAGATAAAGCTAAAAATTATAGTATTGTATTCAGTGTTTCATAGACCAGAGGGATTGCCATGTAGATGCAGGTACTTTAAAAAAGCAACATGTTCGTTTTCTTCCTCTTCTTCTGTGACTGAAGCCTTTCAATGAAGCCTCAATGTGTACGTTTTGTTTTAATATTTTCTCAAAGATAGTGAGAATTGCAGGTAAAATCTTCTTACCATTGTCTTCAGATGGGTCGAGATTTTATCCTAGGTAGCTTACTTAAACTTCAATATAACATCGTGAAACATTTAATTAGCTCGTTAAATGGACATAAAAAGATAAGTATGATTTTCATATGGTGCTCTCTTACCAACTTCTTTTTGACACCTGTCTTTTTTGTCTTCCTCTCTGCCATATTCCTAGTTTTCTAAAGCATTGAAATCCTGCTGTTTATGAAAGATTAGGAATGTATTCGAACAGCATCTTTAATATTTTGATGTAGTCTTTAATAAATTGTTCATATAAAGGTGTTTTCTTACTTGTGCTACATATGCCTTCTGGAATGGATTAATATAGAGTATGACCGTATGAAGCTTTTTTAATGTCAATAAATAAGAATAGGCATTTAGAAGGGGATTCCTATTCATCAGGTGACATTTCCTACTATTGGTAGTAACATAAACACACCATCCTTTTTATAAACTCCAGCCAAAAGCAGTTGGATTTCTTGAGGTTCCCCCCAACACTCACACACTGTTCCCACTGGGAGATGCTGTTCCAGGACAGATTGAGTGAATCATCTTATTTCCCATCTCTGCCCAGAACGACTAGAGCCAGATCCTGGCTTCGGGGAATGGGCAGTACAAGTCTTCCACATTAGCTGCCAAGAGGGTCACTGAGGCCACTGTGAACAGTAGTTGATAGATGTAATTTCTCTCACCTCTCACTACCTCTCACTTCGAGGATGTGAGAAGAGAGGAAACTCAATGTGCTCTCATACCTTCTGTGTAGTGAGCTCATGAGATCAGCTGGGAGGATCTCTGTGCATAAAGGATGTTACAGAAAGGGTTTTTCTGCTCCACTCAGCTATCTTAGTACTATATTTCTTGAAATACTGGTATGCCAAGATAGCTATGCCACACTCTTCTAGCACAGCTCAAAATTAACAGCCTTGGAGAAATGGTGCAGTGTGCTGTTTCCTATTGAACATAATATTTAGTGGATTTCATGTTAATGTACAGATTGCAATGACTAGTTAACAGGGAGGTGCATGGAGACCTTTTCTGTGACCAGAGGGAACCTACCTTTTCTTATCCAGAAAGAAATATGTGCATTTTAAAGGTAGGTCTAGCTACTGCCCTGACTGTGGTATTTGCAGTCTTCAAAGTAGCTTACTTTAGTGGATATTTGGATATTTATATATTGCTAAATAAACTATAATGAAAACAAATTACAACCATGATAATAAATTATAATTTAAAGTAGTTGCTATATTAACAGTTTTTGTGAATTCAGCTCTTACTTAATCTGCCTTAAAAAAAAAAAAAAAAAGGAAGGGAAGTTAGCACTAGGCAGGAGGGCTTCATAAATCAAAATTTTCAGGCAGGCAAATGGGCTGCAGTTGTTTATAAAGGATTGATTAAATGTGGTTTTGAACAAAAAGGTTGAAAGGTTTTCTGAAAATTAAATTTTATTTCATAATGTTTATTTTAAAATGTACTCAGAGATACTGTATAATTTACCAGTTTACAATTTAAATTGATGATGAACATATACTTTTTATAGATGATTAACTGTAGCCCATTAAAATGTTTTATTCTGTTTGTTACAATGACTGTTTAAGAAACAGACACCTCCTGTTTCTGCAAAGCTCTGTGTTGTCTGGCTCAAGTGGGTTGCAGTATTATTAGTGCCAACTAAGCTTTGCAAGGCTCTTAGTGGCAGGTTAATATTTGCCAAGGAGAGATCCTGAAACTTGCTTTCATGACGACACACCTTAATAGTGGGTGGTACTCTTGGTTCAGTGTCTGGTACTGTACATCACTGATGCCATTCTAGGGGTCTTGAGCGCCTTCAGTATGACTGAAGGCTTTACAGATGTCAATAAGTGATTCATCCTTATGAATTACCAGATTGAGAACTGTCTTGTGAAACACTTAGGTCAAGAAACTGAGTAAGTCTGACAAGTGAACTTAAGGCTGTACCAAGACAAACCAGAGAACCTGGATGTTGGGTAACTAGCCATTTCATAGGAACTTGCTCTCAAGTTCAGGCCTGCAACTGGCAGTGGCTTTTCAGTTCTAAACTGTACAGACAGTATTTTCTGTGTCATGTTGTATCAACTGAAACATGTTGTCTTTTTATTCACAGCTCTCTTGCTTTTCTGTTCAGTCTTGAATGTATTTTATGTCTTTTCAGTTGATGGCTTTGTAGAAGTGTAAGTACAGACATACTTACCTAAGCATATAATGTATAGTATTGTACTTAAAGATTCTTGATAATGTAAATGCACACAGATGCTCATTGTTATTTTTTCTGAAATGCGTTATCATTAGCAGTTTACACAGACAGGAAAACAACACAGTATGATACTTTTAATAACTTATTTATTTGAAAAGATTATAAGATTTGTTGAGCTATAGATTCATATATTTGTTTTAGAAATTGTTAATACTGTAGCACTGTAGAAATTAATCATCAATTAAAAGACATGTTCTAAACGATGTTCTATTTGATTTTTTTTTTTTATTTTTTTTTTCTTAGCTTGTAGAAGCCAGTTCATATAAATGTTCATCATATTACCCCAGACTGGTATCTGTTTACAGATATACTTTCTTATCTGGAATTATTTCACAAATTAATGTCAAGGTCCCCTGTAAAATATTTACTATTACCCAGCCTTCCTTTTTATATTTCTTAAAATATATTCCATTAAAAAAAGAGGTAGGTTTGAGTAGTAATACTGGTTTAGCTAACAGGAGGGAAGAACACAGGTCTATGAAGAGAACGTATAACATCTGTCAACATGTATGAAGACAACTGCATTACAGTGGTCCTGAAATAGGTATTACAATATTTCAGTGTTTTGGAACAGGACTTTTTTGTGGTATCAACATTTGAGGGGGGTGGAGGCAGTGAACACCCTCTGGCTGTCCTTTGCTACCTGACTTAACAATGACACTGCAGCTATGAGGATTTTGTTGCCGTGACAACAAGATAAAGCAATATCTGAGCATTCACACCTACTTCCTTTGAATTAGGAATCAAGTGGTTGTAACCCCAAGGAGTTTAACTGCACACAAAGGCTAAATCCTGTTAGTGGATGCATTATGATGGAGACATAGATCTCCTAATCTGAAAGACAGAAGTGGTCTTCTGATCTAAATTTAAAGGACAGGATTTACTTGTCCTGGCTCTCTACCAACGTTAAATCAGTCAGATTTCTGTAGAAGCTAGTGGAAGAATTATCATCTGATCTCAACAGGATTATGACAGGACATAGACATTCAAGTATTCTGTTCTGCGTAAATATGGATTTATCTGGAAAAGTGTAAACTGTAGCCTCCCTGTTAACACTCTCTGGGAGAGAGCACATTCTTGTTGCACAGTAGGTGTTGCATGGTGGCTCGCTGGCCTGCCTCCCAGCTTTACAGTACAGCTGCACCCAGCACTGCTCCCCGTGGAACACGCCAAAAGACCAGGAAACCAGCCTTACACTACTATTGCATTATACTAATCTGAATTCAGCAGAGTCACACAAATTCCCTTTACATATCTGCAGAAGTATCTTTTATTTCTGAAATTAATCTAGGCCAAATGACACATCCCATTAAAAATAGGCAGGGTAGATCAGCCTTCCCAGCTGCTTGGACATTCCTAGCTTGGAATGCTCCTGTCACTGAGCAACTTCAATTTTCATATGTAGTCTCTTGGCGATCTGTGCACATACCACGCTCATAAAATGGCACTTTGCCTGTCCTTAAGTGGCTGTTCCAGATTCAGTAGAACAAATTGCAAATGACGAGCAAGAAAAGATTCAGATGGGTGTCCTGCTTCACATGCCCAGCACTCCCCTGTGCTCTGAAGAGAATCCTGCGTGTGCAGTCAAATTTTTGTGCCTCTTAATTTACCACGTATGAAATTGCATTGTATAATAGAATTAGACCTTCAACCCATGAAAGAAAGAAACAAATTTGAGTACTGAAGGCAGCAGATTACAATTTATTGTGTAAATTAAATCTAGGAAGACCATTAAGACAATTCACTTGGTGACAAAACAGAGACAGAATTGTGCATTTTACAGCCAAAACATGCAGCCAACTGAAAAACAAGTATTTAACATTACTCCTGTTTTCATTCAAAGTGAGGTGATTTTGCTGAGAATAACGATCTTGAATTCTTGTCAGAAGGAGTCTTTCACAATTAGCATCTCTGGCTGGGGTTCGGTTGATTTCACTTTCCAATCTTTACATCATATCCAGCAAACTCTTAACAAAAGGTTCTGTCTCTCAAGAAGAAAAGACCCTGGAAACAATTCCTCGAGAGGTTTCTAAATAGAAAAATTAGCTAAGAGTTCATGAGATATAAACACTTTTGAACATTTTCATACTCCTAAGGAAAAATAATAATCTAAATCATATGATGATTTATTTCTTTATCTGTGCTCGCTACAATAATACAGTGCTTGAAAAGAGTTGGAAATCTAGAGAACAATGCACAGATACTAAATATTCTGGTACTGAATCTTTAAAATGGTGGTAATATCTTAGGGTTAACAGAAAGATAGTAGAGGCACAAACTAGCTTTTCTCAGATGGAAAGAGTAGCTCAAATCTTGGGTCTGCCTATTTAGCTCTGTTTGATCCACAGGCAGTGTCTGCTGTTGTCTATCATGTTATAAATTTCACTGTGTTCATACTTAATATAGAAGCATTATTTTTAAAAAAATCAATACACATAAGTAGTTACTGATAGAAATGTGTTACTGTCATGTGAAGCTCAGGTCAGAAAAAAAAGGGCATGGTTTCTCCATTTCTCAACCCTCTGAAATGGAAAGATTGTCTTATCTTAAAAACCATAGTAGACAGTGTTGCCATGATATTTTTCATCTGACATGAAATCAAAGTTAGTCTACTTTTTAGATTATTATTTTCCCACCATTTTTTTTTCCTGAGTGAGAATGAGTATATGGCCTAGATGATTTTCTCACTTGTCTCGGAGTCGGTGTTTGTCCACAGTCCACAGCTGAAAGAACACTGCATCATGATACTCCTAAATTGTGCAATAGCTACACTTCTTACAAAAATAACCCCCCCTACATTATGCCAATAACTGCAGGATGAAGATAAAATATTAGAGACTAATATTTTGTATAAACATGATTACCTCCTGAATGTCTCTTATGTGTGAACAGGTTTTAGGGGTTTGGGTTTTTGTTTGTTTGCTTCCACCTGTATATTACTTGCAAATTAATTACATCATTACCTACAGAATATGGTAATGATGGGCTTTTGCGGTTGGCATATATGTGAGTTCCTTGAGTTTATGAAGGTTTGTAGTCCACTTCCTTGATTGTTAGCTTTAACTCTGAGCTGCACATGTTTGTGGGAAAGATACAGTGATTTTACCATCTGTCTGAAATGTGCATTAAACTTCAGGATATCTTTCTCCATGCATTCAGTATTTAAGCATGACTCCCTGCTGATCTGTGCAGGCAACTGACAGAGGGGGAACAATCACAAGATCTCTTGTAAATAACAGCAGGGTTTTGCCAGTTCTTGTTTCACTCCCCTGATTCCTCTGAACACTTGCTACAGCCCTTGAGCTGTTAAACAGCACTAAGTTGGAGATAACTCATCACCTTCCTATGGTCTTAAAGTATAAGGGGGCATAGTGTGCAAAAGACAGAAAGCCAGCAGAGAACAACAGAGCTAACAGCTTGTGTTAGGTGAAGAGTGGGTGGCTTTAGCCATGCTCTGAGGGTAGTATGTAGAATATATGTATAGGGAACTGAAAAGGAGACTGTATGTTTCTGAGTCTGTCACTCCTTGGACAGCTGCTGTGTTTGTGACTGGAACAAACTTGCTATTTAGCCCTTGGTATTGAGAAGACACATGAGACGTGCATCTCTGATGAGTGGTACCATTTTTATATCTGCTCTTGTTTTTCATCCCTGGGCATAGAGAGTTTTTTATCTATGTGCCTGCAATTGCACAGTTCACAGGTGCTGCTTTCTACATGTTAAAAGAATGAACATCTTCCTCTGGTGTTTTAATGTAGTTTAATTCTGAGATGTCAATAACTTCTTGGAAGAAATAGCACTTTCAGCTGATCTGATTCCACCCAGAGAGCATGAATGCAGCAGAAGTAAATCTATTCAGGGTTTTGGGTGCCCTCAGTAAATACTTCTGGCAGCTAATTTAGTCCTGTCTCCCATCTTTCTGATGTCGTCTTTTCCAGCATAGCCTGTATCTTCTAATTCATTCTGCCTATGAAATCTGGTTGCACAAAATAAAGTATGCATGAAAGAGAAATATGAGGTATGCAGGTGGGCCAGCATGCTTAATAGATGGGACCTATCCTTCCTTACTGCAGCCTTTCATGGCAATTGTGGGAAGAATGTCAGATCAACAGTTCTGAGGAACATTAAAACTGTCGGTCACAAACAGTGGTCTTAAAGTTTCCTGACTGTGAAACAGTTTGAAGGGAATCTGTTCAAAGATGGAGTTTTTGTAAATGCTTGCTGAAAAGTCAGTCACAAGCTCTTTTTCCCAAGGCATGTTGGGATGGTCTTTTTGCTTTAAGATGACTACATGTATTTCACTTTAGAGGTGATGCTCAAACTTTCAGGGTGCCTTGTGCTAGTACTAAGATTTCTACCTTTCAGGGGGCTTTAACCTCTCTGTTATTCAGTTATACTCCCATTATAGGCCCATAGCATCCCTTCAGTGATGATCTTTCTTCAGTTTGTATTTCATATTTCCCTGAGAGACTGTAACTGTTGTACTTAAAAATGTTCAGAGCCTCTCTGATTTTATTAGCTAGTATTTCCTTGATTGTGAAAGGGTATTACCCTTGTTTTAGTGATGGTAAGCATGGAGGTTTTTTGATCAAGGAATGCTCTGTTTCAAAGCTGTGAGATATATGGTGAAACCTGGAAACCTTCAATTAGAGAAAGGGGTTAAATTACTTCATTATTTACTAGAAACTCTGAGACCTGTAACAGGTACATATTGAATGAGATAATTAGGCATGCTTTAAAGTCAGCTGTAGTCAATCTGTTATTTCAGTATTTCTCTCTCAGAAACCACAGGTAGAGACTTACTGGTCTCATGATAGCAAATGCCCTCAGAGCACTACACAGTTTAACTAGTGTAGTTTCCCATTGCAACTCCTCTTCCATGGGAAACTGAGAAGTAATTACTGTGTAAGTACACTGAACTCTAAATAGTTGTTATTCTTTAGGTGTACAAGAGGTTTCATGTGCAAATAATACCTCTTCAAATGGTGGATGGGGAGGATGTGACAATTTAGAAAAGCCTTTAATAATTCAGAATTTAAAATGCCACAGCTGGGTAGGTTTGCAATTCACAGTAGATTTGGAGATATAGATCATGGGACCAGATCCTCTGCTGCCATGCCTCAATGGCATTATGCTGATTTATATAAATATGAAGACTTGACTCTTAAAAGAGCTTTTCTAAGAAGAATAGTTCAAAATTCAAATATGTAGTCCATGGGAAATGGTGATATTTTTCTTTTTTAATTTGGACAAATGCTAGAAATACCAGCAATCCTTTCAGAACAAGAGTTGTAGAAAAACGTCTGGAAACAGTGAGGGATTTTGTTCTGAACCGGTTCTAGGTTTTCTGTCTAAAATGCATTATTTTCCTAGGAAATTACTGGCTAGATCAGTCTCCAAGTTCTGACACTGAGGATGTGGGTGTAGTGGAAGAAGGTGAATGAAAAGCCGTATTGCCTCCCCCAGCTGTGAGCGGCCGGCGGAGGCTTCCACGCCAGGACAGCTGCTGTACGGAGCTGCAGCCCCAGCAGAATGGGGTCAGTAGGTGGAGAGACAGCCGGCTGCCAGGGGCAGGCTTTAGAGGTACCAGCTGAAAGAAGCCGTGGAAGGAGTAATACAGAGTGAAGCCTGCCAAGCTGGGGGGGCAGGGAATGGCCACAGGGAGCAAGGGACTTCTGTCCTTTGGAACAGTCCTTAGTCACAACACACAGTCCTTAAATCTAGAGGAAATATTTCCTGGGTCTTCTGCCCTGCAAAAGAAAGAGGTAATGTTCCTGGAGAAGAAGGAGGTGAAGGATTAAATAATCCCAGACTCAAGAAAAATACAGTTGCATTCAGTGAGATTCCACTGTATTAATTTTACCCCACTCTGTCACACCATGTAATCATTCATCCTGAATTAATCTGTTTCTTCCTTATGTAAGCAAAGGGATGGAAACATCTTCTGACATGTCATGGCATCTATTTTCTCTCCTGGTGCCTTTGACTTTGATTTTGAAGAACAGTGGAAGGAACTTGGACTGGGAACCAGCTAGCTCCTGTGGAGGCTGTGAATGCCTTTGTACTGCATACCTCCAAGGAATGTTGGTTTGTTCTGTGAGTCAGGAGTTTACCCCTGATTCACCTCAGCTCTGTAGTGAGAAATTCTCTAGGGTCTGTCTGAAACACCTACACAGCCACTTCCCTGAAACCTTTGGAAATCCCTGAAGTAGTCAGAGTTTTGCTAGCAATCCAGCAATATGAGATCCACCTCTATCGAGGTGATCTATTCTGCAGGAGACAAGAGGACTTGGCTTCAGACTTGGGTAGCCTCTTCTGCTAGAGGGGGCAGTTCTTCAAGGAAGCCCAGCCACTGCCACGTATCTGGACTCTTGTAGTGGTTCATCACTTTAGGTCTGGGAGTGTAGGTGGAGTTAAAATAATCCTTGTTCTAAGAGTTCACCCATCTTTTTTTACCACTATGCCCTCTGGGGACTGTGTCTGGCTGAAAGAACCATATTTTGTCCTCAAAAGCTTAGAAAGAGGCTTAATGTTGTGAAAGACAAGAAATTAACTGAGAAAACAAAGGATGAAATGACAGCAAGAAATGTTTAGAGACTAGGAACGTGGGATTTAACAACAGTACATGTAGAAACGAGATAGTTCCAAAGTATAAATGCTGATCTTGCATATCTGAGGTAAACTGAGAAGGTTTCCATCTTGCCCAGATTTTTCAGACACTTGAGGTAGACCAGATGGTCATTTGGTGGGAATTAGTGTAGTGCCATGAAAGTTAAGCCACTGGTTTACACCAATTGATACATGGCCCTTTATGTTTATAAAAAGCATAATTTGTATTTCTCTTTTCTGTATTGCTTTAAGTTTTCTAAACTACATCTCTCTAGATCTTTCTTTGGAAATCTGAAAGAAATTCAGCCACTCTCTCATTTCGTTGTACTAGGCCTTACTTGGTTTAAGGCTATGGCAAAGACAATTTTTCCTTTCTGTTATGTGTGAGTCCCTTCTGACACTGAGAACATTATATTATCTTCACAAAAGATTGATGCTGTTTATTGGACGTAAAACTAAAGGGGGCACTAAAAACAGTGATAATAATACAGTATCTGCAGACAAATAGCTTTTCTGACACAAAACAACAAAATGAGTTATTGCTGTAAGTGTCAATTAATGCTTTTAAAATGCTTTAATTGCACAGTATCTATTTCAGAGTATTGAAATGCAGGGGTAATTTGAGCTAAAAGAAGATATGATTCACAGTCAAGATGTAAGCTGTGACTTGACAAGGGGTTTAATAGCTGCCTCAGGCAGATCAGAATGTGTGATAATGAGAATCTAGCAGAAAAACACATCGTGAAACTGAACTTTAGAGTTTGCCAGGGTAAGTGGTGTCAGTGACTAGCTGGCAATGCTCCTTCTACAAGGCAAAGAGACAGGAATGGTCATTATTGACAGCAGTGACTGCTGCAAGCTTCGAGCAGTTACAAAGTACTCAGTTTTGAAGGAAATACATGTATTCATATGTAGTCATACTCATATATATGTACATACATGCATATATAAATATAAAATCTATTTTTGTGTAGTACAGCTCAGTGAAATGCATTTCACCATGACAGAGAAGTAGGTTCATGATAAAGTCTTCACCAATTTACTGTGCTTCGTTGTCTGCTCATGTCCCCTGCCAAGTCCTTTCTGGGAAGCTGTAAAAAGAAAATTATTTGCTGGCGTAGGGTTGGACTCGACTCTGTTCCCTTCATTGCTACTGTACTCTTCTCTGCAGGGGATCATTTTACATTTTCTTAATTGCAGAAACAGCTCGTGGTGTTGGCATTGGTTGTACTGAGAAATGGATTTTGATGAAGTGCAGTCTCTTAGTCCACTGGAACTTCAGCATTTGCAAGTTGAATGATAGCATCCTGTCAGGAGAATGCTGAAAACTTTGTCACCAAGAGGACAGATTTATTTGGCACCCATACATTTTATAGCAAGACTGTGGTTTAAAAATGTCTTGCCATGTTGCTTTATGTTTACCTGTATTTTTCTGTTTGAGAATATTGCTATTTAGAAGTAAAATGAAAGGGAAGTTGGGACTGGACATTAAGGTGAGATTTCTTTCACCTAACTTTAAATTTTTCTGCTTCAGACGTTTGCAACCAGGGAAAGGGAAACCCAAGTTTTCCTTTAGAGTCAGGAGAGAGAAGTGGGCACTTGGAGGGCTCAGTTCATTTAACCTTTTGTAGACATCTAATTTGACTTGAGGTGAATCCCACTCTAGCCTCTCTGGCTGTAAAGGTAGAATACTCCACTTGGCTCTGCAAGCAATACTCCTACAAGTACACTGATAAAAGTCTCCTCCATCCACACTGTTCATAGGCTGCCCCATCAGGAGAACACTTGTTGCATCCCATAACATCTTTAACTTGAGAAACTCTCCAAAACAGATCACTTTCTAGGATTTATAAGCCGCAACTGGAGGAAAACGTTGCAGATGATCTCTCACGGGGGAAATCAATCCCATATTTTTGAAGGTTTTGTCTATGAGAAAGTTAAAAGTCCTGCATTTTTTGGAGGCTTTCTAAGGAGTGATATATATGTGACTGTATTTTCAGTTCATGCTTGTTCCTCTCCAATGGCTTTTCAATCCAGCTGTGAATTTCAGCCACATTAAACAGAGGCAGTAATGTCTCAAAGACATTGTATTCCTAAAAGTTTTTTAGAAGATTGGTACTTGAATAGAGAAGGAAGAGCCGAGCGAGTGTCACCATAAAAGAAAGGCAGTAACATCAGCTGGGCGGGTCCCTGCTCTGTTGGACTCACCGCTGGCTTGAACCAGGCAGCACACACTGGCTGCCCTACCAGCACCAACGGGCCCTGGACAAGCCACTGCACCCTGCTGCCTTTCTCTAGCTGGTATCTAGGTGATGCAAAAGAAAACAAGAATTTCAGGAATGTAAGAGCAGAAACTGGGACTGCTGAAGCAGAAAGGCAATAGGGAATAGCTGAGTCTGTGGTGAAATGCTGGGTCGATAAAAATCCATAGGAATCTAGGCTAAGACCGACTGTTCTGAACATGTCATTCCTAATCACTCATAACATCATAAATACCATTAACTTCTAGAAGTCAAAGAAGGACCAGGAGAATTTGAGAGAATAAGATGGACACATTGTTCAGAAACAAGAGAAAACAATTGACTTGCCTTCACCTGCAGCATCCTTTTCTGCAATCTCCAATTTTCTCTGTGAAACCCTCTTGGCATCCCCCTGAAACACAAGCCTAAAGAAAATTGTCCTCTGTCTGCACTTCCCCTTTAGCTAACTGAAAAGAGGTCATCTCTGCTGCCTGGGTATTGTCCAAATGCTATACTTAATGAGTCTACTTAAACATCTTAACAAGAGAAAAAGGTATAGAAAGGCTGTTCCTCCAAGCAATTTATCACAGGAACTATGGAAAGGTCAACAGTGGAAATTCTGCAAGATGCACAACACAAATTCGATGTGGAAGGAGATCAGCATCCAGGCTAAAATGTCTCTAGGAAAAGGAGAAGAACTGTGTCCCCCCACTTGTCAAGCTGCTTATAACCAATTTGAACAACTGCTTAAAATCAGCATATGCCTGTCAATACCGTGGCTAGTAACTTTAACCTCCTCAGACTTTGAGTTAGTCTTGGGTGGGTATTCAGAGTATCTCATGGGCATTCATCCCTGACATGCTCCCTTCGTTCTCTGTGCTGCTCTGTGCAGTCCTTACTCTTTGGCCTGCCCTACTGACCAACTTCTCGGCCCTTCTGCTTGAGTATCCATGATACTGGCATACTTTTTTCCTTCTTCATCTCTGAAAAGAACTAATCCACTTTCCTTTTCTAGCTGCATGTCTTCTGTTACTCAGAAATCACCATGCTGGAGAAAGGAACAGCTTCACAAGAGGTTACTCGCTGTTATATTTAAATTAATTTTTCCATGACTACAAAGGCTTTTGTGATGTATATTTTCTGTTTGATCTGTTCTTTTTTCATTGTATTTTAAGGATTTTTAGTGCTCTGCTTTTAAGATCAGTTGTTAGGTTGAGATCTGTTAAATAAGGAGCCACAGTCCTAGTCCCACAAGTACTGATCTGCAATCTGGTAGGGCTTTACCTGCTAGTCCTTTCACGTGTCCTTTTGGCAATTTCAGCACTATTTTCCAGGAAGGCTTTAGACTGTGGCTTACACTGTTTTGAAAAGCATCTGAAATGATCCTAATCGTGTGGTAGTGTATTATTTATCATTAACATAGCTGGTATGTGGAGGCCAATATATAAGTATGAGATTACGTGTCTTGCATTGTCATAATGTTGTTTCTAAGTAGGGGGAATAATAATCCAGATGCGGTATATATGTAGTTAGCATAAATAAGTTCATTTCACAATATATTGAACACTATGCATAAAACATGAGACTCTCTTCTTTACATTTTTAATGGCAACGGTATTTTTTGTTATTTTATTTTCGTCCTTTGTTTGCTTGCTCAGAATTAAACTTCTTGTTTGCCATTTCTAGACCTTTATTGTGTTCATCTTTCTTTTTATCTGTGTGTTTGCTTTCTGTCTTCATGGACTCTTTTCTTTTACTTTTTAACGAGCCTGGGTATTTGACCTGTTCTCCACATTAGAACAGATGCAGTAATTCATTCCATAAAAATGATTTTTCAAGATGTTACTGCCCTTCTGCATAGAGCTCTTGAACACCCACCGTGGCAGTCATTCTGTCTGTGCCCGGCATGTCTGTGCTCAACAGTACGAGGTTTTCTCTTTGATATCTCAGGTTAGCTCAAAAGCCTGTATCAAGTGGATACAGACCTCTTCTTAACAAGGGTTTCAGTTTTGAGGGTGATGTTCTGCTCACATTTGGAAATTATTTTTCACTGTATAGACTGTGACTGACTCGTTGTTTCTTTATAGGTACGTTAAATCCTGCTCTGCAAGATTTTACAAAATGTTTTTCCCTACAAATATAAAAGTTATGGCCAAAGTCTGACTGCTCAAAACACACATCTTGCACAAGCTTTCAGATTGCTGTAGGTGCACATGATTTTCAGTCTTTGGCCTGTAAAAATCCTGGAATTCCTCAGTCCTTCAGTGATTTAGGGTTTGGTTACCCTTTGTACTGTAATACTGTCTTCTGTTCCTTCTAATTCTTGTGATCAGATCTGGTTCTGTTTTGCTATTGCTAAATAATCTCTGCTTTTTCACAGGCTAATTCAGGGCTGTTGATTAGACATTTTCCCTTGATTTTGATATCTGATCCCCATTACAGTTTTTTTCTGACACAGTGATTGTAGTAATATATGATGTATTTTGAGTTAAGATGAGTTACAAATCTGCTATATATGGCTCAGAAGTTTTCCCCCTCTGATTGGTTTCTCTTTTAAGGCCAATACCTTTCAGGCATACTTTCTTTCTCCTAGATGTGATATACCCCTTCAGTATCTTTCATGCTGCCTGATCACTGGCTCAGACTTCAGCACTTCCCTATGCAAACCTGAATAGACAAAAATCTAGTGCCCATCTCCTAGCAATATTTAAAAAAATACCGACCTCAAGGCCATCTTTCTTTATTGCTACCTTCCCAGAAAACTTAATGGTCACTTGAGCTTTTTCTCCTTGTCCAATAAGTTTCTGGAAAATGTCACCTTTCTTGCAGTTTTAGCTGCCTCTCCATGAAACACTTTATTCACTACTTATGTCTTTTTCTAAAACTCTCGCTCTGTTTTTGAATCTACTTTTGTTTATTCTCTCAGTCTTTGCATCAAGGAGTATTCTTTGGTTTGCGAGCTTTTGGAGAATTCAGAGTTACAGCTTTTAAGCACAGTGAGTCATTATTACAACAAAAGGTAAAAATAAAGACAATGTGAAGAAATAGTACATGAAGGAGGGAGAGGAATCCACGTAGCCCACTCTCAGCCTACCTGCACATCAGCTAGCTCTGACAGAATTGCTCCAAGCCAGCACGTTGTAGACTCTGTCATGGCCCCTTGTCCTGATGTGCATGGCACACACATGTCCATAATCACCTGCACTCTAGGCAAAACACTCACTTGATTGGGTAAGTCAGAAACACGTTAAAGAAATATTCTGGCCACTGAAAAACCATAATACAGCCCTCTGTACTAGAAAAAGTGTAGATAATTATTTCAGCTATTGACGGATGAAGTAATATGGTAGTTGTAAAATATGAAATGTTTCTCAGAAAGTGATATTTAGTTGGTTGTAAAAATCCTGGTTGGAAGAAAGAAAAAATCCAAACAGTAAAACTGAGCTGTAAGGTGACTGTGAAGAGGATCTGTGCTTCTGGAGATTGATACTTCTTAAATTCCAGTGGGGGATGGATACATGTGTGCAACACAAAGTTAAGCCCAACGACTCATGTTAACTCAAGAAAAATTGCACTGCTACGCTAATAGCTGCTCCCAAAATGTGCTCTGCTGCATTTGCAGCATAAACCAGACTAGTGACTAGTGTGTTGTTAGCGGCAATAAATAACTATTGGAAAGGTTGTTATTGAAAGCCTTGAGACAACAGAGACAGCAGAGACAAATGGTTATTGTCCCAGTTAAGAATCACGGCTCTTTTGAAAGGTGTACCATGTTGAGAAGGAGAGGCAGGCACCTACCAAAAGCTCTGCAGGCATAACTGGCAGCAGGAGATGAAGCAATTTAATGATGTGAAAGGCAACCTCTATAGGTGAAATATGGAGGATAACGTGTCTGGGTGGAGGGATGCTTTGCTCTTTTTTTCTTTTTCCAATGTCTGACAACAATAGCAGCAGCAGCAGGAGGTACCTGAGAATGAATGAGAGTGAGGGAGCTGGGATAATCAGCAAATGACAGTAAATAAGAAAAGTGACTTGAAAAGGCTCTGGGCCCCTGGTGGCTCTAAGAATAGTGAATTGGGACAACAAAAGCAAGAGTGCACTTTGAAAGAAAACACAACCGTGCTTTCTCAACTGATAGGGCAATGCACAAAGCAAAGAGGTGTTGCATCTTTCATGTGACTGTGCTGTTTTGTAATAAAAACTGAACAAACACGTTTTGTTTACCAGCCTTCTAGTGAAGCCACATTTTTCAATCAGGAATCTTCTCATGTCCTATTCTCCAGGCTACTGACACAAAGGGTTAGATCTTCCCTTGACATCGATGAAGCTGCACCAATTTCCATTGGAGAGTCGCTAGCTGCTCACTTCAGAAGTGAACTTTGTCATGGAAAAAATGTTTAGTTTTTGAGTATGAGGAATGAAATTTTTTTCATCGAGCCAAGAGTTCAGTGAATAGCAGGCACCTCAGTTCTGTGAAGTTGGCAACAACTTTTGGTGATGTCTGAATTTACAGATTTTTCAAACAGACCTGGATTTGGGTCATAGGCTTCAGGCAAATAGCCCTTTCTCCCCTTGGATAAACAGCTTCACAACTGTATTGTCCTGCTTGTTTAGGTGGTTGATTTTTAAAAGTGGCTTTTGTCAATGGAAAATTATTCTTTAATATTCTTTAAATTAGATATTAATATTTATATTTAAATATTAATATTCTTTAAATAAGAAATGTTACATGCCTTATAAAGCACCTAACAAAAAGCTTTCTCAGTCAAGGGTGGGTTCTTGCCCTGTTTTCTGCAACTGGCAATCTCAGAAGAAGTTTGGGTCAAAGCACTGTAGGGATTTTTGTTCTGACTCGATGAGCATACTTTTAAAATGTTTCCTGTTTAGCAAATTACTTATTTTTATCTTCACATCATTGTCTTTTTAGCACCTCCTTAACTGGAGACTATTCTGAGGGGCAGCAGCAGCAGCAAAGAAATTGGCAGCAGCATGGAGATCTGACTTGACAGCAAAACTCCCTTCTCATTGTAGTGACCACAACTTGCTCACATCTGAAAACCTTGTCCTCATTTGTGAAAAATATAAACTCCTTAGTTAAGACTTCCTATCACTGAGAGCTCCTTTCTGTGGAGACCCAGATCAAGACATGAATACTCTTTCTGATACATCCCTCCTCTGTCTAAATATAATGTCCTGGAAAATGAAATATGACAATCAAACTTGCCAGTGGCCACGAGGTGAATAGTAAGTCTTCCCTTTGCTCCCAACACGTTCAGCATTCGTAGCACTGAGTTTGGCAGAGCTGTTGGGTTTGCTCATTTCCTTTACTCTGAGCCAACATTCCCAGTAGTGTCAGGACAATTTTAGAAGCAAGATGCACTCAACTGAACTTCATCTATGAAGAAATGAACAGGTGCTTATAGCTAGGTTTTCAAGTCCATATATTACCTTGATGGCTTTTTTTCTGTGTGAAATACAGCAGTTTTTTAATATGGGCTTTTGGCCAGTCCTCAGATAATCAGGAAGCCATCTACTCCTGAATCATTCTGGGAAAAATGAAAATGCAGAGAAGATAGAAACACATCTGCAGTATGCAGAGTAACTGAAATAGGTGAAATAACTGTTGAGCAGTATCCAGAATACCTTCTGATGTAATAATGGTCTCTCTCAAACCTGCTAACTCAATGGATGTTAACTTCTCTGTGCTTTGCTACATTGAATGATTTTAAATTATGTCTCAGAACATCCACCAGTGTAAAAATTGATAAGAAAAGATGAAGGAAGGAACTGGAGGTTGCAGGAGGGTGTATGTGGAGGAATGCATGGACATCCTGCCATACAATCAGTGAGTTTAGTCTACAGATTTTGAAGTTTACAACCTGCAAGGCTGAAGGTGTGTCAGCTGACATGCTCCAAGTGAATCGGAAGCAGCAGAGACCCCATATTGCTGACCAGATCAGCAGAGGCATAAATCAGCATGAGTCTGGCTGGAGTGTCTGAATGGACACCCACACCAACAAGTAGTGCCCTGCAATAGGAGTAGATCTGTGGAGTGAAACAGTTGGCACTGAGGATCCAATGTCCACACTGTTTGGGGCGGGGGGGTGGAGGGGGATGGAGGAGGTTACTAATGCCATTAATGGTTGGAGCACACTAGGTACAGTCCAGAAGCATGTCTTCTCATTTAATTTAATATGAAATCAACCCAGCTTGTGCACCCTGAGACCACTCCACAAAACAAACAAAAATAGGATTGAAAGGGTGACTGACTTTAAAAACATGTTCTCCGAGTATAAAATGCTAGTGCAGATGCACCCTCTCTCAACTTCTCTAACAATATATAACAGTGCAGCTGAGTGGAAATCATTCCTATGGGCAGGAAAAAGTTTGGTAACAGGTGAATTAGTAGTCACAGGAAACAAAGCAGTATTTATTCCAGAGTTCTCTATTTAGGATGTTTAAGACTTTCTTGTGCAGCTTTTAACAATTTGTAAAGCACCACAGACCCACAGTTTTGGAAGAGGTTGATCGCCTGTGCCTGCGTCTCTGGTCTCCAGCACTGCAGATCTCGGATCCCCCTACTGGGTCCTGGGCTGATACTGCACAACCAGTAACATAAACCCGTTGCTATTTCCTCTGATCATTAATCACTCAGGATTTCACTGGTACTTAATCGAGATACCTACAGCACCCTTTTAAAGACTATAAGATTTCTCGTACTTAGAGCCCTTCTCCCTTTCTAAGGCACTTACATTTTCTTTTTCTAGGAATAGCCTTAGTGATAAAATGAGTCACCTAACCCTCTGCCAACAGCGAACACGATGACTGACACTTATACGGCACCTTTCATGCTAAGAACATTTAAACCTATGTGTGGAATTCTGCCCTGGCTGCTGGCTGTGCTGTCAATATGGTGCTGGAGCCTTTCTACCCGCACGGACCAGGGGTCTCAGCGTGAGGGTTCAACACCCTTTACTACTGCTTTGAAAAGGATCTCTGTGTGTGGCCACCTGATCTAGCCGGCATACATAAGTATTAGGTGGAGAGTTATGGTGCTCATATGTCATGGTGTGGGGAACAGCAGTGGAGGTCCTTGGGGGTGGGTCCCCTCCTAACAGCAGTGGGCCAACAGCTCTATCCTCTAGCGCTCTCTTGGGTACTGTGGACATCCAGGCAGTTGAGTATGAAAAGTTAAGTGATATGAGCTTTATGTTTATACTGTTCCTACTGGCTTAACATAAGCAAGACTTGACTGTGTGTCTTAGAAGTGTGAATTACTTTCTCAGGAATGTGGTGCCTAGCACGACTAACATGCATCTAACCAAGCATAGCAACACTAGAAATAATCAGACAAAGGAAAGAGGTGTTGCTTGATGGGAGTCAGTTATGACATGGAGTCTATATATTATATATTATAGTCTCCATTATTTCCTAATAACACCTTTGGAATATTTACTTATCTATGTTGTCCAAGAGGACCTTTGCTTTATTTCTCATTTACAGTCCTCACTAATATGTATCCTAATTGTACACAGGAATTGGGTTGAGAAATATTCCCAACTCAATTTTCAGTCACCTTCTGTAGCCATTGCTGAATTTATTTGTGCTTTTTCTTAACCAGCTGCTAACTAGTCCCAGCTCAGTAAGATGTGAGACTATGATGTTATAGTAATTGTTACTGTAGCACTGCAAAGTTCCTGAAAAATAAAGATGTCATTTTAGATCAAAGCAGAAATAAAGTAAAATGTGAGTGTGAATGTCCTTCCTGAATTTGTTGGTCTGATCATGTACTGATTGAGTGTACCTAATGCTATAATTACGAAAAGGGAATTCAGGGGGAAAAAAGAACAGTCTCTACAAGAGCCTACAGATTGATCCATTATGTCAAAAAGAAACATAATTCTCAGTAAGCGTAAATGTCACTCTTCCTACCTTTTTGTGCAAACAGCCAGGACTGATGCCATGTCTGCTGGCAAGGAAAGCTCTGAATCAAAGAGGGAGGCTTGGATATTTAAATGTAAAATACAGTTCAAAAGCGGAAATGCTTGTATATAAAAGGTCTGAGCTCTATACTTCAGTCACTTTAATGTTAATTAATATCTCAGTGCCACTCTAAATTAACAGCATGCTGCAAAATGAGAATGATCTATTCTTTTTGGCAGTTCAGCAGTAATTTAAAGAAAAAAAAAAAAAGCCACTAGCAATTTTTAGATGACAGAATGAATATTGGGGTTATTTAATGATAGGGAAGCCAAGAGTGATATGCAGATATCAGAGAGAAGACTATTTAGTTATTAATATTGGTAGTTTATGGAACACCATTCATGGACAGTCACAACACAAAACCATCTGAGGAGCAAACAGTTCTGCTGTTCTTTCAGCCAGCCTGCCAAACACTTCTTCAGCTTCTATACCACAAAGTACCTGATTCAGAGAAACCTGTAAACTGTGTAGAAAAAGAATTAGAAAAGTAAAAATTGATCTTCATTTTTTTCATTTTATGAAACTCACTGGGCAGATACATAAGTTCTTAAAAGAAAATGTAGTATGTATCAAATGAAAATATCACTTAGGTATAAGGTAAGTCAGTATTTCTGTAGCCAGAAGCAAGTAGGGGAGACAAGAGGGAGACTGAAGAGGATGGTGTCATTCAGTGTTGATGGGAGCCCTGGTCTTTTGAGTGCCTGCACACACCTGCCCAGCAACATCAGTAGTGTTCTATTTAAAGTCAAGCACTGCTTCACTGAACCTGACTCAAAGATAACCGCTGCTTGTTACATAAAACTAGAAAATTAATCGGTGTGAAACGTATTGGAAAACAGTACGGTTATTCATGTGCCTCAGCAGTTTCCTTATTAGCTAAAACAAGCTTTCGATTGTTCTGCCAGGGCATACAATACCTCAATATGCTGCAAAATAAGCTGTTATAAAATGAGCCTGCATGACTTGCATACCTCAATGACCATTTCTGTGACAAATGTGAATTAATATTTTGAATCCAAGGTCAAAGTCTAATCAACAAAATGACAATGGCTCAGTTGCTAACTAGCTTCTTTAGATGTATGCCTTGCTGTATTTTGCTAGCTTGTCCTGGGCTGACTGGGATCCAGTGGGGTTTGGAGAGGACAGGGACCACTGGTTGTCCTTGTGATGAGTTCCCTAGAAAGTTGCAATACAAATTCCTCCCAGCAGATGCAAAGGAAACCTGCATGTGATCAAAATCTTCCTATGGAAAAGAAAAGCACCACACATTAAAATAGAAAGATTAGAAGCTCATAAAACAAAAGGGTGGCTTAGGGTTCCAGATATATCATGTTGCAAATGGTCTTTCACATTTGGCTCCGTTCCTTGGAACCACTGAATCATTTTCTACTTGGACACATTTGGAAATGTCAACTTTTTCCAATTCAATTCTACCTGGTCGCATCAACTGAAAATTCAGAGTGGCTCAGCAACAAAGTGCGGTAAAGGTAGTTGTGTAGAACCGTATTAATGAATTAGCTATCCTAGAAGAATTAAGCTCATTTAAATAACACTGCCCCCCACCCTGAGCAATGCTAGAATAAAAATAAAGGCAGGTCCTTTTGCAGGAACCTTTTAAAATCTGGATTACTTTTCAGCAAGTAATCCAGGCTTGGGTAACTTTTTAAACCTTGAGAAGTTGTTTTAATGGAAGGGGATGTATTAAGACTTCTGATCTCTGGTTCTGAAATACTTATTGAAGTTGGCATCTGAGCCACTTCATTGGGCTCTCAGGATTAAAGCCTGCAGCCTTTTTATGTTAATTTCAAACTATACTGAGATATTCTTTAGATAGCTGTCTATTATGAAGTAGATAAAGGAAATCTGTAATGTGAGTTAAATTAAAGTCTTAATGAGGAAAATTCGTTGCATATAACATGAAAGCTGCAATCATTTCTAGACATAGAAATGTTTTATTAGGAATTAAGAACTGGCTTCCAAGGCATGTGATGGAGATTGATGGCTGGAAACTCTCCTAAACTTAATGAAACAGGAAATCCGTATTTCCTCTGATATTAGTGTAGGAGGGAGGGACTGTCACTGGAAGAAGCTGGCAGAGTTACTTATGAACCTGAATGCATGGGACAAAGCTGAGGAGCAGTGTCTGTGTATACAAGGATGTTTCATCACCTTTTGCTGTCTCCTCCTCTTGTCCAAATGCAGGTGACACTGGTTGAACACCTTATGATGATTTATGAAGCAGAAGAGTATTCCTATCCCTGGAAGTTATGGAAATAACTGGATGCAGGAGATCAGGATGTTCTCTGCCTCTACCCTTGAGGAATGGGGTGATAAGAGAAGAAATTATGCTGACTTAGTCATATGTCCAAAAGGATTCATTTTGACTCTGTAGTCTTGGTATCAGCCAGCTCAAAGGAGATGAGTGTGATGGTGATCTTTCAAGGCATATTGTTGAACTGGCAGCTACTGATTACTTTCTATCCCTGATCTGACAAATCATGAGGCCCGTGATTTTACATGCCTCCAGCCTGACTGCAGACTAGTGCTAGGGGTAAAAATTAAAAGGGATGGTGAGACAGCTTTATATACATTCTTACATCTGGTTTAAACGCAGGAGATTTCCTGGCCCAAGATGTGATCTGATAGTGTGAGTTCAATCAGCTAACATCTGGGATGACATTAAGTCAACACCAAATAGTGCATACCACAGCAAAATCCCCACGCAAGCTGGCAGAGCCACTGCAGCCACCAGCACCTGCACAGGCAACGGCTCTTCCGAGCCTCTGCTCTTAACTCACATGTCCGTGTTACGTGGGCAAAATACAAAATGTGATATGCTTGATGATTTTGGAGTGCAGACAATTAATTTTTAAAACCTTTTCAGTACCCCTGTGGTTTGTGCGCTCCCTGGGGCAGCACTGCATGTCTGCTCACACCGGGCAAACCCTCTGTGGTGCTCCCAGGCTGCCCCCAGCAGCTGGATGGAGTTCACTGTGGGCAAGCAGCTGCCTCCTCCCGCTTCTCCCCAAACACCAGCCAAAGCAGTTGTACAGTGGCTAATGCTGCTGTGCCATGTACCTTGGATATGAGCTCCTCTTTGAACAAAGTGATTGGTATTTTGAGTGTCTGGTTAACACTTCTAGTAAGGACTAATGGGAAAACTTCCTGATACAGGTAAGAACTCATAAGCTTCATTGAATTATTTCTAGTGGGTTTTTTATGTTTTTAAATAAGGCTACTCCAACACCATATGTCTAGAGGATATCTACATTGTGAGGGGACTGTTTCACAGTGCAAAGGGTTAAATGATGGCCATCTGCAGTGGGAGTGAAAAGAACTTGGCCAAAAAGCATCATCCATGAACACATAAATTCCAACATGACATTTATTCTCTACCCATATTGTGTTTGCTGTTTGCAGACTTTCATTTGTAAAGATTTTCTTTTTCTCTTCCTGAAAAAATTGCATTTTTATGAGTATAACAGTCAGTGAAGGGGGCCAGGGTGCCACTATCCCCTTTAAAATAGCGAAAATAAAACATAACCTGAAATTCTACAATGCACGGATCCTTTCTGTTTGCTATCTACTATTTATATTCATTGTCAATAGTTCATCAGTTCTGGTCTGTTTTCCCACATCAAAAAGCTTGTTTTTCATGCATACAGCCATGCAGTAGAAAAAAAAAAGTGTGATCAATGACCTCAATACAATGAAAATAACCTGCTTAAAATGACCTGTTTGCATACAGTCTACAAGCTGAAAATTTTAAATTCCCTTTATGGAAAAATACAAAACAAAAAGCAACAACATTTCAGGGAAATGAAATCTATTCTCAAATACGAAATAATTCTTTCTTACTGTTTTGAGTGAGGTATTTGAATGAATTCTTGCAAATAACAAATACACTGGCAGAAATCAGGATGAGTTTGTAAACAGCCTGCAAAGAGGAAAAATTGCATTCTTCTGATAACATATTCCTCTTCATAAAGGGGCTAGTCCTACCTAACCAGGAGGTGTTTGTGAGCATTTCTCAAAGTGATGAATACTGTCTCACCATTTCCTTCTCTCTTTCTGATGATCTGTTATAATGACAGCAGCTTTTATCATAACTCTATTTGTGAGAGCCCCTCGCTTTCTTCCTTATTTTACTATAAAAGATCTCAAAGGAAGCCTTTGTATGTCAGGAGAAGCCAAATTAACATAATACGCAGCCCCTATAAATAGCTCCTTCAAATTAGACTCTTCTACAAAACCTTGAAGTGATATTTCTTTGCTTTTTTTCTTACTCCTGGTAAAAGATACAATCTCATATAACATTTTTCCTTTGCAATACATTAATTTTGTTGTTCTTATTTTGGCTTTTTTTCAAAGCTTTTATTCAGTCACAGGTGAAAGATAGTCAGCTCCTTGTTATTGTATTTTGAATTTGAGCAAAAAAGAGCTTGTTAGAAATGTGGCATGTAGTATTGGCAAAGTAATTACCAAGGACAATGCAAAATTGTCCTAAAGACAGGTATTGGAAAAATTGAGGTTTTTGTAAGCTGTGTTTCTAAATTTTTTCAAACTTTTTAAGAGTTGCTGCCAGATGTAAAAAAAAAAAAAAAAAAAAAAAAAAAAAAAAAACAATGACTGGCATGAGGATGATAAATGAGAAAATGTTATTCACTATTTGCACACAGTAAGGATCATGTGGTGAAATTATCAGATACACAGATGAAATTACAGAGGTTTGTTTCATTTTTTTTCACACAATGCCCAACCAAAGTGTGGAATTCAATTCCATGCAGCAAGTGAGTTCAAGGGGAGTTTAGAGAAATTGTTGGAAGACAAATCCCTTAGGTTTTTTCACAAGACAGTCCAGAGCTCACCAGCGTGCTGAGGGATTGCACTAGGGGAAAGCCTACTGAGTGTATCCCTTTGTCCTTATGCTCTTCCTCTTGGACATGGTTGGAGAGAGATATTGAGGCTACCCAAAGCCCACATGGTGGTTGTTATGATCTTAAATGTCTCATAGTCATTGTCCAAGTTTCATTCTGGAGGTGAAGACCTGGTGCCACCTGGTATTCATTGGGCGGGTGTGTATGTATATCAGCCCTGGGGTCCCCCTTCCCCACGTCTCCTCTCACCTTTGGGACAGCCTGGCATAAACATCTGGTCCCAGAATATGAGCATGGCTGTGAAATCTGTAGAAAAACATTAATACTGCTTGTTGATTGAGGGTAGTTGCCATCAAGTTGTTAGCACTGTAAATACTAGTCATTGCCAGGAGGCACCAGTTCCAGCTGTGCCAGACCATTCCTGCCTGGCATGTGTGCTGCTCACCGTCTGCTGTGGCGGGGATGGAGGAGGCTCAGGGCTCTGTGCCAACAGGGCCCAGGGCTCTTTGGCCTGGTCTTGATTTGTCTGGGGGCGTCCTTCTACGGACCAAGCAGTGCAGAATGGTTTAAAAATGATCCCCGTGAACTACACAGTGTCTTGTCAATATTAGTTGCTTACCACTGCTAAAGAAAGAAGAAATGGCTGATATTAACAAACACAGCTTTTCAAAACATGCACAGGAACACACCAATTCTTCCAAAAGCGTTCATCTTTTTCCTCTCATTTCTTTAACACTGAAGATCTTCCTTTTTTTTTTTTTTTTTTTTTTTTTTTTTGGACTGATAATTTAGTTTTAAAGAAAAAGCTCAGCTTCTCAGAATCTCATGACTTCGGTGACTGAGCAGTGGGAAAAACACTAAATATCACAAGATGCATAATTAAATCACAAGCATCCTTCAGTTTCTTGAGATTTGGTCCTGGGAATATTTTCCTGATCTCCAAAGCAGCTAATATTTTAATCCTGGCCAGGAAAAGGCAATCACCCCTAATCTAATTTAATTTAGGGCTTGCAATGAAGCTAACTCATGACCAAACTGTTTGCTTTTTAATTCCATGGCAGTATAATCCATTGCTATATCGTGGGCAAATTACTGTTCCCAGCTCATGTATAAATATAAAATTTATTTACATAAAGCGTAGACTAAAGTATTGGACAGCTACTCAAAGAATGTCTGTTTTGTTCAAATTAAGAATAGCATGTGCATTGAAGAAATCCTATGAAAAATATTATTTAAAACTAATAGGCCTCCTCAGTAAATATTTTTTTAAGAAAAGGTAATAACTGGAGAATCATCAAACAAGCTCTTTGTGCAGCCAAGCTCACTGTTCCTGAGACAGCACCATCTACATTAATTACTAGTTTCCCTTCCCCATAACAGTTACTTCTTAAAGAGGAGTTTATGAAATTAAAATAGCTTTGAATATTTTGCATGATGGAAATTATTTTAACACTTCCGCTTCTGTAACTCACTACAATGACTCAAATGCAACAGAAAAAAGTTCCTGAAACAGGTTCACAGGAAGGGTTTAGAAATTGCCCTGCTTTAATTTGACTGTCATTTTCCAGGAATCACAGAGTGAGTCTTTCTCTTTTTTTTCCCAGCTTAAGGTTTTTTTAACTGTTGCCAATCCTTTTTTCAAGGAGTTTAGCTCCTCTTTGTTCAGTAAGATATTCCAGCTGTAATGCTGCCCGGGAAGGCCTCCTGCGTGGCTGGGCTGCGTCTGTGCTCACAATACTTTGCAGATCTCAGCGCTCTTTGTGCCCAGGCCCGTGAGCTCTGTTCGGGGGCTTTATCTGCTATAATCACCTTGCACATTTATGGCTCAGTACAATAAAACCTTTGGCAGTTTGTTTTCTTGAAGGAGCATGCTCAGCCTGACAGAATACTAGTTCACTGATTTGCTCCTCTCTCAGCTTTCTGGAACATTACAGCACCCAGCCTTCCATTTTTTATTTTTTTTTCCTCATGAATGTAAATAAAAATTTAACCCGATACTCTTTCCAATTCTCTGAATGGGGGAAGAAGAACTTTGAGGAAATGAGCTTCTGGTAATTGAATTGCCAAAGCGAGCACACGCTGTGTGACCTTCTTAACATAAACACGGTGAGCAACAAGCCTGGTGGTGCTCTGCATGCTGGTGCCATCCAGATTCAGGGTACCAGAGCCCTTCACAGATGATGGATGTGTTACTCTGGTGGAGGCAGGATTTTTCTTAGTAGTTTCTACCAACTAATTCTGCTCTCTGGGGAATTTAACAGCAGAACTCCCTCTGATTTCAGTGGTAAGTGCTTGGAAAATCCCACCCTGCTGTAAGGGAGAGAGTGATGTGGGAGAGAGAGTGGCAGCCATTTTCTACATGAAAAGGAAAGGGAAGAGAGAAGCAAATTTTGCCTCTAATTTCAGGGGAAATTAAAGTAGGCAGTGTGAATGTAGCAGGGTGTCCACTGATAGGATAACTCATGTCAATAAGGACATGAATGCATGCACTGTACCAAGTCTCTAAATTAATTTTCCTACATAATTAAATATGCAAGTGTAATTAAAATGTTATCAACCCTAGTCCATGTTAACATGTGACTTGATTCTACCTTGTGTCTTCAGTAGAACTTACATACCAGCCCACATAAGAAATATTCATGTAAACCCTTGCCGCCATCTCATAGTACAATACATTGGAATAAAAGAAATGATCTATGTTTTCAGATAATGACAGGAATGCTTTTAATTCCCCTAAATATCTCATTGTCAGGGAGGAGGACTTTATCTCACATATAGCTGAACCAGTCTCTCTGGCATCTTTTTATATGTATGGTAAGAGATCTGAGCTTAAATATGTTCATTTTTGGATGAGAGAAATTTCTCCCCAAAAGTAAGTATCTTTAAGTATAAATGGAGCCAGGGTGAATGGTTCTGATGTGGAGGTATCTATTTCATATGACTGTATCTGATCCTGTGAAATCCAGCCATGGTGTCCCAGCTGTGTCCCATAAAGTAGACGTTTATGTCTTTGTTTTTTAAAGATCTTTTAAATAACTAGATTTAATGAGGTAGTTGTTTTGCATGAAAAATGTATTATTTCAGCTTCCTTTTAAACCATAAGCCCTTACAACATTTTGTACCTATAGCTGGGAAAACCAGCCTGTTGGTACATCATTCATTCATTTTACATCCTGTCTAGGAAAACACGGTATCTATAGGCTATTTAAAAACAAAATGTGAATGGGAAATTAAGTTTATAATTAATAACTTAATTTCCAAAAATGTTTTCTGTTCTTAAATATAAGAGAAGTGACTAAATGTGGAATCAGGAATCTAACACAAGCTTCCAAGTATTATACAATCTTAACTTTATGATTACAGAACATACCAGTACAGTCAAAGGGGGAGTTCTGTCACTTTTATATTACATTACTTTGACCTGGGAATGCAGATGGTATAGTCTGAAAAACACAATGTCTGTTTGCTATAACTGGAAAAAAACAAAAGTGATCTGATCCTCATGTGCCCACCCCACAGCTCATTCAGTGCTTCTTCACCCAGAGCCTGGGGAAAACACAGCTCCCTTCCCTGCTGTCCCCTCCAACAGCTTCTGCAGGATGTGATTAGGATGATGCCTTCTCTGGGGGAAACGAGTGGGCAGCTCAAAGGACCGCCACTCATTTCACATCAGGCTCAGGACCTCAGCCAGCTGGTGTCCATGGCACAGTTGGCACCAGAGCCCTACCAGTGCAACTGTCCATGCTCCACTCACAGCTCCCTGGCTGGTGCCTCCTTCCCCAGTTTCCTGCAGAACATCTGGCAGCACCATCTCATCACGCATTGGCAATGTACTCCCACAGTCATGCATTCTTGCTTTTGTTTAGCCTGAAATATTTTTGTGTTTATTAAAAATGTTCTGCACTCTATGTATCTAGGTAAAATATATGCTCAATAAATGTAAAATGTCAGTAAACAGTAAAACAGTATTTATAACTGGGCTACTGACCAGTCATTAAAGAGCAAAACATTGAGTTATAGTGCTGTGTGGCAGCTTTACAAACCATACAGTGGCTGAACAAAGAAATCGATATGTCACAAATTTGAACTACTTGACACCTTTTAATTTCCAGAGATCATCTTACTTCAGATCTCAACATGCCTCACTGGGTGAGACATGAAACAGGCCCCATGACAACCACTGCTTCCTGTCTTACAGGGCTCAGTACGCTACATGGAAATATCCCATAAAGCAGCTCTTTCAGATACCTGCCACTACATGTTACTCATCCTTAGCTAGATGCTAACGGGCCACAGAAATGAAAACATGCAATTCAATGCTGATATTTTGGTTCACCAAGGTTGAGAAAGGGAGCTAATTCCAAATCCTCCAATGTGGACTGAATCTGTGGTCTCAATCTCACCTCTGGTGAAAAGATTGGGGGTGTGGGGGGTGTGGGGTGTGTTGGTGTTCTTTTTTTTCCCCCAAAAAACCTACTGCACCATTCACATTACTGAAGAGTGACTCACTCAAGAAGGAAAAAAGTGGTACAGAGCATGTCTCTTGCCAAGGAAGATCCAGGAAGTGTGGTTTGGGGCAAGGTGCTGCTGTGTCACCTTGCTGCTGTCACCCTCTGGTTAGCTGTCAGCAGGGCTCATTCAGTTATTCATGACCATACCCAACGGTTATCAATAAAATCACACTGCTTACTTGTTAAATTCTCAGTGCACTTAAGCACAGCCAAGCTGAGCCTGAGTACATCTGGAAAGCCTGAACATATTTTCTCCAGCTGCAGGTTTCAAGTGATGATTCCCTGCTTTAGAATTGCCTTTTACATATGCTCAGCTATTCGGTCAGATGCATACTCATGCAATATGCAAACACGACATTAAAGGCAAAGGATTTTAAATGTTGATATTTAAAATGCACATCTCCCCAGCATATGATAATGGTACTTTAAGCATCAGCATTCCCCTCTGCTGAAAACACCTTCAGCTTCCCTCCCCTCTGCCCTTGGGGCTCCACACACCCTTGCATGTCCCCCACGCTGAGCCCTGGTGGCTCCCCATACACCCCCTTGCTGCCCCAGGGCCTCTGCCCTCCCCCTCTCGCTCCTGCTCTCCCCTTTGGGTCTTCCTCCCAAACACTGATATGTTTTTAGATTCCTTCAGATCTCATGGTGACGTCGAGACTGTTGAATAAAGACTCAGAAATGCTGTATGTAAATCATACATTTATAAGCTTAGTCTACTTAGCTGGACTTAACTTTGCGGCTTTTCTAAGCTACTCACACAGCAGGTCTCATTTTAAATAAGTACTATGGGTATTGTTACACCTCTCAAGGTTAAAAATAAGGTTGATCAATCTGTAAGAAGAAATTGAGCATGTGCTGCAGAAGTGTCACCTGGGAGCTAGGTACTGAATACCTGTTTTGAAAATAGTGCTAAATATAAGAGTATTTATTGATCCCTTTGGTCAGATGGCACTCACTTTTCCTAGTCTACATTTGGTTTATCCCTCTGTTAGATGTTAATTCTCTCCTGCCAGGCCATTGAAAGCACTGGATAATAATAACCCAAAATGTGCTTTCTCTGGAAGTACAGTAATTGAGAGGGAGACAAATACATAAGTGGCTATCTGAGGACCATGAGAGAGATTCTGGCTTACCCAGCACACAGATTTTGTGAGAATGGCAGTATATTTGCAGAGCCTAATAAAAGTGAGCCAGGAGTGCAATATGATCAGCAAGGCCTGCCACTGAGGCACGGGATATCAGCATATTTACTGAAATGGAGAAGGCAACATTTAAAAGAATTGTCATTTTTAATTAATACATGAATCACAGAGGAGATTATATTTATATACCAAAGGATCTCACCATGGGGATGGAGTCCTGTACCTAGCACTACCTGTTTAGAGGACAGAGAGACAGAGAGCTGAGCTCAAGTGATGATCTGCTGGGAGAAGGGGAATGTCCTAGCTCCCTCCCTTGGCCTCCACCCACCAACTTTTGCCACCTCTGGCCTTGGCACATTTTGTCCGAGGTTTCTCACTTGGTCCCTATGCCAGAGAGGGGCTGTGCTGTTCTGCAGCTGCCAGCCCCACTCCCTCCACTACCTTTCTGACCACAGCAGGACAGCAAGCCTTGTGTACTGGCTGAGGTGGCTCTTTCAATTGTTAGCATGAATCCCACTGTGTTTTGGCCCATTTTGGAAGCCGGTCTATAATTGGTATCATTCAAACACAAAATATTTCATAATGGATTAAAAAAAAAAGACATTTAAGGCAACCCCAGTTTACAATAAGCCTTCCCAAAGACCTGTACATCTCACTGGCTCTTGAAGTAGCTCTAACATATTTGTTTGGAGGTAAAGTTCTTCAATTCCAGTTCATAAATGGCTCAAGACATTACTAGACAAACAGAAATAAAGAACTGTCTTTTTTTTTTTTTTTTTCCTCAGTTTCACTGAGGATCCTGAAACAGGAAGGCTATCCTGATGCTAAGATGTATTTTTTGCATGGCTTATTTTCCAACATCATTTCTCTTACCAGGGCATGCTGAAGGTTTGGTGAGTGCCTTGCTTTTCCCTGTCACTGCCTCTTGTCCTGTGTAAAAACTGATGTTTCCTTGTGGAGACACATTGAGATTTCAGAGGACTTTGGCAGGTTCTTCACCAGAAGCATGAGACTGGCCCCAGTTTAACTGAAATATTCATGGGCTTAAAGCTGCATCTGAGCTAAAAGCACCTTGCTGAGCTGGCTCCCTGGCCCTCAATCACCCTCACAATTAATTTCCTACACAGCCCCCTGACCTCTGGGATATGGGCTCTCCCCCAAGCAATACCCTCTTCTAAGTGTAGGATCTCACAATCACAAGCCCCATCTGGCTGCCCCCACCGTGGATCCCCACGTCCCTCTCTCAAGCAGAGGAGTTTGGGCACCCCCGCACTCATTTGGTACCTCTCTTGTGCCACAGCCTTAGCAGCATTAACTTCACAATGCAGCAAGCAGCTTAAGTACCCAATGATGGAACATGCCAAATCCGGGATTCACAGCAGATACATTTTTGTGGAGAATTCAACAGTTTCTACTGCAGAAAAGAGCAGGAGAATCAGTCTTATGAGAGAACGGGTTTAGGCTGCAATCTAGGCAGTTACATTTTTAACTCTGTTTAATGAGGTTAATGGATTTTTCTCTTTAAACACAGACGTCATGTCTCCCTTCGTCCAAACCCCTCAAACCCATGAGTTTATGGTGCTCTGTATCACTTCTGTTGTTCTCTTCAGTACCAACAAAGTAGTCTATCCTCATACATCAGCATATGATGCTTCCTTAAGTTTTTATTTACTGTACTCTATGTGAATTTCAACAAGGAAATGTTAGACTGCTCAGAAAAATGGGCTGTAGCTTTTTTCAGTGCTCTGTGATCCCAAGAAGCCAGTTTCGACCCAGGCTGTCAGGCCATCATCCTGGATTAAACTCAGTAGATAATTTTCCCATCCTAAAATTAGGCCCTCATGCAGCCCTGCCTTTCTTTTCTTCTTCTGAGTAATCCCTGCTATTTGCCTACATCATGCATTTATTTATTTTTCTAAATTGTGGCTCCTATTTCCCATAAGCATAAACGATGCTGACTGACCACTGCAGCCCATCACACATATCATTGACTCTGAACTCCACTATGGCTCCTCGTTTCTATTGCTGAGTATTTTATATGCACAGTTCAGCAAACACGTGATCCCAAATTGGATTTTTCTACAGAAGCAGCTGGACACACTGTGCCACACTCACTGATGGAAAGAAATGTTTAGCCTGACATAATTGCCTCCACCGTCAACCATAGTGTCTGATGAGAACTCTTCCATTGTGCGACATCCCTGGAGGCATATTCCCCCTTCAGCAGTGCAGGCATTTTAAGAACCGCTGGGAGCTGTACCATCAGTCTGCATGCTGATCTATGATGAGTAAATGTTGCTCGAACAGTTTTTGTCAGTGCTGATTTACTTGCTTTGTTTGTTTAGGGTTGTAATAATAGTATTAAAAGTCTTTGCTCCTGATGTATTTGACATTGTGCCATTGGTCCATTAGGATTTGGTGGAGTGTTGTGCATTATTTTTAATTTGCATTCACAGTATGCTCTGTAATAACTCACTCTGAATTCTAGCAATGGATGCTGTGAATTTGTATTAACAGCAGCGCTGTTTTGTGCAATGTGTAGGAAAATTCTTTGCAGATGAATACTTACCGCTTCATGTCCTTTAGCATAGCAGATCAGAGTTTCCAAATAACAACAGAGACTTTTTTAGCAAATTGTTCCTTGGCTAATCGTAATGAGAAGGATTTCAGCTTGGATGGAAAACACTGACACAAGCTGCCGTTGATGCCAACAGTTTACATGGTTTCAAAAAGCAATTAGACACAAATACGGAAAAAAATCCATGAAAGGCGACTAAACACAGATAGCTCTGGTTCAGAACTTCCCTGAACCATTGATTGCTGGAAGCTGAGAAAGAATCCTAGGGACAGATCACTGCACAGTTCTTCCCTAGGAGTCTGCTGCTGGGCACTGCCTGAAGAACATGCTGTTCTAGTCTAACCCAATAGGGCCTTTCTTACAGTGTGGTGTTAAGGAGTCATGCTGAGAGTATTTAGGAAGAGAGAAGGGAAAAAAAACCCACCTCTCCCTTCAGGTTAACAACTTGCGAGTTTTCAGGGTTTCTGTATTGCAATCCTCCTTTGCATCTAAGTAAAATTTAGATCCTTCCACCCCCCCCGTCAGCTTCCTTTGGGAGAACATACACGCTGGACTGCACTACAATCATGGGCAGCTCAGTTCCTGTGGTGCCCTTAATTGGATGAAACCTTGCACAGTGGCTGCCAGTAGAGCACTAATTTTCAGTAGTTTCTGGCCTCAAGTTCGCTTATGCTACAAGAGGCATTTTTGGCAATGAATATTTATCTGCCGTGAGACAGGATGATGATTGTTAAAGAGGAGAAGCTGGTTACTTGGTTAAACTAAACAGAGGATCTCGTGAAGCACACATGATACATTAACAAAAATCATAGCCAGCTTACAACGGTGAAAAATCAGTAGTGTTGTGCACAAGAGGCAAGTCCTACACTAAGTGTGACACCTTATGAGACCCTCAGCAACTCTGAGACTTCTCCATGTGCCCTTTTTTCACCTTGACTTTCTCTGGAGAGTGAACAGTGACCTACAGGATGAGTTGTCCCTGGCACACTTGATGAACATCTCAAAACTGGGGTACACACAAGTGCTTTTAAACACCTAATACTTCAGCTAGTTTTATGTAGATCTCAACAGACTGTTTGCCAGCAAATTTAGTTATTACATTATTATTTTAATAAAGCCTAATTTGTAAGTTGAGGACACAAAATATTGTCCTGAAAGAATAGTGAAAAACGTTAAGGCAAGACTGAAAAAGCATGGCAGCAAGAACCACACAAGGTAATTATTTAGTTTGGAATTAGCTTTTTTTTTTTTTTTTTTTTTATTTTTTTTAATGGGGTACAGGAATGCACTTTTTTTTTTTTCTGTTTTTATTTTGTGAAATGATCTGGACTATTTGATGTCCTGGAGTTTAGCAGGCAGCACCTCAGTTCTTGCTATTTATCATTATTTAAACCATGCTGCCCAAAACTGTGGGTGGAAACAAATGAAAGAGTTGTGAAACGCAAGGAGCCAATGACTTTCTCCCAGTCTAAAACACATATGCTTTGGTTTTGTGGGTTTGTTGGATTTTTTTTTTTTTTTTTTTTTTTTTGGCTAAGAGCACTCACATTGATGACTACACTAAAAATACTGAAATAGTAGTCTCGCACCAACACCTCACTCTGGGGACTCACATGCTTTGCCACACCGTGAGACTCCAGTTTCACCAAATATTTTTAGTACCTCTCCTTCCTAATTGTACCAGTCATCTCCCCTCCTATTTACAATAACTAATATCCCTATGACAGCTATTGCTTAGATGAGAAGGCAGCATTAGGAAAGCATTTAATGAACATTAATTGCTTCTTAATATGATTTAGCTGCTGGAAATAAGGCAGCTAAGATAGCTCCATGTGACCAGCAGCCCTACAGGCACTACCATCATACTCCTTTCGAGATGCAATTCTGTCGTCCTGGGGGGCAGCAGCCCTTCACAGATGAGACCCAAGGCTACATTTTACTTTTCCAAATTAGCAGCTAAGTAGGATTGCAGAAACTCAGCAACAAAGTCATCATGACACCACCTGGCTGATTAGTGATCTTCTCCTTCTGTGCGAGCCAGCAATTACCAGTTCCCACTGACTTCGGAAGCTAATGGGAATCAGAGGCTGGGGGATGCTGCCAAGATGCAGCAGCTTCCAGCTGTCAGAGGGAGGACTGGAGGGGACACACTCTCAGTGTACACTGTTCAGTCTTTGTCTTTTCCCATGTGGCATCTTTGGCACCTATGCCTTTATCATTTTGACCCTCTACAATGTGTTACCTGACACCGTCGCTTCTGACATGGCAATATGATGCAAGAGAAACTTGATCTTTGAATCCAACACTCCTAAATTTGAATCCTGATTTACCATTGATTCTCATCTCACCCTTTAGTTAAGTCACTTAACCTCTCTACTAAGCAGCTCTTCTAGGAAATTGAGGCTGGTAACACCTAGAGATATTGTGACAATCAGTCAATAAATATTTGTAAAGTTGCTGGTAAACAACAAGCACCAAGTGCCAAGTCTAATTTAAACAGATATAGCTTATAATCTTCCCATTTTCTTTGCAAGAACTTTAATTTGACACAAAGATTAACCTTCTGATGGGGAAAAAATTCTGATATTATAGACTGGTGTTGGCAACAGACCTCTAACTTGAAATACAATGTTCCCACTGACCTCACTAAATTTCCCATGGATTAGCTGACAGTGATACTACTGCAGAGGAAAATAACAGTGAGAGAAAAAAAACAAACACTTTTCTGGAATGTAATTCTTAGCCTTCTTCCATTCAGAGCTGAAACAGAATGCCACTAGACATTCCAAAATGGAAGATTTATTGTTTACATAGTGTATTTAATGGATATTATAAACCAGCTGATAATATCCACTAATATAAGTAGGAGTCTTCAAGTTTTACAGAGGTAATGTAGGATTGACATTTCTAGTATCTGCTAACCAGTGAACATACATGTACCTCGAAAAGCTTGACTGTTGGCCCCTACATGTTCATATACAATGTCAACTGAATTTATAGGATAGGCCTGAAGCTGAAGTAAGTTTTTGGAAATGGTGTTGAAACACCTTCACATTCAAGACAGCCTTGAAACAGTAAACTTCTTCCAGACTTCAGAAGTCTTAACGCTGGCTTTGTTTCTCTATGACAATTAATTACTTCAAAGCCAGGAGGCTGAGCTGTGCCCACAGGTGGACTGTGCAATGAGCCAGTCCAATATCTACTACCCCTTAGCAACATCAGCCTGCAGCTGCTTCTAGCTCCCTCCCACCAGCACCCACAGCACTGCTCACCGATGAGCTAACAAATGCCCTAAAACATAATTAGATGTTTCCTGGCATAGCCCATCACAGCTGGTGCTGCTCTGTTCCTCTGATGGACCGCAGGCATGCTGCTTCACATTGTCATACCTAACCACTTACCAGTCAGAATATCAAGTCCCTTGTTACTTCATTTATACAGCTGCAGCAGAGCTCTTATTCTGAGCCTTTCCAGCCATTGTTTGAGAACATAAGAGCAGCTCCAAGGCTTAAGAGAACACTTGCAGATACAGAAAACGTAAGTATAGAGAAGAATCTGCAGAAACAAGCTGTCTGCTGGCTCACAACTGAAAGGCTGCTGTGAGGTACAGCATCTCTACTCCCCGCTCTCGTAATAAAGGGGGCTAATTAATGGCACCTCATCACCTTGCTGGGTTTCTCACAGCAACGGCTGGCCCTATTAAAACAACACTAACTGCACAATTAGGTAAAAAGATGCAAGCTTACTCCAGAAACATTTCTTTACCAATACATTTTTTAAAAACAAAACAAACACCACACTGAACGTTATTTCGGAACAAGATCAAGATGTATTAAAGCAGCAGTGACCCCCCCGCCGGCCAGCGCGGGCTGCCCGGGCCCCCCCCGGCGGCTCCTTGCCGGGATCCCCGCTCGCCGATCCCGCCTCCGCCCGCTCGCCGGCACCGCAGCCCCCCTTCCCCCCAATTAAAGTTTCGACGGTATTTTAGGTAGC
>NW_020799095.1:31021529-31078863 GCF_003259725.1 Athene cunicularia | reverse complement strand
GGGGGGGCCGCGGACCGGCGCCGCTCACGCCTGGTGATGTTTAATCGCTGGTTTTGACAACTTTGTGTTCCCGTCTTGCTTGCCAGGGGCTGGGAGGAGGATGCCAGTGTAGCTGCTGTCACGCCGAAAGTGGTGCGAGTCCTCAGGTCTCCCCTGACGTCCCTTCCTCAGACCGAGAACAGGTAGGGGCTGCCCGCCGGCGGTCACCCGTGGGGTGGGTCTGCGCGGAAGGGTCTACAGAAGCAGAAATTTGCCTTCGCTCCAATTCATTCTTCCTCTTGTTTGGCAGCTTAGTCAGAGAGAGCGTTAGAGGCTTGTTAGACTGAGAAAGTGAAAATTCACTTTAACTGTAATAAATTATTTGCTCATAGGCCCTCTTAACGACAGCAGTCACTCTGCCATTGGTTTTGAGTCCAGTAAAATGTTGCATGTAGCAGTTTTGTTAACATACGATGCAAAAAGTGTTGCTCGATGGCATGTTCCAGGTATCTTTTATTCTACTTTCCAGAAAGGTAGAGTTGAGCTGGGTAATGTTGTTACCATTTTTGTAATGTTTATTTAGTTAAAAACTACAGATTTCTCCTTTAAAATTCATAGGATGAAGGCAGGACATATGAACCCTTTGTCATGTTGTGTAGCATCATACTTCGTGGGAGCCCTTCCGCTTGATCCCATGTCTTGATCTTTTCAATCACTGCAGATCTTTGGTTTACAGCCTGTTATTCTATACTGTGAAGTTTAATATGAAAATAGTTGTTAAAATTAGCTGTGAAACAAGTGTCTTACGTGCAGGCTTCAATATTGTCTGTGTTTTCATGCTCTTGAGTCTTCACACGCTGCAGAAAAACTAATAGTGCAGAAGAGGGTGGTGTAATTCACGCAGGAGGTATTACTATCTAAGAAATAGTTTGCAGGCATTTCTGCTATTTTTTAAACTTTATTTGGCCTCATTACCATTTCAGTTCCAATGATTATTATATATTAATATATATTATGATCAAAAACACATTATAAAAATTAGAAAGAACTTGTGAATTGGGTCTTTAATGGGAACTGTGATCTCCTGGTTATATGGAAGTCAGTGGTGACAATATAGTTAACTTTACTGAGGCCACTATCTCACCCAGTTTAGCTCAGGTTGAAACAACATATGCTTTCCTGAAGTGAATGCAAGTGACATTAATCATAGTAACCGTTGCAGTGTACCCTAAAGTATGTTTCTTATGTGTTTCTGATGAGACGCCCTTGTGCCCCCTGACTCAAAATTTGGAACTTTCACAAGCCATAAATTTATTAACATCTTTCAAGATTAGAGTGAAAGAAAAGGAACAGGAACATTTGCAGAATTCTAACTGCTGTTACATGCTTCTAGCCTGCTTCTCTTTCCTGTGTTCATTTTTTCCCTTTCTTCCCTTTTTTCCTTCTTTTCTACTCCTTTCAATTTATTGGTTTTGCAGTACGTAATCTGTTCTGCTTTACTTTTTGTAGCTGTCATTCCATTCTCCTCTCCACTCTGTTTTCTGTTATGTCTGTGGTTTCCCCCTGCCCCATCTTCTCATACCCTTCCTTTTCCCTGCTAGTTTCTGAGCTGCAGTCTCCTTCCATTCCACTTCGTGTGCTAAACCATGGAATCAAATTGACTAGAAATGCTGGCAGAGAGCTTTTCAGAGAACAGAGTCTAGCTACTTCCCATCTGCTCTTAGAACAGTCGCAACTGGAGTGAAGTGGAAGCAGCATATACTGAAGAGGGCTGAAAATCCATGGCGTGTATGGGTCAGTTTTTAGTCTCTGTAATAAGGTGACAGGTGATCATGAGATTTTAAATACATGTTTTTCCTTAATCTAATTGGAGGATTTTGGCACAAATTTGGAACTGATTTTGAATAAACTGAAACTGTATTTCTTCATGACTACGTGACTCCAAAAGTGTGACAAGTAAATTATTCATCAAAAAAAGTTTCATTTCATTCTGGTTCCTATAACCATAGTGTCTTTGGAGAGATAGCTTGCTGGCTGAATCCAAGAGAGGATGTTCTTTCTCACCTGAGTGACTACGCTCAGTAAGCTGGCCTGATAGGAGTTTGTGGTGTATGTTTGGCATACGAGGAAGGAGAATGAGCTGTTACTTAATCCAGAGAGCAGCTGGACTGGGCAGGGAGCCATGCTGGAGTGGTTTGATCCAAGCAGCATCTGGACTGGGCCTGGCTGAAGGCCATGCCGGAGGGATTTGATCCAGAGAGCATCTGGACTCATTCAGGAGATGCAGACCAATCCCTCAGTGATGGATATGGATGGTCTGGTCAATAGGAATTAGATTCCAGTTTGCAGTGGGGTTTTGCTGCAGTATCCGTGAGTATAGCAGAAGGTCAAAAGTCCCTCGTTGAAATAGGTTGTACAGGAGTTAGTGAATTTTTTGAATCAGAAGAGGCTACATGAGTATATTGATGCATAAAACTAGGAACAATCTATTGGTGCAAACTTCCCAAAATATTGTTCTCCTGAAGTACCCTGACAGTTTGGATAGCATTGCTGTGTTGCTGACAGCAGTGTCCTTTCCTGTGTAAGAGTGAGAGGATGTGCATGGATGTTAGTTTAGATTCTGATCTCTTAATCAGTTTGACTCATTTTTCTGGAAAGCTGAGATTTTCTCACCAACTTTGGTGGGAGGATTCAGGAAAGGAAAATGAAAAAAAAAAAAACAAAAACGGGCATTATCCTTCTTGAACTCCAAGTATTAAAGTAATCTAGACAGTCTTCAGAATCGCAAGCTTATCTTTCTTCTTATCATGATTTCCTTTGCTGTTGGAGGCATATTTGTGACCAGACATCTCCTGAAGAATCTCTAAGGCCCTATTATCGTATTGCCTCGCAATATTGAAAGCTAATCTGTTCTTTTACTTTGAGTAATTCTTTTAAAAGAATGAAACTGAAGGATGAAAGCATGAAAAGCAGGGGATTGATTCAGACTATCATAGATACTTAAGCAGCTGTTATGCACAGCAGTGTTCAATTAGGTGGTGACCAGGCACCTAAAGTTCTCTGAAGATCTGTGTCTTAGCAAATAACCTTGAAGATGTGGTTTGTCTTTTACAGGTCATTTCTTACTACTTTTTTTTGTTAAGTGTTAGATAACCCAAACAATGTAACGGCCTCTACAGTGTGACTTCCAGTTTTTGTCTTGGGTTTATTTTGCAGCCTACCATGCCTGTTAGTAGGGTTTCAAAAAAAAAAAAAAAAAAAAAAAAAAAAAAGCCATTGTTAGGAATATTTCCATAGTAGTCCCCAAATTTATTCATGGAACTAGTATCATTTACACTGCATTACTATGGTTCTCTGGCAAATCCTCATACTGTGCCTCATACCATCCTCTCAGTTTTTTTAAGCTGCAACTGCAAGCACAGTTGAACCAACAGTACAAACGAAAGAAGTAGTCTTGCACTTGTCCCACCTTCAGATACTTGGTCCTCCCTCCCCAACTGTGTTTGTGCTAGCATATTTGTTTGTGTAGTCACAGCATTAGTAGCAAAACAGAGGGCTCAGTACTGCTAGTGCTTATTTAGGGGAAGGTGACAATAAGACAAGGAGCTAGGTAGTCTTTGTGGTGAGGCCTGGGGTGTGCTATGTTAAGCTTGGGCAGAAATTCTAGCTCCTTTTGTTCTGCTCAGGAATATATAGCAGGTAAATAATGTCAGCTCCTACAAGGGAAGTGGAAAATAGTTTTCTCAAGCACTATTTATATATACTTTATATACAGGTAGTAACAAGGCAGCACTAAACTGAAGAACAGACCACTACTACTGTGTTACTCTGTGTCACCCATTTTAAGGCACTCACTATCTTCCTAACTTACTCTCTGTCTTTGCAGGTACAAGACAAGCACAGTGTAGAGACTCTTAGGGTAATTGAACAGTGGGAGGAAGTGATTGAGGAGATGTGAGTAAACAAGTTAGTATTAATACAGTGTTCCATAGTGTTGGTTTCTCCAATTCCTCTCTCAGCAGTAGATCTTTATTCAGGTCTAGGGAATAAACAACTATACTTAATTAACCATGCTACAGAGACCTGTACATTCTGTATTCTGTCAAAATATTGCATTCTGGCAGACAGAAGGGGAAGAAGAGAGAGGCTATTACCACAATTATGAACAGTAGCTTAGTATTTTGCACAAATAATTTGCCACAGTTTAGATTAGTCAGCACTGGTGGCCACTTCACTAATTTTACTGCTCTCTTAATATTTTTTCCCTTCACTCCCAAGTGGTGCATGCAGACATATTTTAGAAGCGCATTTCTAACACATGCCTCATGTATTACTTCTGTCTAAATGAATAGGTGTTCAGTTGAAAGCTGCTGCCAGGGCACATTTACGTTCTAACAGTGGTGAAAGGTTTCCCAGCTCTTTCTCTTTATGTGGTCCAAGTGAAACCGCTATGTCATTCTGTCTATTTTCTTGTTCTCTTGTAACATCATTTTAGTGTAAGTTCTTTATCCTTTTCACTTTACTCACCATGAGACTCTGAATGCTGTTTGTCATGTTACCTGTCATACAGTTTATCGATTTTATAAGAAGTATCTGGTGTTATGTGTAACTCTAGTGAATGCACCAGAAGTCTTCTAAATAATTTTGAAACACAGTTTGTCTTAAAGACCTGATTTAGCATTCTTTAGATAAGCATGGGAACTTGAACAAGGAGAGTAGGATCAGTCTCTTTCACAGTTACTGTGATTAATGTTACGAGACAAATTCCTACTCATATGCTTGATAAAGTCATTTTTATGGTCCATTTCACCAAACATTTAAATTGTGTATTGCCTTATTAATCAAGGTGTTGTGAACCTTAAAAACATCACTATATTCTTATAATCCAGTTCATTTGAAATTGTGTCAAAGCTAGCAGAGCACCCTTCCTAGGGAAGTATGGATTATGGGTTTTTAATAGTATTTGACTAATAGACTATGAGATACAAATATAAATTAGTCTCTTAAAGGGAGAGATTAAGACAGAAGATATTCACAATCTGGATAGTGTTGTTCAGTGCCACTTTGGTAAAAGGATAGAAATGTGCAGTTTTGCATGCAAAAGCTGCCCTTTTTAGCTGGAGATGCTCAGCTGGCAGAGGGATCAGAGGTCCTGTGCTACTTCAGGCAGACAAGAGCAGGAAGCCATAGAAAAAGGGCAAGAACTACTACTGCTGGGCACAGAGTGATTAGAGTTCATAAATGAAATTCTTCCTTATGTTCAATGTGAATTTAGCTCTTGCTGAAATTAGGGGTGAAATTCTTTCAGTGCTGCCAGGCAGTCCAGTCATAAGCGCTTCCAAAAATTTCACTCCACATCCTTTCAGTTGTTTACAGTTGATTTTGTGGGAATTCTGGAGGATTGGCTTTTCAGTCCTGGTCATGTCTTCAAGTTATAGTATCATTCACAGCACTATATTTTTTTTTTATCCATCTGCTTCCCTACCCCCTGCTTCATCCTTTTTTCATACAACTTATGTCCATCTATCTTCCTACTCTGGTAATTGTTTGGAGCTGAGTTTGGTTTTGTTTTTAAAGGACTTCCCTTTTCTTTCCCTCCCTGTACTGCTGCTCCCCCAGAACTCCATGTTAACGGAGGTACCTGTTTGTCCCATGATTCCCTGCACTAAGGCTCCCTATAGTCTTAGGACTGAGTGCTACAGGTGCAGCAAAAGGGGTCATGGACTTTCCACGTAATTTCTATATTTCTAATATTTCTTATTCTAAAGGTGGGTGTAATCCTTGTTTTAAAGAATTTTACAGTTTAAGGAACTGCTATCTTCCTGAGAGCAAGATATAGAATAACAACGTGCTGATAAATATGGCACATGGTCTTAATCTACTGTGGATTTATTAAAGTACAGATGGTGTACTTTCAGAGTTCCTAGAATTACCATAGGAAGTATGTGGTCCTCAAGCTGTTCATATATGATTAAAAAAAACCCATTTTTCAGATTTTGGCCAGTGAGATTGGCTTTGAGAACATCTAAACCCCAAGGGAAATGCAGCAGAAATTTCCCTGTTTCATCAGTTCTGTGAGTTCAAGCCAACAGAATATAACATAGTTTCACTTCAAGTTCTCATGTAGCTTAAGAATTTGTAAAATTAGTTGAATGTAGCCCGATATCTGTGGTTTTAGGCATGTTATCTGATTTATTGCAGAAGTTTTAGTGCAGTTGTAAGTATTGAACAAAGACTGTCATCCACTAGGTCAGGTAAATTCATTTAGTGATAAATATTGCTTAGCATAATTGTCCAAAGTGACCAGAAATCTAATCTGAGTTTGATCTCTGCACAACTCTGCGATGAGTAATGCATTAGAAATCTGGACTGCCCCTTGCACACCCCTTTTATCTGAATGCAAAAATCTCACTCATGTGAAGCAGAGACCACTCTGACCGTGAAACAGAAATTCAGAAATTTAACTTTTAATAGAATAAGTAATTGCTTTGCATGTCTTGCAAATAAATTCTTTTATTTTTGTACCTTTTTGCACCATATACAGAGCATTGAGTAAACTTTGTGTGGAAAAAGCCACTGAAGCACTTTGGTGATATGTCTTGTGCCTGCATTATAGGGATAAAGAATTCGTATTAAAATTTGTGTCTGGTCTTCCCCACAGTTGTGCCATTTTCACCAATCTTTACATGTGTCATGGAAAAGGAAGGAAAGACTCCTTATTCCTTTTTTCTCCCCTTGCTGGCTGTAGAAGTGATTGTCAGGATTTAATGACAAAACAGAATGGAGATTTAGTTGGCTCATTCTTTTTTATCTGACTTCATTTTTGAATTTTTCAAGCCTTGAAAATGTGTGCATAAAAAGCAATTACATATTAAAAAACTTATTTCAGCTGATCTTAGTACTATGAATTTAAAAGACTAAAAGTCTGTTGAGTAAAGCTTGCATTTAGTTGAGAGAATATTTATTCACTGCTCCACTGGTCTCAGGACTTAAATCAATAGGAAGCTGCAAGGATCTTGCCCTGGTTCTCTGCACAGAGTGGAAACCTACTTGTGAAAGAATGTTGGTTCTCCAACGATGCCTGTAAATGCATCTCACAGTGAGCTGATGAAACCTAACTGCCTGTGTTGACTTGGTCTCTCTGGCAAGCTTCATGTGTTAAAGAGGTCTCCTCTGGCCGGCTGTGGCCACTTCTCAAATCAGCATCCAGCATCTTGATTTTTAGCTGTAATGGAAGACTTATTTGCAGCAGTAACGTGTACTTGGCTTATGACATCAATAGTTCTTTTTTCAAGGTGCCATTTATGTAGCTAAGCTTTGCCTGTAGCCATTTCTCTTACTTGAAGCTACAGCTGCAGAAGAATTATTTGACCTTAGTGAGTTAAAGAAGCAAGAGAGAGGAAATATTTAGTGCTAATTTGTTTGGGAACTGGTGTTGGGTTCTTTTGGGACTGGGCCCACCTGGTTCTTCAGTGTAGACAGAACCATTCAGACCAAGCTGCAATAAACTTGTGCGTATAAATGGCATAGGCAGAATATTTGCTGGCACTTACTGTGTAAGAACTGCTGAGTTGTTTGCTCTGAACAGTGCTTTGAGAGCCTTCTGCCCTCACATTTGTATGTCACTCCTTTAAAAAGAATTAGATAAGGGCATGTATGCAAAATCAGCCAAGGAGCTGGTAGTGCCAGGTGTTACTATCTATTAAAGTCACTGCAGAACTGAAAGGACAGATTTATGTTTTGTTGTCTTACCATTTCTCTCAACAAGGGGCATACTTCCTTAGGGGCACTAAAAGTATACTGATGGTGGAAAGAAAGGAAGAGAGCTGATCTCTCTCCTCTGCAGCCTGTGTCCTGGGTGAATTTCTCCTGTGGAGTGACTGATTTGCTAGCAACTTCATGGGCAATGGAAAGAGAAGGCAAGGTGCGTTGTCCCTTTTCCTCCCCTGTCATAGCTGTGAACATGACAGTCAGTTCAAAAAAAGCCAGCATTTATTCTGCTCTTTCTTCTTCAGTCATTCTCATTTGAATTGTTTAAAATGTTAGTTGTTTGAGAAGGCTCAGGGTGTTGAAGGATAAACTTCTAGGAGAATATAGGAATATTATGCATAGGTCAAGAAAGATGTTCTTTGTATATGTAAAGACAAAGGCATCCCTTTCTGAAGGCATCAGAAGAATAAGTAAATACCCTTCTTTGGGCAAGGGCCTCCTGGAGCTATTTGACCTTGAAGAGGGTATATTGCCAACTTTGCAAGCAAACTCAAGGTCCATGTATCCTTAGCTGAACTACCCTCATTGTAATTCTAAAAATCATGCCTACAGGTCAAGAAGACCCTTGCCCAGGTGAAGACCCTTCCCCTGAGCACATGTAGTAGTAGAAGTATTCTGTCAGAAGTATTAAAATTGTGTGTAAATTACTAACCAATGATCAAAGAGAGAATGGACTTTGAAAATTGCTAACTCTGCAAGTTCTGTGTATAAATATAGCACAGGAAGTCCCATTGGTGTGCTTGATTTGTGGGAAACCACAGAGCACCAAGGCTTGCGCAACCCTAAAATAAATAAGCAATGTCTCTCCTGAGTGTATGATTAGTGACCTATTGCACACTGGGAGACAAATCTGCTTTTCGGACAACAAGGCGGGGGGGGGAACCTTATCAATACCTGAAGAGAGAGTGCAAAGAGTATGGAACCAGATTCTTCTCTGTGGTGCCCAGTGACAGGACCAGAGGCAGTGGGCACAAACTGAAATACAAGAGGTTTCCTCCAAACATCAGGAAACACGTTTTCACTGTGAGGGTGACTAAGCACTGGCACAGGTTGTCCAGGGAGGTTGTGGAGTTTCCATCCTTGGAGATATTCAAGAGCCATCTGGACATAGTCCTGAGCAATTGGCTCTAGGTGGCCCTGCTTGAGCAGGGAGATGGACCAGGTGACCTCCAGAGGTGCCTTCCACCCTCAGCCACTCTGTGATTCTGTGACTTGAAATAGCATCTTTCACAAGTAAGAGCTTCAAAATCAACTTGTCAGAAATCTTTTTCATAAGTGGTCTCTGTATTTTAACAGGTTAAGGCAATGGAGTTTTAGTCCTTGTTATTAAAAAGAATGATGGTTCAGAAGCAGAGCACATTGTGTACAAAGCAGAAAGACCCTTCCTCTTTGTGTCTGACTACCTCTGTACAGAGATGGCTTGGTTGTTCTGTTTTTCTAAGAATGGAATGGGCTCTGTTCACTGCTGCAGCTCCCACCCAGGAGTGAATGACACAGCATCTATGTCTTTGGTATTTCTAGTTCTGGTTTGGACAAATAGGTTGCAGTGTCCAAGTGCTCCATAAGCTGTGAATCAATGGAAAGAACCCAAAAGGAACAGGGAGTGGGGAGAGGGGAAGATGGTGAGAAGCAAGGAAAATAAAAATACAGGAGGTAGAAAAACTTCATAAGAAATACACATAGCAGAAGGTTGATGATGGAAGAGGGTGACTATATGAGGTGAACCTAGATACAGGGTGAACTGAGGTGAATGGAATAAGACCTTGGTATCTCAGTTATTTACTGATTTACAGCTCAGTATTCTACTGTGACTGCCAGAGCAAGAGGACCACACAGGAGTTTGGTGAAAATAGGACAACAGGAATTAAGGATCACTGTCTGGCACTTGCCTTGGTTCCTTTTACAAATATTCACTTTCACTATGTAAATAAAGAATAAATGAGGGAGGAAGTATTAAGCTCAGGTCAGTAAGTTAATGTCCCAAGTAGAAAAATCCACTTCACCTGTGGTGTTTCCTGTAATGTTATATTGGCTCTGAATATTGCATTTCATCAACAACTTTAGCAATTCACATCTGCTAAATATTTTACTGGTGAACATTTTAAATACCTTCAAAACATAACGTTCAAGAGGCTTTCCTTTTAATTTATTTTTTAAAATTACATTTTCTGAATACAGTGTAAAGCAGAAAATATAATTCAGACTATAAAATAGGGTTACTTTAAAGAATCAAATATTTTATAGTCACTAGCAGCAAATTCCCCTTCTATACAAGAGGTTCAGCATAGATTTCAGTAAGATTTCTCTGGTAATGTTTTCAGCTAAATCAACGGTTATTAATCTTACTATCATAGCAAGGTAAATGTGACAACATTGTCAGAATATGTTCTCTCTTTTAAAAGTTTGTTGCTTTTGCTCTCCCCCCACCCCCCCTCCCTTTTAACAGAACAACTGTCAATAAAAATGGAATGTACCAGTTTGAACAGGCTTCAAAATGTAAGGCAATTCAGGACAACATTTTGTCATCATCTATCAAGAAAAAAAGGTAGGTGTTTGCTGTGCTTTCTGCTTTGTTTGTTTTAAATAGAAGGATAAAAGATTGTCCTCTTTTACATAATTCTCGATGATATTAATGTGGAGCTATACAACAGGAAACTGAAATTGTTCAAACAATGTTTGCCTGCAGTTTTTCTTTCACATGTTAGATTTGAGATTGGATTTTTTTTTTATTTTACAATATAAATCAACAAGATTTCTCCTTGCCAGTTAGCAACATTTTATTAGAAGATATTCACAAGAAGGTTGAACAGAATCTATGAGGTATAATTTAATTCTTGAGTGTCTTTTTCCTGATTGATGAATGCTCTTGGTATGAGCAACCTCAATTATGGGATTCTTTTCAGCATATTCACTGGAGTAAGTATGGAAATATACTAGTATAAAAAGTTGCTAATTAATTGCACTCATTATAATAACTAGTCTCCAGGAAACTAATAATTCAATTTTAGATACATTGAAAAAACACCCAAATTAATTTGGATTTCGACCTGCTGTTCTGCCTTTTACTGACATGGAAAAAAAATCTTTTATATCAGCCCTGGTTAAATTTCTTGCCACTTTCTAAAGAGATAATGGGAGAAGCAGCCCATTGCTTTTGACATGTAACATTTTGCCTATATGGATGCACCAATAAATAAAACATTTTAAATAAGAGAGGCTTCCCATCAGGACTGAGTTCCAGCTTAAAATTAATTATGTGTCATGGTGTCTTTAAAATGGGAAACATTTTTTTCCCCCCTCCCTTCGTGAAGAACAGAGAAGTAGAATGGGAAACAAAAGCTCTGCTAAAAACAATTATGTGCCTTTCCCATTAAAAGCACCGGAGAAGTCAAATTTTTCCTTACCATAGAAGCAACATTAAATCATAAATTTTAAACTTTTCCCGTCTTTTCTGCCCCCTCCTCACTTTATCATTGCATTTTATGATTTTTCACCTGTTTTAAGTCACCATATTTCCAGCATTCTGTTTTTACTTTTAATTCTTTTTTTTTTCTCCTCTATAACCTCATCTCCCACCAATATTCCACCTCATCAGCAACACTATCACTGAAGTCTTTACTATTTTGAAAGGTGTTAGACCACTGTTACTGCTGCGCTACTAGTGAGAGCTGAAACAGAGACAGGTAAACAGAGGCCAAAGAATACAGTTCACTGAAAAATTGAGTGATTTAACACCAAGAGAAGGACAACCAGTCACTGTATTGCCTCCAAAATCCAGTTATAACAATATAAATGCAGTTATATATCCTGTGTATTATGAAGTTGTACAGGCTGCAGCAATGGAGACGTGCTTGCCATATCTAGAATATTTCAGAGATTAGACTGTAGGAGAAACTTTACAAAGTGTGAGACCTTTGTTCTGTGGCTAAAGAGACAGGAGCTGCACTATTTAACAAGGCAAAAGATGAATTGGGCAGGTAGGAAGAGAAACTGGTGCTGGGAGCAAAGGAGCAAGGGATTCCTTTGTGCCATGAATATTGCAACTCATTGCCCTTCACTGAGAAGAGCTGCAGGGCTCTTCATTGCTTTTTCAAGGTGTGACCCATAGGCATGGTATATAGATGTTTTATATTACAGTTCTAGACTTTTGGGGACATTCTGGACATTCTTTCCTCTTAAGTTGCCATAAAGGGGAAAAAAATTACTAGTTTAAAGCTTGTCAAATGATTTGATAGTAAAAAATGCTATGTAAGTGGTAAGTTATTATTATAGCAAGTATGTGCTGGTGGTGATAAAAGACCTGAAATGCTGAGCTTTGCTGGCAGTTTTCCATTTTTATTCTAGAGCAAGCCCTGTGCACACTCTCCTGAGGGCTTTAAAAACTGATAGTTGTTTTGGTAGTATTAAAGTGTTGAAAGGCAAAAGGGATCATCCTTTTCTCTTGCATTTCCTGCCATTGTTTTTATTTGTTTCTTTCTTGAACATAAGCTGCCAAGTAGAAATATCTCTTTTTTTCACTCCTGCTGCTCAATTTTCCTTATAATTCAAATAGCTTTATTTCAAGTAGGTGTTTAGTTTTAGTGAACAACCAGCGAGGCTGCATCTGTCTCTCTGTTCTGACATTTTACCTATTGTCTTCCTACTATCTCAACACTTCTATCCTTGCTGTTGTCCTTTAGATATCTGCCAAAAATTAGAAGATACTTACACTTTGTCAGTGCCTTGATTGTGCATAATAATTCCACCTTAGCCACCACAGTTAATATAGAAGGTCACTGCATACCTGACAAGTACTATAGGCAGAAAACCCCTTCCAAGTGTTGTCACCAAGGCTTACACAGTATAAGTGAGTTTCCTACAGCAACAAGTTATTATAGTGGTTGTGGTTCAGATGGCAGACAAAACCAGGATGAAATGTATTTCATTCACTATTTTCAGCACTGTAATTATTGTCTTGTACACATATTTTTATAGTTCAATTTGCCTAAGCTTTTTAATCTTAATAATATAACCCTTTTAGTGTCAGTGAATATGTGCTGTAAGCTCCTGTGTGCCTGTGGAAATATATGTATTGTCCCAGCTCTTTAAAACAGACCAGTGGAGAAGTGGACTGTGGGTTACAGCAGAGCCATGAAATGACATTCTGATGGCCACCTGGATGGATTCCATTGGAGGAGTGAGTCCCCAAGGCTTCTTTAAAGCAGGAAATACTAAAACAGGCTTTCTGAGAGGAAAACAAAGCTTTATGGGCTGTAAACCCAGCTGCAGCATATCCCAGAATTTTGTGTCCTTAATTAATCTATGGGAATATTGTCTGTATTCAAGTAGAATTTGTTTCATGGAAGCCTTATACTGGCATGAGCAGATGTGGTGGCCACCTTGCAGAGCTGCCACAGTCAAGAGCTCCGGTCCCACAGGACATGCTGCTGAGATGTCTCTGCTGCTTCCAGCGCTGTGGCATCACTGGGAAAGAGGAGTTCTGACAGTCCGATGTGTCTTTATAAGTACCAAGAGGAGCAAAACTGAATACATGTGGTGAGCAGAGGTGTTGTTCTGCCTAAAGACCTGTAAGTGGTGCTTTTCTGGGTGAGCAGGTGAGCTTGGACACCTCCAGGCAAGAGAGATTCCATCCTTTAGACAGCAGTGGAAAGGCAGCAGTGTTCTTGCTTTATAATTGGTCTTTTCATCCTAGGTGCAGCTTCTGTTACATATATAAGAAGGTCCTTACAGTTTCTGACAGTGAGTGCCCGGGTTTCTCGTGAAACCTCAGAACTAGCAATATGGATGATGCTTTGATTTTTCTCCTTACTGAATGTTTCCCTGTAACTTGCTAATAACTTGTCAGTCCATGCAATTTCTTTCTGAGCTGATGGTAATTTTTCTTTTCATTTCTGACTCTGATCTTCATCTTATCGATGTCTTTAGGCTAGAATTTGCTTTTTCTGTGTTTTGGTTTTGGTTTTTTTTTCTCCTGGATAATGATAGCCTAAGTAACTCTTCATGCTTTCTTATCCTATTAATTGTTTGAATTTTTCCATGAGTCCCAGCATCTAAGATTTATTTTTTAGCCTTAAGGAAGAAAGCTAGATGAGTGATTCAGCATCATCATGGGCTATTTCAGTCCTGTGTTTCTATCCCCTCCTCCCCCCACATGAACTCCCTGTCCTGCCCTGTGCTGGTACTGATACTTGTCTGACCCCATACTGAGCCAATTTAGGTAGCAGCTCCAGCAAGAAAGTAGTCCCATTTGCTCTGGCTGCAGTTCCAAGGCTGCTAATACAACACACCAGCAGGCAGCTGCCAAAATAGGAAGGCCTTGTTCCCAGTTTCTCTGTTCCCATCACTCCTTGCTTTTATGGGCTCTGGTGTTCAGTGGAATCTTTTCTGATCTGGTTTAACCTTAACTGAAAAGAAGAAAATGTATATGCATATGTTTTTCCTTCTGGGTTATTTTTTTTGTCATGGTAGTAAATTAAAGTGGCCTATGAAGGCATTTGACAAAGCCAAAACAGAGGTGTTTTCAAGTAAGTATCAGCAGTGGCACAAGAGAGAATAAAGATTCAGAGTTGGACTGGAAGGAGGAAGAACACACTGGACCAGGTCAGCTCAGTTGCAGTGAAACTAGTTTCTCTCTTTTCCCACTTCTGCCCATTAATTCCTGCTCTCTTGACATTGTGCAAGGGCTCAGTAAAATTGGTTTAGTCACAATCATCTAGTTCCTTTAAGAGTTTGCTAAGACTGGAGAATGAAAAATTGTACATGTTGTCATAGATGCAGACTTGAGCCAAAGACCAGTTCTAATACAGTATTCCTCTTAAAAATTTCATTTCATTTTCTGTGTGGAAATGGGACATGATTTTACTTAGGAGTAGATAAACAAGTTAACTTCAGCAGTTGCAGTACTTTTGTGAAGCAAACAAAAAAGGCATCTATTTTTTCAAATGTTTACCATAAAGCTGTAGTACTAAAAGCGTGTTGAACATAGATAGAGGAAGAAGCTTTTGAGTTGTTGATCTCTGCTGCTGCAAGCCACCACAGCCTTTTTTATATTCCTTTTTGTCAATTTTTATGCTCTGTTTAAGAATGGGTAAGTTTTCTTGCCATCCCAACTCTTGTAAAGCTATTCAAAATATACACTTCTAAGTTCCAGCTTAAATAAACTCATTGTCATTTGTTTTTGGACCAACACCAAGCCATTTTTGCCAAAATAATACAAGTAGATCTTTTCTGGAGACAAGTCCCAAAGAATTTGTAGTCATGGCATCCATATCATCTTCTCTTCCCATTCCCTCAGTCCTCTTCATAAGTCAGAGAATCCAGGCACAAATGGGAGAGGTATTAACATTAAACCTAGAAGGGAAGAAATGCCTCCATTCTGTTGACTTGCATGTTCTGAAGTATTTCACATATGGACATATTTGAATCTCTTGAAAGGGTTTAAAAGGTGCAGAAAGCTCTTTGGTTACATGTACCAATGTAACCAAAGTGTGTTGATGTAAAACAAATTTGAAGGAAAGCTTATGTCTGTAAATATTGGTCTGCAGTCTGAGATGATTGAATTGAGCTTTGGAGACTCTATAAAGTCAATGAAAGAACAGGCATAAAAAGGTTAATGTTTCATCGTGTCTTGCAAGAGCCACATCTCAAAACATTTTTGAACTTTAAAATGCCAAGTACAAGAAAGAGTTTTTTGGTATTATTTTGGACTTTTGCACTTGAGATATTTCTAATAACGTTAAGTTATTTATGGTCAAATATTTAAGTTTGAAACCAATGTACTTCTGAAAGTTTCTGAAAAGTTCATTAGGACATCACTATTAAAAAGAGATGTTTAATAGGTCATGCTAATTAAAACAGGGTAATACTGTTACAAATTACAAAAAAAAATAGGTCATGGAGTTCTAAAAGCAATCTATTATATATGCACCGTGCACATTATTATTAATACATGCATCATTTGAATGTTTTAGAGACTGTTTCTAAATATACATACATATATATTCTAGTGTTTGATGTTGTTGCCTTTTTTAGATATTCAGAAGATTATTATCTTCACATAGTCACCAAACTGCAGAACTGCACCTGGATAAGGAAACCAGAAGAATCTACAAAATTCAGGTAATTTTCATTGCCTAATTTGGAAAAGCTGTTTACCCTAGATTTGTCTAACAAGCCATATATGTAAATCTTCCCTTTTGAAAAGATAATTTTGTATTGCTCTTAGACTGCATTCGTAGCTGTACCTTTCTATTAATCTTCTGATGCTGGGGTTCTTCTTGTTTATTTGAATTGAGCTGTGCAAACTGAGTAGGTTAAAAGAACTATGCAAATGAAGTAATTTCACCTATCTCCAATATAATGAATAGTTAACTAAGTTAAGTAGAATGGATTAAAATATTCCTGACACAAAACCTACAGTAATAAAAACTAAATATCACTAATATGATTTTGTCCATCTGAACTGGCACTCTGGTAAAAAGACTGTGTAATGAAGTAGTGTTTTTCTTACCCCAAGACTATTGCTTCTGTTACCAAAGTGCTCAAGGCTCTCATTAGGTTTGATGCTGCATGTCATGGCCCCTGAGCACATAAGCATGCGATGACATCAGTCCTTGGTTGGTATGGCACATAAGTGCATGCTCAGTAGGGCCAGTGATCCCTGAAAAGCTTCAACTCTCATTTGGAAATGCATCATGCTGGTTTTAGAGAACAGCTTCACTGTGCGAAGTCTGTTTTCTCCAGGGAGAAATATTCTCTTGAATTACATTATTACATGGATCTGAATTAAAAATTCTGTCATGATCGTTAAAAATAAATAAATTGACCTACCTTCCAACTCTTTGGAGTTAACTAGCAATGAAAAGTTAATACCCACATGCTTGGCATATACCCTTAGCAGTAGTTTTGAGGAGGGGTAAAGCTTTTTATGTGACATAAATTGCTGCTTTTGCCATGTATCATAAGTGACTAATGGTATTTCCCAAACTGAAGTAGGAGGATACACGGAGTTAAGGTTTAAGAAATTTTCAGTTAACTCAGGCAGGGCTTTAGCTGTGCACACAGATATCAGAGCATAGTAAGGAGCTGTAGAAGCAGTCCATTCTGTTTCAGAACAGGCAGGTGTCTTGTACAGAGTTGACAAGAGGTGAAGCTGCTCTCTTCTGCTCTTCGCCTTCCTACATTTAGGTGTTTGTTTTCCAGCCTTTTTTTAACTGCTCTTCTGTCCCAACGGACCAGTCATGACTTACCAGCAATTTGCCACTTCTCCTGCTGTGCTAGGTGTATGAGTCAGTGGCAGAGTAATCACTCCATGTTCCAGCTTGACTTCTTCATTTATTGCTTCTGCAATCTTCCTTCCACTGGGCCAACTTCTTCTACATCTTCTAGGCCTGTGGGAATGAAATAGGCCTATGAAAAGCCACCTAGAAAATGTGGACTGTATGTACATTAAGGTGAGCTTGCTAGCTTTAACTTAGCTCAAATACTAAGCAAAAAAAAAAAATCTTTTGAAACCCATGGTTCAGCACAGGCTGGACAAACTTGTTACTTAATCGATGTTCAAGGGCTGTGTTGTTATGGTTTCATTGCTTTTTAACATCCAATCTAGCTAGAATATTAGCTAGTTCATATGTACACAACCCATGCTGCAGTTCTGATGACAGTACTGTATGTTCTTCTGTCCCTATGAAATTTGATCTGCTTTGATATAATCCAAAAATTCCATTGATACGACCAAGGACTGGTACTTTTTTTTAGGGCATTGCAGATGATGATTTTACAAAAGAGTGTGCTTTTGCATGTTTCTTCTTTCTTTTTCCATTCTCTCAAACTCCTCTCTGCTGTTTTCTGGACATAGGATATTAAAATTTTACAGTTCTCCTTACTTCCAGGTCATACTTCAAGGCTCTTAGTAGTTGGTCAGTAGAGGCTTGGGGAAAAAAAAAAAAAAAAAAAAAAGAGAGAAAGAGAGAAAAACAAATTTACTGACTAAATCTGTATACACTTAATGCTTACAGCACTCTCAAACTTATTTATCAGACTTAAGCACATGAGCCTGGAACTATCTTTGCAAGGAAACTCTAGCTGAGAAATGATGCATTGACAGAACTCTATGGGGAACAAAGCTTCTAGAAATGTGGTGAAATAAATAAATTAATAATCCCTTGGTAGTACATCTCTTCCTTTTTCTAACCTTGCCTAGTGTCAGTAATGCATAATAATTGTGTAATACAAATATTATTCAGTTCTAAAAATCTCATTAAGTAGGTAGATAAACACACCCATTTGGCAGAAGAGGAAATTAATCTCATAGGGGCTGTGCAGCAGGAAACAGCTAGCCCCCTGCAGGAGGAGAGTTTGAATCTGCCTCTGTCATACTATTCACCTGCCAGTGCCACCAGAAGTCTGCCTGCTGACTCGACTGCAGAGAAGCTGCTTGACTTCTTTTCCTGTTTGCCCATCTGTTAAATGGAGTGTACACTTAACATGCTTCTCAGGCATGGTGTCAATTGTATGACTGTATTATCCTGAAGTTCTGAAGAACAGGCATGCATATTTATAAGGGATTTAATGTCTTATGCTTCAGGGCATAAACTAGCCTCTAATTAATAAGGTTCAAAAGCAGCTTCCTGTGGGGTAGTGAATTTCTCAGAGAAGCATTCTTGTGTTTTCCTTTGCAGCTTTTGCTTTTGGCTACCTTCATACTGGTAGTGGAGTGAAGGCATATGTGATCTGAGCCAGTAACTCCTGTGTTCCTAGAAGACAGCACTCTGTGCCAATGAGTACACATCAATTCTCTTTGTAAGCCACACTCCTGGCAGATCTGGGCCAAATAAAATAATATGAATTAGAAGTGCCATGCAGGAAAGAAATACTTGTCTTTGTATTTGGCAAAAGGGTTGCAGCTGACAGCCATACGTGGCACAAACCACAGAGTTTCTGCCAACCTGTTGTACAAAAGACAGAGTACAGGATTCCAGGTTGACCCTCTACTACCTAGCTCAGCTTTGCCATGCAGCTGTGCAAACTGTGTCCATTTCTCATCAGAGAGCTGCCTTTTTCCTTTTCCAAATGGCTTCATCTGAAGCTGGTCTGCTGTGCAGGCTCAGATGCACTTGGCTAGGTTGCTGTCTGGCAGTGGTCAGTGGTTCTTGACAGCTATGTAATGTTTACCCATGCGTTTTTCAAAATCGAGAAGAATCACGAGGCAAGTACAAGCCATGATGTTCTTTCTAGTATCTCCCATATCCACGGTCACTCTTTGGTTGATTTTTGTCCAAGCATCTGTCAGGGAACCAGTCTCCTGGCCCTTCACTTATTTCAGTATCTGTAATGCTGACATCAGCACTGCCATATTTAGACTGCCCTCAGAGGAGCAAGTGCAAGCACTTGGTTCGTTGCTCTTGCAATCTAGTTAAGATTTATTGTGCTCCACAGCAGTGTTTGTCAGCCATTGCTGAAGAGGTTTTTATCTAACTTCACAATAGAAGCTAGCAAAGGTGATGTACCTGCACCAGAAGTGGTATAAATGGCATCCTACTAACAGTGATTTAGGGAAAGTCTCCAACGTTTACTGCTACTGACATATAGAGAACTGTTTAAGTATTTTTTTATTCAGACCTTTTCTTTATGAAATTCAGCTGTGCTTCTCTTGTTCTTTATGGCTCTACAATCATCTCGCATCTCCATATTATCCCTTTGTTTCTAAGCCCACCTGAAATTTTCCTCCCTTTTGAGATTTACATCAGGTCTAACTTGGTTTAGACAAAGCAAGTCCTTGGATTTCTTGGTTAGAGGATTGGTAGAAACTTGGAAAGGGGGGGGGCAAACAATCTTGCAGCTGCCTGGAAGCATCATTCTTAAAGCTCCAGGAAAAAAAGCTGTGCTGGGTAACTTCCTCTGCAAAGGCTTTTCTAGCTACAGTCAGTAGAGTCTCAGGTTCCCTAGGTAACCTGAATATTAATTATTATATTAGTATTCTTCAAAGGTTTTCCACTTAAAAGAAATGTTTCATTAGTGCAACAAATTACAGAGCCCAGTTGGGTGCAAGCTGTAATTGTTTTTTACACCTCCACATCTCTTTGCTTTACAGACTTTTAAGTTTGATTTATTCTGATTTGGTTGCAAGTAATCTCTAGGTTTTCCAAATAGTTGCAACTCCTGTTTTTGCTAGAAGCTATCAAATAGTTAAAACAGCCCTCAGAATGACTGGGGTGAGACGGAGGGAGGATATGGAGAAAGGCTGAGTGTTGCTGTGTTTCAGAGAAGCCTCTGGGCATTGTATTTTTGGGCTATCTTGCTGAGCCTGGAGCCTGGCAAAGCAGCGCAACAGTTCATAAGGAGTGGTATTGCACTGGAATAGCAGTATGTGAGCTGTGGATGTTGGGCCCCCTCTCCATGGAAATACGTTTCTGACAAACCTTATTTGCATCCGATAATGGAGAAGGAAATTCCGATGCATAAACACAGTTTTAAAACCCCTGATGTTACTGTAGTTTAGCTGGCACACTGCTCCACCCCACCAAAATATTTTTAACTTTTTTTGAAGTAGTAATGTTTTCTTTTAAAAAAAGAACGCTGGGTCTTGAGAAGAATAGTTAAAAGATTAACTTATTTTCCTAGTCCTGTAATTTCCCTTCCTGTTTTTTATTCCACTCGACCTCTATTACCCTTTTCCCACTTTAATATCTCTTCTGAAAAGTGTGTGTTAAACATTCCTGCAGATTATAAAATCTCACTACATGAAGAGGTTAACTTGCAGCGTGATGCACTCTAACATATATAACAGTATTGCTTAACACATCTGTGTACTGCAGTCAACCACAGTTGAGACACAAATAAAATACCCTGCAAGGTCAATTTATGCTTACATAAGCTCACACCACCACATAATCAATAGCTTTCCTAACACTAAACAGATCGGTAATTCCACTGTACTCTCTGAAATCTTCCATTCCACTATACAAGAAAATACACAGAACTCTTGAGATTATAGTGTGATTTAAGAGTACATTTTCTGCATAGGTTTAATAGATCATATGTAAAATCAGGAGTATATATTCAGAGACATATTTCTATTTCAGAAGAGAAAAAGGCTGGGTGGAGAGATAGTAATTGGTGACAGTTCAGAGAAATGGTTGAATCTTTTAATTGCTCTATAGACTATATACTTTCCTAAAGGTTGGCAGATTCCTATAAGGGGAACCTAATTGTGGATCAGACTGAGTTAATTATGTCTTTATGGTGGACTCTTTAAATAGTCTGTGGTTTGAAAATTTTATTACACTTTTTACATATTCAGCCTTGATTTCAGATTCAACCCTGTTGGATTTCATTGCCTTAGACAGTTATGATGTGACTTCATTTATAGACAGTTCAAGGGCTGTCAGCGTAGCATTCCACTTCAACGTGTTCTGTTTCAGATACCAGATTTAACCATTATTTTCTAAAAGATTGGAATATGTCTTATTGTGCCTCATTGCACTTTGATGCTATTGATGTGGATTGACAAGAGCCTGGAGAAACCCATATCATTGTCTAGAGCCTCCAGTGCAGTACAATAAGATAATTGCTTGCTCATTAGAAAATATTACAGCAGCGGACATAGATTAAAGGTAGCCTTGCTGTTTGTAGTTGCACCCTTGGCATTTTGCTGTTACACTGGGGGTTCTTCTCTGTACTGTCATGACAGTCTCTTCAATATGAAACCTCAAAGTCTTTGTTGTCTTCACATGTACAGTACAATAGCTCACATGAACTAATGATTACAAATAACTATTGTAATGAACTATTAAAACAAGCTGTTAGACAAGCAGAGACTTTTTCTAGTTGTTAGCAATCCAGACTTTTGTCTCTTGGAACACTTTGCCCTTTATTCAAATGATATTACAAACTGTGTTGCAGAATACACTTAGCATCAGGCTTACAGGGCTTAAATTTTTCAATATTTGCTAGTCTTACTTTGTGTTTGGTTATCTCTTTTATGTGATGTTTATGTGTGTTGGATAACTGAAGATCCACAAAGAGATATGTCTGTGTAAGCATTGCTGGGGTGGATAATGCGCAAGTGCTTTAGAACACGACTGATATATTCTTTCTGCAAACAAACATTTGCTGTACAGATGTTTGTAAAAGGTGACTTGGAATCAAATGGACTTACACCGTTACTGAAAGAAGTTTGTCTAGATGTCTATTAAAAAATCTACAGTCATTGAAATTCTGCACCTTGCCTAGGCAACCTGTTTCAGTGTGCTTCCTAATACTGAGCTTAAGCTTTCTTTAGTGCAAATTAAGATTTTCTTCACCCTCCCCAATGTGGCCTTACAGGTGAGCATCTGCTATTTAGAACAATGTTTTGCATATTTTGATACTTCATTAGTGTCCATCCCCATCCACTTTTCCCCTCCTTCCACCTCAATTTAGTCCAATGTATAATGACAGTGAAGTATGAACACTGTCATCAGCAATGAAGAATGACCTCTGGCCCCAGATCTACAGGCACTGGTGTCATATTGAAACATAGTTTACACAAGAGAAGTACTATTAAATTCACACAGCTTCGTCAGATTCTGCAGGCTCATGTCCCCCTGGGGTTACTGAAACCCCCTGAGAATCATGATTAACTGTGTTGGCCCAGTGGTCCAGCTCTAGGCTGGAGCAGACAATTCCAGTGGTATACTCTTTCCTGTGTCCCAAAGTACAAGGCTACATAAAGTCTTGGTGCAGAAACAAGTGCCTTTTCACACCAGTTACATATCTGAGTATTTTTTTAAATATAGAACAAAATTACTTTAGCTAAGAATTTCTAATGAAAGAAGGTGTTCTGAATAAAAGCCATCCTACTTAACTGGGGGAGGGTGAATCAGAGGTCCTCTTGGTGCTTGTATCAGTAGTTTGGAGGAGTGGGGAGTTTTTAAACTCTGCAGAAGCTCTTTGCGTAAGGACAGATTTCACCCTTATTATAGATTCTTCCCATTCTACTCAGGATAAGGGTAATGTTAGGTTTTGGACCAGCTGAGAAACTGCGAGCCGATGACTTAACCATTGGCTGCTTTAGCCCTTAGGGCTGGTTCAGATTGAGTTATTGGAAGAAAGATATTGAGATGCTTACAGTCTTTTGAAGATGTGTGCACACCACACACAGCAGGCACATGTAGCCTGTATGCAAGCGCTGAACCGGATGAAATGTATATATTAGTGCAGAATCAAGCTAAAGTAATTAATTTTGCTGCTAGGAGGAATGCAGTAGTTCACACTGAGCTTCTTGGCTACAGAGCTACTGCAGGAACTGCAAAGAAACTGCATCAGCTTGTTTAGATCCTGCAGATACTGACTTCCACTAAATAGAGTGGACTGTCCATGTGAAGTGTTTGTGTTACACACAGGTGTTTGGAAACATATACAATCAAGGCAGCAGCCTTCTATTGCTGATCACAGTTCAGTGTGGACTTAAATGCATAGCAGTTGGAAAACAACATTATTCCTTTGGCTTATCTCAATGCTTTGATAACTTGCTTTAGAATCCAGTATTTTCTTAAGTTCTTAGCAGGCACAAACCTGAAGAAATTATCTGGATGCCATGTGGACTCCAAATTCCAGCCCAGCTGACTTCAGTACAAAAACGGGTCCAGCGTCCTTGATCCACAAAAGATGAAATTCAACAGAAGCACCTGCTGAGCATCAAAAAACATTATCCAGTGCAACAATGTCTCTATGTTGTCTGATACAAACAAAACTTAACAGACAAATGCAACACACCACTCCAGTCAGGTTATTGATTAAGACTATCATGACTGTATTTATTCAGCTTTATGAGGTATGTATTTACCAGTCCAAATGGTGTAGTCTTTTTCCAGGTACTTATTTTGTTCCTTACATGTTACAAGTGAAATTTCCAGATAATGCAATCAGCTCCCTTTCTGCTTTATCTTGGCATAAGAAATATCTGTGGTTGATGTTACGCCTCAGGATTTAAAAATAGCTCTTAAGTCTTACTCTGCTTCCAGCTACTTGCAGGAGGAATGTTGGAGAGAAGGCTTCCTCCAAATAAGAAACTGGCAGTACCAACCCATACTCCAGAGGAGATACTTTCCAAACCTAGTGCCCTACAAAACTGAGGTACTTTGTCTCCAGCTTCCTTCGCTCTGGGCTTCTAATGCTGATCATGAAAAGACTTTGTTCTGGGGCAACCCCCAAGCCAAGCAGGTCTGTTAACAACTGCAATTTAAACCTTCTTACCATAAGCTACATCCATGTTCTTACACGTATCTGAGGTGGATGCTCAGCCTGTATAGCAACATCCCATCTTCCAAGAGTTGTCCCCATATCTCAGCATTTTCTCATGATCAGAACAAACATGGATCACTTTCTACTCTTCCAGTGAAAAATCAGAGTTTGGCTTTAAGTTAGTACTGTTTGGTGCTCTTAAGATTTTAACTCTTGTCTCTTATCCCTCCATCTGGTTAGGAACATCTTTGTATGGTGGATCTTAACAATTTCTCTCTCCCCAGATGGCATGATACATGAGTGAAAATGTTGTCTTGGCTTTGCAACACCTTACATACAGCACTTACATATAGGCTTATACAATACATATCATAATCTTATGAAGTACGTGCTCTTTAGGATGTCATTACCTCATGACAGAGACCATTAGTACTGTGGTGATGGCTGCAGTCATAGATTGCTTGACCTGTCCAGTCTCTACCCCTTTCTCATTGTTTGGTGTCAGTTGTAGGGTTACCATGTGTCACAGCTTGTACAAAATCCTGTATGAACAGATCGCTAAATACATTGCCAGTGGGTATTGCTGTCTGCAGGTTACATGTGTTCCCACTGGAGCTCGGTACATGGATGCTTGGGCATGGTGGGATTCTGTGTCATGATTTGATCTGAGATGTTTCTGTTGTTATCTCCAAATTTTTAGCACCTACGCTCTTAGGTAGCATAAGAATATATATCATTAATCAACATGTATTCTCCTGTTCTCACTGCATTTCTGAACTAGCCTGGCTCTGTTTTACTTCCTAAGTGGATCCATAATATTAATTTAAACTATTACTTTCTTATTAATTCTGATATCTGTTTTTCTTCCCGACTGTTTCTGCTTTTATTGAAGCACTCGTTCTTCTAGAATGAGTAATAAAAAGCAAAAATGCGTCATCTGTATTAATGAATGTTATCTATCATCACTTTGCATTTTCAGGTTCTGGTAGCCATCATACACAAAACAGCTCTTTTACAAAAGCTGAGCAAGAATATTTGGGCATTATTCCTTCTCTGAACATCCTGTGGGTGACACAGATAATATTTAGTCCTGCTTCATTTAGCTCTAAGAAAAACTTCAAGGAAATCAGAAGTATGAGTTTTGTGATTCTTCATGTCCATGTGATTGCCAAGGAGCAGTAAGAGATGGCTGCTCCCTAAGGGGCAGGGAGTGGGATCCAAGCACAAATAACTTGGCCGCCAGAGCAGGGACTGGCAGCCGGACCCATCCCACCCCCAGCCAGGAGTGAGGCAGCCTTAGCCTCAGGCATCAGACACCAAAGTGGGGATGGGTTGGGCACAGCTGGAGACTGGCCCTGCTGTGGTGTCCCTGTTGCTGGGCAGGGACTTATGGCCCCAGGGGACTGACATAAGGTCCTGGGCTGTGGGCAGGGTGGGGGTGACCCTAGGGGGCTGGGCAGAGGTAGTGAGGCTTGGTGGTGCCCTCAGGACCTGACAGGGATATCTGAATCCTCTTATTACTGCAGTACTTATTAATGTTAGAAGAGCTGGTTATAGGATAAAGTGTACAAGAAAGAAAAGCAAGTAGACTTTAGTCAAGAGTGGTTCAATAGCATCCAGTGTTCCCAGACTTAATCATTTGACTCTTGTGCCTCGTTGCTCCATTTGTATTTTTGTATATAGTTTTTACTCAAATCAAAATCACTCAAATCAAAACTCAGTAGTTTGCACCATGTGTGTACCTGCTGACCCACAAGAGTATAGTCAGTTCCATCCCCACCCTTGTACCTAGTTGCTTTCATTAACCACAGACCCCTCCTGCCCCTTAAGGCTTCAAGCAAGGCATCACTGTGAGAATCACTGTGTTCAGGGAGTGGAGCTGAATATGGCTTGTGGAAATCTGAGCCCTACTGATTCCTCCCTCACTAATATTTCCCATTAACATTTCCTGGTAACTCTCCCAGTACAGTTATTTCAGAACTGTGCCATCCCAGCATTCAGTCATTCCCAGTGTTACTCACACACCTGAAACTTTGTTTTTGAGGAGTTTCAGAGCTCAGTATTCAAAATGGGTTAATATGCTATTGAAATGGTTCTCTTCCCTTTGGTGTTTTATGTATGAATCAAACCACTCTTACCAACCTTTTTCCCCCATTTTGACCATTATTTCAAGAGAAGTGAGATTGAAGTTATCCCAGACCTGTTCATTCTCTTCCCTGTATTCCAGAAAACATAATCCTTGGGTTTTTTCATATTCTAGACTATGCTTCATCTCTATCAGAAATACAATGATGATATTATTATTATTATTATTATTATTATTATTATTATTATTATTATTATATTTGCTCTGTGTACATTGTTGATAAAGTCAAATGAAGCAACTCTTCTTTACCTGTGTCTTAGCTAATTAAAGTCAGCTTATTTCAAGAATTTGGTCCATATTGTTTAATTAGTTACACTGGTTTGGTTTACCATGCTCACTGAAAAAGCATGAAATAAAACTTTTCTATCCCTCTGGCTCTAACTGTAAATATTTTTTTTTTCTTCACAATGAACTTTCAGTGTTAGGATAGGAATTATTATTTTTTCCATAGTGTGTTATCTTCTTCAAAATTCCAAGCAATTCTATTATTAATGGATTTTATTCTGTAAATGGTTAGTAGTTCTGTTAGTATCTCACCTAATGAGATAGATATGTCCTACCAATTGATAGATAATGACTGGCCATGAATATTTCAGCCTTGTAGTCTGAAAACTGGATCCGGTGGCAGCAGAGAGAACATCATTCCCTAAAGTGAAATGAATTATAGTGTTTCAGCTCTGGTGGGGCTTTTCATTGCATTTTACTGTTAATAATATAGGATGTTTGCACACATAGTTTGGAGGTAACAGAAATTGTAAGATGGGTGATAGCCTTTGCTCCTACATAAAGTTTGAGTGAATCCCTTGCACTCATGTATTTAAGGACTTCTGCTAGGTGTTTTGGGGAGCAGCTAGGCTATCTGTCTGTACCACAAAGATATCATCTTTAATTACAAGTTGTGATGTAATTTATTTAACATCTATGATACTGTGCACAGGAAAGTCATGCTGAACAGTTGCAGAAATGAATTATTAATGAATTGGCTTGCAATCATCTAGCTGTTCACTAAGTACTACAGCCAGTACTTCCCATGACCATTCTTTTCACCTCCTTGGTTCTTTCTTTCTTCAGCCTTCTAGTCTCTTAAATCACTCATTCTGTGTTGATTGAAATCTTTGGGGACTGAAATCTCTCAGTATTTCTATAATAAACTTAGCAATTAATAAGGAGAAGACTGATTACAACTTTTTCTGGGTGGGAAGGGGAGACCAAGAGAGAAAAACAGTTTAAGAAAGGAGTTCTTGGTCTGATTAGTTTCTGAACATTCGCTGTGAAAATGGACTTGCTCTGCAAAGCAAGTCAAGGGAAATGACATGATACAGGTTCCTATAGCTGTTTGATGTTTAGGTAATTAGAACTGGTTTTCATTCATCTAGTTCTCTACCACCACTCTTCTACTTGTTTTCCAGTCTTTGAGCAGGTTTCGTTTGGGTTTTTTTGCAGATCAGAATTAGCTTCCTGCTGTGATGCAGTTCACAGTTTTATTGCTTCTCAAAACAACACCCCACTGGGAAGTAACATGAGTTATGAAGTGGACAGTAAAAAGACCATCCTCATTACAGAGGACGTTTTTAAGATGCTGCCTGTGGTAAGAACTGTATCTTCACCTGTTATTATTATTGCAGTATCATATGTATTTTGGGTTAGTAATAGTGCTGCTTTGTTTAATTCCTCTGAAAAAGACCCTTCACACACCCTGTATACACTACTTCATTCACCTTCTAAGACTTTTTTTTTTAGCCTTCCTCTGCAGTGGTGGAGGCATGGACAGGGTATCATAGATCAGACTGTAGGCAGAGTTACTACAGAACACAAGTTTGGCAGCCAGCTGAATTGAGGAGTAAATCGTCTGAGAACATTTGCCTTGCTTTGCTCATTCCCATTTTCAAAGGCATTTCAGGCTGGAACATTTCATATTTCTGGTATTCCATGCCATTTCCAGTGCAGGCTTGGGCATATAACTTATGAAAGATATTTTGGTGGTATACCTGATACTGACTAGACTAGACTAGACTAGACTAGAATCATTTCAGTCGGAAGGGCCCTACAATGATCATCTAGTCCAACTGCCTGATCAATTCAGGGCTGACCAAGTTAAAGCATGTCATTAAGAGCATTGTCCAAAAGCCTCTTAAACGCTGGCAGGCTTGGGGCATCAACCACTTCTATAGGAAGCCTGTTCCAATGTTTGACTACCCTCAGTAAAGAAATGCTTCCTAATGTCCAGTCTAAACCTCCCCTGGTGCAGCTTTGAATCGTTCTCATGTGTTCTATCACTGGATACCTGTGAGAAGAGATCAGCACCTCCCTCTCCACTTCACCTCCTCAGGAAGCTGTAGAGAGTAATGAGTTGCCCCTCAGCCTCCTCTTCTCCAAACTAGACAAGGCCAAAGTCCTTGTCCTCATAGGACATTCCTTCCAGCCCTTTCACCAGCTTTGCTGCCTGCTGGGGTGGGCCTTTGCAGCCAGAAACAGAGGTTGAGCAAAAGAATCAGATTTTGTAGCTCAGGACTTGTAATAACCATACAAACTCTGGAGACCAGATAAACAGAGGCACAGAGATGTACTTAATTTCTCAAAATAGCACATGGGAGCCCTTTTACCCCTCTCTGGCATTCTTGATTTGTGAGATCCCAGCTACCATGAGTCTAGTCCTTTTTCACACTGCTGTGAATCACTGAAAACTTCATTGCAGCAGAGGTTACAGTGATTCCAAATTTAAACTGAATGAAAGAAAAAAGTAGTATGTTTTATGTGCATATATACTTGCTAAGCTTGCCAGAGTTGTCTGGCCTTCTCCTACTGTCTTTTCAGAGTACAACAAAATATTTCAACATGTTTTGTAATATATTACCAGGGAACATGATGCCTGCCACTTTCCCCACGCTTTTTATAACATTGTCTCTTCCTGCTTCTCTTTGGGCAAGCTGATGAGAGGATGTGGAAGGATAACGCTTTGTGTAAGCAAGATTTGACTCAGTTTTACAAGTGGGTTCAGTTTCTGCAGTCAAAGTAGCCCAGCTGTTGGCCTCTTTGTTGAATGTCAGTGCTCCCACAGCAGGAAAGGCTGAGCAAGAGCCCTGGGATAACAGCCAACTATATTAATGTCAACCGAAACAGCCAACAATTTACATTAATTTGGGAGGTTGTGATCTGTGTTGGTTCACAAGTGGATGTGCTTAGCTCCCATTCAACTTCCCCACTGCAAGACAGCAACCTCTAACAAGAAGACTAGGAAGGGTGAACAGCCAGAAACAGCAACCTGTTCAGTTAGCCCTCATATCCACCGTGAGTTAAGCTGGGGCGCATGATTATCCTTTACAGCATCTTCAGGTTCTTCTAAATTTGTTATTTTACATTAAATGTAATTGCGTGGTGGCAAAGTAATCAGCATTTACAAAGTTACCTTCTGCTAGATGAAAGTCAATGACTATGTGACAACCCCCAGTCTGATACAGTGCAAAGGAAAATGGGTTAATTTATCTTCATACAAGGTAGTTCCTTAGCTTGTAAAGGATTCAGTCCATTACTAGATAATTTTTGTGTTAAGTGTATTTAAAAGATATTCATCCAGTTTTAACAATCCAGTGTTACTCCCTCGAGGTACTGACGACAGAAGTAGCAGTTCTCTGTCTGTTGGTGCCTATTTTTGGTTCTTGGCTCTCCAGGCCTGGCAACCCTCTCTGCTAAATGGTAAATGGTGAATGCTTTCACTGGGGTTTACTGGATTAAACCTGCAAGGACAAATAACTAAAGACACAAGGAAACAATCAAAAGATTTATAAAGCGTTGGCTATGTTTTTTTATCTGTTTGCAGTCCTCTCCTCTTTCAGTCTATCACTTCAAGACCTGTGCTGTGGTTGGAAATGGAGGCATTCTGAAAAATTCTAGCTGCGGAGCTGAAATTGATCGTTCTGACTTTGTGTTTAGGTAAGAGCTGCTTTGTCTTACTGAAGGGTGTGGAAACGTTTCTAAAAACTTGGCAGGCTTGGAAGCATGGCAATGCCAGCTTGTAGCAATGAGGCGGGATCTTGACACTTCTTTATTTCTGCCTCTCCAAGGGTAGTCCTTCTGTTTTGTGGATTTCAGAACTCTGCTTCTTAAGTAAAAAGAGGACTGTATGGATACATGCATGATTTATGATTGCAAAGATACCTTGCCAGTGATGTGAAATGTGATTATCTGAGAACCTGAAATTTCTGTTCACTTAACATTCTGTAGGAGAGGGAACTTTTTTCCTGTCTTGTTTTTTTCTTTAATTAGGAGAAGAGAATAAAGAAAACTCTGAAATTGAAATTAGAAAGACTGGTATTACGTGTCACGTATTTACCTCTGATTTAGCAAAGGGTCTACTTTTCCTTCACTTGGCTCACTAATGCAGTTATTTAACGGCCACAGTATTTGTTTCACCTTCTGTTAGACATCTAAAAACGTAGGCATCTTATTTAAGTAGTTTTTTTTCAGCTGCCTTTATAGATTGTGGAGAAAGCCAGGCATATACAAACCATAATTTGGTTCACTCTATCAGTACATGACTCCCACTTTGTGACACCTGCAAGGGAACAGAGTTAGCAAGTGAAGGTTCTTCTCTCAGTGACATCCAATCACACAGTCTGCTGGATTTTGTTTCCCTTCCTGCTTTTGACTAATACTTAGGCTTTTGAAATTAAAAAACAAACAAACAAACAAACAAAAAGTCTTTCCAATTAGAGAACTGTCTTAAAAATGGGAAATCTACATACTAAGATGCTAAACTTACTAAGTGACTGGCTTTAAAAGAATTCTTTCTTTACTTTTTACAGAAACCACTGTTTTCTGCAATTAGCCAAGTTATGCTGTTGTTGTCTCACGAAACAGCTGTCAACACTGCTGTGCAAGCTGAGGGACTGGTATTAATCAGACTGTTTTTAAGCAGAAAATAGAGGACTTTCAAAAGATATGCATCGTTTAGGCAAGAGGGGCAGTATTTCCTAGCGGCGAACATAGGGCATTCATAGACTGGCTCCTTCAGGGATTTTAAATTTGCTCCTGATTTGTGAGATGATTTATGAAAATGGGCTATCTCTGCCCTATTTTAACCATCTGTACAGTGGATTAAATATTTTTACTAGAAGTGCCATAAGCCTTATTTAATATTTGTAAAGTGCTTAGAGATCCCTGGGAGCTGATATGAGAGTATCATTGAACAAGGAGGAATTTGCAAATAATAACTGTAAAGCATTTCTGGTGCGCATTTGTTTGAGTAAATGTTTCTCAATTTCAGGTGTAACCTGCCTCCAACCACAGGAAGCATTAGCAAAGATGTTGGCAATAAAACAAACCTTGTGACTGTTAATCCGAGTATCATAGCTCAGAAGTAAGTACCACTGCAAATCAGCTTCTATGCAATATGGTGTAATTGTTTGACATTTTTTAGATGTTGTTGGAAATCCATTGGGATACCAGCATGGAGAGCAGTGCATGCAGATTACTTCGTTAAACCTTAGTTTCCATGTAAAATATGTAGCAGTTTAAAAGGAAATCTGTTAAACCTGGCCTTTTTTGTACCAGAAAGGAGTCAGCAATACTCAGATTAGCAAGTGCCTTGGTTGACACCAGTTCACAATTTATGACAGAGTAAAATTGATGATTGCAAGCCCAAGCCTCTTCTTTCCCCCTGCTATGATCCTCACAACCCCCAGCATAAGAAAGGAATTGTAATCATGAATGAGGAAAGCTTGGAAATGTGTGTCTGACTCTATCAGTAGGACTGTAAGCTCATGTTCTCAGGTAATGTGCTTAGAGGCTGTTCTGATGAAGGCTGTTTCCTGAATGGAGGCCCAATTTCTGTCATCCATTTTCTCAATCCATACGAAAGCTGCTCAAACACTTTTTTCTCAGCAAAGTTTTTTTTTCACCTTATTGATGAAAAGAAAATCTAATAAAGCCAGGCTGACTAATCTGACATCTTCAGCAGGCTGGAACTGCAGCTTATCTATGAAAAGGACTGCTGTGGCATGTTATTTACTGCTTACTGATCTTACTCTATCTTATTGTCTGTCATATCTGTATTTGTCAAATAGACAACATGAGACAAAGCTTTCTTTTTTCTCCTTTAAAGGGAGAAGGATGAAGTATACTGAGCATAGAACTGACTAACAGGCATTTGTCATCAATTCCGGGATAGAATTGGATTTTTTGCAATGAGTACTAACTACCTTGATGCTTACCCAGCCTTTTTTGACTTAAAAGAAGATGGATTATTGCTTCCCCAAACCCAGATTTAGCTCATTGGCGTTAGTGGAGAGGCACAAGAATATGAGGAAGGAAAACTTTGTTCAGTGACTCAGCATCATTGGTGACTACTGACCTGATGCATGATCAAGCATGGGCTTGATCAAGATGTTCTGCCACAGCTGCACTCATTTTTTAGGCAAACAGGGTTAATAGGAGTTACACTGAAGTAAACAGGAGCTAAACCTGTGTGAGAACAAAATGAGATTATGAGGTAACTTTAGGATTTTTACAAATTAATTATTTAAATATTCAGAGAAGTCTGTAAATGCCTCTGAAGGAGGGGCAGGAAGCAACTTGGTACCATTTAACAGAACTAAGTTTGTTTCTTCTCTCAGAAGAATTATTCTGACTTTACTCACTTTAATTTCTAATTCTGTATTTGGGTACTTGGCTAGTCTGATATTATTGTTAAGGTTAATCAGCTTTTGGACTGTGTCTGTCAGGGTGTACAATGTAGGTGACACTTTTGGATGAAAGGAGCACAGTTCTTATGTGTCCTGATGGAGCTGGGCTATACTGCATCTTACGGTGGGAGAGCTCCAAAGGAAAACAAGATGAGGTTGAGTTGTTCAAGCTTCTAGCTAAGGAATAACGGAGATCAAAGTTCTGTCCTGAAGGCTCTTTATATAATTTACACTAAGTAAAAACAGAGAACATTCTTGGAGTAGAATGTGGCCCTTCAGCCACCATTCCTAGACTCAGGTGTTTCTTGCTTGTTTTGGCTCTGTGCTTCTTGCATGCACAGTGGTCCAGGGTCAACAGGAGGGCCTGAGTGTCTCATTCATTTTGTTTCAGAGTCTGGTGGTAATGGTGCTTTTCTGGGAAGCAGCAGCTGTAAATTTAAACCCCTTCAGGGTGGGAAGGGGTGTATCACTCCTCGCATGAGTTCAGTTGTGCAGGAGGTAACTAATAACTCCTCCATGAGCATTTTGAATGGAAACGGCAGTGGCTGCTGTCCTCTTGATTTGAAGTGTTGCATGAGAGGGTTTGAACCTACTCAAGTTGTGAAGAGAAATGAAACTAAGTTTTCCAGTTTCTGCTGGAGCCATTTGTGAAAGTGGGTTCCAGTAGTCCTTAAAATGTGAAAATGCACTGCTCAGATAGATGACTACCCACAAGAGAGGACTCAGTGCTTTGAATCCTAAAGGGGGGGTGCGAGTACCACATGTTGAGGTGATTGAGGCAAGTCAGATCTATAGAGGAAACAAGTTGAGTGACCCCCTTGTGTCTTGTATCTCTTCTTGGATAGCGTTGCAAGTTCACTATTCAGTATTTGGGAGCACAGAATTACCCAGTGGTGAGAACTAAGTCTCTTTGCTGGTTGTTGGGGACACAAAGCATCTGAGGATATATCCTCATCATTTGTGAAATTAAATCTCTAAGTCTTTGCAGATCTCCATGTATTCCCTTTGTAGTTGAAGGAGATAAATAGACATGCCTATATTTTCAGCTATTTTAAAAGTATATAAAAAGCAACTAAGACCCTGCAAAACTTGAGCACACACTAATCTTTAACATTCCCAAGACTGCTCACATGTATGCTTGTATTCCCAAACAGGGCAGACACCCAGCTTTTGAAGAGGGGTTATTGTATACCTATTCATGGAAGAAACACATTTCACAAACACAGTCAATACATATCATAGTGCATGTATTTTTAAACAGAGAAAGTATAAATATGATTTTATTTTTCTTTCTCCTTTGAAATTTCTTGAATTGATCAATTCTGTAAACAGGTCCTGGACTTATTAGCAGTGAATTTGATCTGCTTCAGTAGCTTCCGTGTTGCCAATTCAATCTTCTGAAGTATGTTCTTCTTATACAATAAAGCCATATTTTCATAACTGCATGTATGACAACATGTAAGAGGTTGGTATAAATTTGCAATGTAGACAGGCTGAACGGGTTCAGCCAAATTCATAGCTCATATATGCAAGTGCAGTTGTGCTGTTTTGGTCTGTAATATTTATATCAATAGTGCATTCCATTCAGTCTTTTCCTAAAATGTTGTACTTTGCAGATACAACAAACTAAATGAAAAGAAGACAGAATTTCTGGAGAACATTGCAGTCTATGGAGATGCTTTCCTTTTATTGCCAGCATTTTCCTTCAGAAGCAACACAGCCACTTCTTTTAAAGTATATCACACACTGCAAGAGTTCAAAGCAACCCAAAGGGCAATATTTTTTCACCCTGCTTATCTGAAAAGTCTTGCTCAGTTCTGGAGAACTAAGGGTGTGAAAGCCTACCGATTGTCATCTGGTTTTATGATCACTAGTGCTGCTCTTGAGCTGTGTGAGAATGTGAAGCTCTATGGTTTCTGGCCTTTCTCAAAATCCACAGAGAAGACGCCAATCAGCCACCACTATTATGACAACCAGCTGCCTAAACCAGGTTTCCATGCAATGCCCAAAGAATACAACCAGATCCTTCAACTTCATGGCAAAGGCATTTTGAAGTTGCAGTTTGGTAAATGTGAATCAGACTAAAAAGGTAGGTCACATTCTTACCACATAAAATGTCTTTATTCAAGTAATATGTCAAAAGAAAACTTGTTTTGAGAACAGTGTGGGTCTGTTGTTCCTTAGAGAGATGTTTCTACCTTACACTCAACAAAAGTTGTGTTTATATATAAGTGAAAATATATATATAATATAGAAAGAATATAAGTGAAATATATATATATATATATATATATATATATATATAAAAAAAAGTTTTCTGGATAAATATAATGTACCATAAAGCTTAGCAATGTTTTCTAATTGTGATCTTTAGATTGGAAGCATAGCTAGATACACATTATCAGCATAATTCACAGTCTGTCCATAGTGTCTCCATATCTCAGATATGTCTCTACCAACCTATGTTTGGTTTGATATCAATTTCCATGAACCAGTCTCCTTTGTGAATTGCTTTATTAAAGGCAGTCAGATGCTATGATCTACAAGAGAAGACACCCAATCCTGGCACAGCCGTTTCAGATGTATACAGAGGCCAAAGTAAGGGTTAAGATTGCCTGGTGAAGGATGAACATGCCTATGTGCCCTTGTTCCTTCTTATTAGGTAAAGTTTAGAGCAGTATGCCCTCGCAGCCCTGGGCTGTGGAACAGCTTGTGAACAGCAGTGAGGAAACTGCCATACACTACAGCAGATCTTCTTGAGGATTTTACCATGAGACAGCTCAGCATCTGGGAGTTACAGATACAGGATGAAGTGTCATTCCCTTTCCTCTGTCCTTTCGAACTGGCCCATCCCCCTTGGACCTCTACCTTCTGTGTATTGCCTCAGAGAAATGCAGCACAGAGTCTGGGCTCTGACCTTGAGCTAATTTACCATGTACAGATTACAGATGACTTTGCCGAGATTTGTCTGCACGTTTTCAGTCTTGATTTGTCCTCTTGACTGAATAAGACCAATTTGTATAAATACTTCCTCATCTTTTAAGCTAACACAGAAATTCTCCAGCTCACAATAATGTTGTCAGATTTGCCTGTCATAAAACTCTATTTTTCCAGGGGATCCAAGATAATATAACAGTAAGTGAAATTTACAGTAGAACTACCATTGTATACAATATGCTTTAATTTGACTGATATAATCTCAAGACTGTATTACTCAAGTTAAATAAATTAAAATAGCATCTTCTTGTTCAAACCAGGAATTTTAAGTTCAAAAGCTAAGGACTTTTCTTCTGGCTAGGTTCTGAAATGTATTTGAAAATATCCTTTGATGGTATTTAGAAAATGTGCTATCAAAGATACATTCATCATCAGAGATTGCTAAATTTTAAACTAGCAGATTGCTAGTACCAAGAAGGCACAATTTTACTCAGTTTCTTTGAAGAAATAGAAAAATAAACTGCTTTCATTTATTATTAGAATAATATAAAACATGTGAGAAGGGACTTAGAAGCCATCTAGTGAATCCTAGTTGTCCTAGGCCATGACAGGAGATTACCTAGGAGGAGGTGCACATGTATGCAGTTTCATGTGGCTAAGGTATGCTTTTTTGCTTATAAAAACTTGCAGCATACTGGAAAGGTTAAGAAATACATAATGTATTTTTCTTAGTGGCTAAGCTGTTTATGCCCTGCAGTTTCCATTGTATTTATTCTTCCTGTAATATAAATTGCTGGAGACATACCATGTAATTTTAATTGTAGTAACTACAGCAGCTAAGAAAATGAAAGGCAGCTCTTTATGAATATTTAATCTACAGAGAAACACATAGAAGCCACAAAAATGTTTAAGCATCTGTATGGGTTAATTAAATGCTGTCCATGCTTGACAGACTGAAAAACACTTCTGTGGCCAAATTTGCAAAACAAGCTGTAAAGAAAAAAACAATCAGAAGGGTAAGTTGTGCTGCCCTGATTTACACTTACATTTACAAACTGAAAAGTTAGACCTTTAAACCCAAAGAAATTAAATGCTTTCAGTATAAGCTACCATCCTGCTACTATTATCAACTATTAGAGATAATTGAAATTCTATGATGAGTGTATTTCCCTGAAGATGACCTTTTCTAAAATCTGAACAATCTCATTTCTCTTTTCAATTTCCCTTTTATGTTTTCCCTGCTCTGCGATCTTCCCTGTTAGTGGGTGGCTGAAGCTTCCTTACACCACTAGGTGCCCACAGAAGTCTCAGACAGAACTTTCCTCACACGTTCCTGGCCCACAAAAATTTGCTGCTATAAATAAGAAGTGAAGGAAGCAGCTCTGCTTCAAGCATCTATGTTGCAAGCAGGTCGCAGGTTCTGGAACAGTATAGGGAGAGCATGATTGCATCCCAGTGAATCATTTTGGCAGTATTGCTCCTGAACACCGTTCTTTCCATTGTAAAGATGAACTTTTCTTATTGGATAGAGAGAATTTTTAGATAGAGTATCCCTGAAGAGCTGGCACTGAGCAATGTGGAAACTCCTTAATATCTGCTCCTGCACATTTATGATTATGCTCAACAGACCGTGTATATGTCTTCACTAAAGTAGATGCATACCTATCACAGATGGTAAAATAGAAAATGAGACATCAGCAAGACCTTAGAATGTAATTAAAATAATGATCTTTATTATTCTCTATTAAATTACCGAATAATTTTTGGTATGGCCCTGCAGCTGAAGGAAGTCTTGTTTGTTCATTGGTTTAACCTGATAAACCTGAAGGGGATATCATTAGCTTCAAAGTAAATGTAGGTTCAAGGAGTGGAAATGGCCTGGTTCAGGAAAACCTAATTAGAAAAATTGCCAGATGATAAATTAATCAGACTGACAAAAATTTGATTGTCCAGAAGCCTGACTAAAATGCAAATTTTGTCTGACCAAGAATCCATCAGGTTTTCTGTTTGCTAGAAAGAGACAGCAGGCAAGATTGAGTATATGTTGCTTTGACATACAGCACAGTAATATTAAGCAGCTGCTCAGTGGAGTCAGTCAACAGAAAAAAGCACAGAAAGAAAGAACGAAACTGAGACTCGGAGCCTGAGGAAGAAAATATTGGTCAGTCATCTGAGCAGAAGGACTGAAGGAGGAGAGTTTGAGCAGAGGTGCGCTGGTGCGTAGGCAGTAAGAAGTGCTGAACCTTCGACTAAGTGTGAGTGTATCTTACCTGGAAAGAAAAACTGGAACTGGGCTTTTTAATTCCAAATAGAGGATTAAAAGCCATCTGTTTTTGACAGAGAGAGCAGCAGTGCAGCCCTCCACTCAAGGTGGAGCTAGCAGGGCAGCATCCTGTAAAACAGGGGTTTGCCTGCTTACTTGCTCAGGACTTAACATCAAAGAGAATCATTTTGTTCCAAACTCTGTCAGCATGTGATCTTTTTTTTAATCTTAAAAGTTGTTGCAATCCAAATAAGTGATAAATACTATTATAAAAAACCTATTTCTAACAGTAGGATACCAACATGAGCTTAAATTCTGCTGAAATTCTTTTATGCTTCTGATGTCTCAGTGTAGCTAAAGAAATATGAACTGCCCCACAATTGACTTTTAATGACCTTGAGAAAGATGATACCACATTTTGAAAATAAAGAGACCTCTGAATTCCTGTCAGGCAGCCAGATTTCAGCCTATCCTTGACTTGAGCAAATATTATCCAGTGTGAAATTATTAGATGTATACATCATTGAAAGAAAGGTGTTCTGCTTTAATACTCGTGTGGTAGGGCTTTTAAGCACACACTTTGCTCATGTGTTCAGCCACTAAGTAGGTTTAATCGTTAAGAATAGTGTCAGTAATGAAACAAGTGGAGATAAGTTGCTTCTGGTTTAGTTAAATCCCACCAGAATAGAAAAAGACAGATTAAATCAAATTAGAATTGATGTTTGATTTCAACTCAAATAACAAAGTATTTACATATGTAGAAGGGTTTTGTTTGGTCTGGTTTTTCCACAGCAGAACTAGCTTGCTGAAGAAACAGAATAAATTCAATCTCTAGCTCTTTCAAAATATGATTATGATAATATAATTTAAAACATATCCATATTTGGATTAGCAGTGGACATGTCCCATGAATATACTGGTTAGACCCCTTTAGCTTATGAAGCCTGAAGAGGGTGGTGCAGGTGAGGTGAGTTCTGGGGGTTTTTGAATGAAGGAGTCCTCCTTTAGAAAGAGCAGATCTAGCTTGAGCTAGATCAGAGACTAGCAGTCCAGTTTACCCATGAGAATTTTGTGAGCCTGTGATGCTCTATTGTAAATGTCACAAACTCCCAGTCTGAAATAAGGATGAAAAAGCAGGTGCAGAAGGCGAAATGCATAAATAGAAGATGAAGCTGTCGGCTTATTTTGACTATAAAAAGAAGTTTTCCTACTATACAAGAAATATAAGTAACATATTTTATTGTTCTAATTCCAGGATGATGATCCTAAGGAGACAATTTGTGTATGTCAGCAGTTCGATGTTGGATTTGATCTAATGTGATTTTGTGAGCATTAAACTGCATTATTACAATAGAGAAATATTTTACACTTGGGGAGAAAAGGAAGTGATTTTTTCACACAGTGACTGCTACATTTCTGAATTTTGAGTAATCATTTTTTTTAATACAATACAACATTTATTTGGGAAATTCTGAAACTCATGACTATTGGTTTAATTGTAGCAAAGCACAATCTCAAGATGGTGGCAATATGTGACATTCATTATGTTTTGCTTCTTAAAATATCATTAAAATATTTTGACATAAGATCTCTGGTTTTGTTAATGTCATGTAATACAGGCAATTGTCTCTGTATGGTAGCTGCGTGAGTTGGCAGTGAACATTTTCAATTAAGAACTTGATGCTGTAAACGCTAGCATTTGTCTACATGAGAAAGGTGATGAGAAGAGCTACAGAGGAGTAATTCATTCAGAGCCATGTCATTCTTAGTTTGTCCCAGGGTGCACAGACGAAAAAATCCCTCAGGTTAGAGATAGTCAAGTGGTTTATGGGCTTTCATTTTGTGGTCAGTAGATAATGCTGTGGATTTAATGGGCTTTCATTTTGTGGGCAGTAGATAATGCTGTGGATTTAATGAGATCACTCATGTGAATGATGTTAATTTTGTGTACAAGTATTTGAAGGACTAGAACTGTATAATTGTTTTTAAACCCATGTTGTTGCTTATGTTCCTGTCTAAGGTCCGGTTCAGCTCCAAATGAGGACAATAAACTAGGTTCTGTGCTGCAGTCTTCAGAGTCCTGCTAGGGCATGACTTTGTACATATTCCTCCTATCCCAGCTCTGTATCTCAGCTGACATAGGAGATGGCCTATTCATTAGAAAAATGATAGGTACCAAACCTATCAATTCTATTTCTTTTTCACCTAGCATAGCTCGTATTAAAACTGTACTAAGCATTAATAGAAGAATGTTCCTCTTAGAGTCAACCCCAAGCTCTTCTCCAGTACCAGAGAGAAGAACTTAACAGTTACCTCATCTAAACCCCATGCTTTAAGTTTCCATATGGTCCAGGAATACCTGGAGCAACATCCTGCGACAAGAGAAAGTGAAATATCAGCCCAATGGAAAGAATCACATTAACATTTACAGGAGCTACAAGCAGTTGTTACCCTAGCTATGGCTGCTTATATGTTATTGCTTATATGTTTTATCACAGGAGAAAAAACAAATAAAAACAAAGAAAAAAAGCGACATTTTTTTAATAGCTACTTTCAGTTAAAAGGTTTCAGTTACTTTTTCAAGAGTCTGTTGAATGATCAGTTCAAAGATAGAGTATCCTTTTACAGTCAGATATTATCAGGTATTTTGTCTACTAAAACTCCTTTTGTCACTGTAGCATTAAATCCCCAGTCAACTGATTTAAAGAGCATTCAATATTCCACTCATCGAGGTTTATGTCTGCAAAAAAATTCCTTCTTAAGTAGTCTAACCTTATAAAATAAGGTTCAAAAGAACTTTTAAAGTGATACTTTGTAACAGCATTTCTATATTGTTGTAGTATTTGAAAGCTTACCTTGCAGCAGTTTTATAATCACATAAATAATCCTGAAAGTATTAGAATCAATCATTATGGTTCCAGGTCTGTTGTTTGAGCCACATTCAGCATCTTGGTCCATTTCCAAGATAATGGTAGCAGAATCCAATACTACTCCTACCCAAACAGAAGTGTCCATAAAGCAATAAAGTCAATCTTTGAAAATAAGTTTTTTAAAAAATGGATAGTGCTTTGGGGCATTGAATAGCACCACTAATACATGAGTAGAGTTCTGAATATCAGTAGGGCTTTTTACAGAAACAAAGACATCAGAATTGAGTCAATGGGTACATCTGCATTACCAGCTGGTGACTGAAAGAGGCGAGCACAAGGGTTTGATTTATTGTGATCTGTTATGGTTCCAGCACCACAACTCCACATCAGCAGTGAAATTTGTGCTAGTTTCTGGCCGCAGACATCTGCTGCTTATGTGCAGAGATCTGACTGCTGCAAGACCCTGCATCCATGTTACAAGTGTTATGGATGGCTGCCTACTTTAAGACCCTAGTTATAGATCAAAGACAAATTTGCTCCCAAAAGAGTTCCTCCTATGCCATAAATCACTCATGTAGGCTGTCCCTGAGTGTTTGTAGCTGGAAGCTGTGCAAAGTGATGTAGTTGTCCTTTGGGTGCTGCCAACAACCTAGGTTGAGGAGAGAACCATGTCATATTTCATCCAGAGAGAAAAAGGTGCACCAGGGATGTTCAGGCAAGGACTATAACTTATTCCAGTCTAGTGTAGTGCAGTGAGATTATCTTGGCTGTGTAGCAGCTACACGGTTTGACTTGGAAAAATTCATACATCTTTTAGAGATTGAGAGGATCTTGCATTGTATCCAGAGAAATTGCTGGTGCTTTGTGTGTGTGCAGACGTGATGCAAAGGGTATTGTTCATTGCTCAGATTAAATTCAGTTAATTGCTCAGCATGAGTAAAGTGGCAAAACCTGGTTGTGTGTAAGTAGAAAATGTGGAGATCAGAAAATTAAATTTATTTGCAGTGGAGAAGCAACTTTTTTTCAAAAGCATTTGTTAACACTGTATTGCATTATCTCAGTGAATAAATGTATAGTGTACCATGATGCACCTTAAAGAGCTGAAGTTACTGTGTGTCTGGACTGTTCCTGTGCAACTGTGTGTTACATATGTATTAGTAATTGGAAAATTATTGAAGAGATTTTAAGAGAGGTTTAGCTAAAAAGAAGAAACCTATTCTAGTTTCCTTGACAAAAAAAAAAGATCTTAACTGAAGGAGTGTGATGTAGCACTTACAAATGAGAGCAAGTGGAAAGCTCTGTAACAGAGATGCTTTGACCTTTTAGCGCTGTTTCAGCAAACTTTAAACTTACCATTGACCTGAAGACCTGATCTTCTGCGCTCTCAGAGCTCTCAATGATTTGTTTGAAGCACAGGACTGACAAACGTATCAAGGAATTGTTAACCTTTCTACCCTGTCCTACAAATTCGCTTAACCCCTCACAGAATAAAAATATGCTCGATTAGACTTTAGATTAAGAACCTGATTTTAATGTAGCTTTCTCAGGCCTTGCACTAGACATGAAGTTATTATGAGATGTTAGTTGCATCCACTTCACAGGAGTGCAGACCTTGTACTCGGCTTTATCATAGCTACTGCCGCTCTGTGCTCGGTGGCTGGGTCATGTTAATTTGTGCACAGACTGGGCGAGTTAATAGCGGTGTTTCTGTGTGACAGGGTACAGTTAAGTTAGATTGATAAAGACTTGCTGAAGTACTCTCACTGTGGGAAAGGATGTTTTCTCAGGTAGCCAAATAAATTATTTCTCATTTACTTTACATCTGTGCAAATTAGTGATGAGTAAATGGATTTTGTACCTGGCTGGGAATGTTTATAACACTTTTACAAGACTGAGCCAAGTGCAGTTTTGATTAAGGATTCTTGACCAAAAGTTAGACAGGGCCTTTCAGTTCCCTCTACTTCACATGAGGAATAATAACTTTTAGGGTTTGTGGGCCTCCAATGCCGTCACATGCTGTGGAATGAATAATAAGATTAAATAGTTTTTCTAAAGATAGAAACACTGACAACATGCTAATAGTTCTGCTTTACCTTTGTAGAATCTGACAGTGTCCTTGCACATGACTGTTTCACAGCATCGTTAAGATTAAAGCCTTCTTGGCTGCTTTTATTCCTTTTTCTCTGAATCTTTAATGTTGTGTCTTCCTGTAGGATCCAGCACTGCATTATGTAGTCCTGTTTGGTGTTGGTTATGTTTGTATGGCAGTGAGTCAAATGCTGTGGTACAGTCACACATACTTTAAATGGCTTGGTTTACATCTCAAGGAAGGCATCATGGTGGGATATTCACATTGCCTAATGCGAGGTGCTAAATTTGGGCTGTAGCTCCACAGTGTCTTAAGCTGTAATGGCTGACTACGCAGTCCAGTCCTCATTCTTGCACTGCACTCCTTCCTTCATACTGTCTCTGGCTCCTGTCAGATCCTGCACTGAGCTGTTTTGGCATCCTGAGCCAGCAAAAATGTAACATGGCAACAAAGAGAAAATTGGTTCGTGCCAGCAGGGCCAGGGGCAGTTCAGAGTCAAAGCAAAGGATGGGGTGAGACCATGCAGGTGGGACTGAAGGGACACTGCAGGGGCCATTTGTTGTTTGACAGCTGTTGGACAGGCCCAGCGGTTCCCTGAAATCTTGGTCCAGTCAGGAAGGTAACATCTCTGGGGACCTCCCTAGTCAGAGAGGAGAGATGGGCTCCTGCAAGGGGGCATCGCAGCATGATGGCTGCTCTGGTAGAAAGGAGCCTGTTTCTCCCCGTTGTGACAGAAGGTGCTTAAGGACTCTACAGTACCTCCACTAAGGACTCTAGGTACCTACACTGGGTGATTATTGCTCCCCTTCTCTCTTTCCCATTACAGTAATTTTAAAAAGCTGTTCACCACCAGCAGGCTCAGAAATGATAACTATAAAAAAACCCTTTGACTGTAAATGCTATTTCTCAGTTCACTGACAGTAAACTTGCATAAACTTGCTCGTTATTCAGTATGCCTGGGCTTTCAGTCTCTGCTTATCCCAGCATCTCAAACAGCATCTGCAGAGAACAGAGCTGCACAAGGTCTGGTGGTTTTGAGACCAGTTAATCTCACTTTGATTTTCTTTCCTTTGTGCAGTAGTAAGATGTCTGCCATATTGCCATGCTTGAGTCAAGATAAAATTCTCTGTCTTGTGTGATTCAGGAAAAGAAACTAAATGACCTAGGTGACCTAGCCCTTCTGTGGGCTTCTCAAATTACTAGCAAAATATTCCTGTTGTTATGTATTATTTGATTTTATCCAGTACAGATATATATGTATGGATTGGTTAATTGGTCTGGATTAGTTGATCACTTAGACCTTGAGCCTCATGGACTCCGTGGTGGAGCTACAGACTGACATGGTAATCTAGGTTAAAAAACATTTGACCTGGAGGTCTTTCTCTGTCCTGTTATTCACTCTCATGTGGCAAATCTGCAGAGTGAGATCCTGAACATCTGTGCAGTAAGTAGCTCCTCCAGGGACTCTCATGTCCAAAAAGCACATGTCCACATATGTACAGGAGTCTGTGTGAGATCAAGCCCAAGGAGTGTTCCGTGGAGTGCTTTATCCTGAAACACCTTTATTTCAAACAGCTGATAGCCACTTGTTGCACGTTCTGAAGCAGTAGATTTCTTACACATGAGCTTGTTAGTTAAGTATATCTTAGTTTGAAATGTTCACAGCCAGGTAATCCTTCATCTTGTGGTACTTCAGCAGCTGATCTCTAGGTCTACTAGCCGAGGACGGTGACAAAGGGGTGCATATTTACCATATAAAGCGTGGCTCTCTTGATTTTGAATTCTGTCATTTTAGCCAGGAACGTCATCCTTCTCTGAGTTTCTGGACAGCCAAGGCTGCTGATCTCTCAGGGTATTCTGGAGAAATTGTTTGGACCTTTCAGCTACAATGCACAATGAGTGGGCAGATTTATATTTATTAAAATTTGTTCCAGATTTTCATAAAATATTTCGTAATTGACTCAAAATTATCATAATGGTCAAGTAGAGCATGGAACGATCTGCAGCATGCTACTAAACAGAGGAACTATTGCTGTTGTTTAGTGGTCTCCTTTCATAAAGTTGCATTTCAAAATACCTTCTCCTATTCTGGGACACCAGCTCACCAGGGTAATGACCCCAGGTTACTGGGGTACCATGCACTGGTCTAGATGGGGTAGCAGCCTGTCAGTACACTCTCAGTATCAAGCAAATTCAAGCAATATACAAGAGCTTAACACGATGGGAGTGCATAAGCTTGGGTTTGACATAGACCAAGGAGTAAACTTAGTACTGTGATGTGTGATAACTGACTGAGCTCACATCCCTCTGTGTGAGCAATAACTGCCCTTCGGTGGCAGGTGTTGACAAATACTGGTTTAAGGATGAAAACAGTCTGGAAGGGGTAACATTCTGATGTTGCTATCAGATAAACAGGTTTGTATTTTGCTGAATCCTGATGTGGCTTCAGCAATACATTGGTGTTTGTTGCTGCACAAAGTACTGCTGTGTCTCATCTTTTTTTTCATCCCTCTTTTCTCCAGTGAGGGAGAAAATTCAGACAATTGTACGATGGAAGTATTTAATGATCATGACCATGAATTCATGGTATCGTGGCAAGATGCCATCAGAATGAATCATGCTAATGATCGTGACGGGATAGTCTAGTCTGAGACAATATTGCTGGTTTTAAATTCCTCACTATTCACTTTAGTCCCTGACAAGAGGAGATTCTTCGCAGCTAGTCTGTAGTTCAACAGCTTGCTGTGCTTCCCAGTTCTTGGCTCAGCTGTGAGGTGATTTCCCTAAAAACTCCTTCTTGATGTATTTACTATTAGTGCTTATGGTACAAACCCATTCTTAAATTCTTGTGAAACTGAAACATATATAACAGCTGATATTTCTGCATGTTTTATATGCACATTTTATATAGTAGCTTCATACACATTCTTTATGTTAATATTCTTAGTATTATTTTATTTGAGTATCTAATTAAAATTATTTAAAATACTCATTATATTTTATGCTACCAGAGTAAACTGTGGGGGAAGTTATGTAATGTCACCTAACAAAACCCCAATGATATAACCCAGAATAATTTTTAAGGGTATCATCTGACTGATTTCTAGAAGGGTATTTTTGTTAGTCGTTTGGACACTGGCTTCTTAGATTTACCTTTCTAAGGTGGGTCTAAGAGGCCACCTCTGCTTCTGATTTAGTTCACGATCTGCAAGTGAGAAGATAGGCCAATGGAGAGGTTCTACACAGGGCTGCTCTTAAGGGATGGCAAATGTGTTGGTCTTCCTTTTCAGAGACTGTTTCAGGTGTCAAAAAGTAATGTAATTCCATAAAGTTTCCATGGTAGCTTTTGCCTGGAGGTTTCATTGTCTCTTAAAATGTGTATTGTTTGCATTCATTTTGGTTCCATTCTTTTCAATGCAATTGTCGAAGCAGAGCTTATCCCCACCCCGGAGCTGGTATAATTGTGCTCCTCCACATGCGCCAAGCTCTGTGCGAAGCTGCTAGTGTAGGCTCTGCTACTGCTGTCTCCAAACAGGTTCTCTCAAATTCTCTCAATGCTTATGTTTTCAGATGTGAATTTGATATTGTCTGAGTAGAATGTGTGCAGCGTAACATAGAAGTGTCTCTGCGCAGGATTTAGGAGGAGGCATGGAAAGCCCCTCAACTGTGTGTGTGCTTTTATTACAGAAAACCAAGATGAATTTGTATTGTTGAGTCATCTATTATGGCTGATTTAATTTGTACTTTGTTTTCATGTTTTAAGTGCCTAATGATTTTTTGTCAAGGATGCAATGGTTTCACTGTTATATCGCATACTTAGAATTCTGCACTTGTTACCTGTTCTGTAATAGAATATTTTTTCAGTTTCTGTTTGGAAATAAAGACTTATTAGGCATAATTGTGATTTTTTTTTTCTTTTTTGAATTCCCGAGACTTAACATAAATCAAAAATATATCTTCTGAAGCACAGCAGTGTGGAAAATGCATTACCGACAGTAGAAATATGGAGAGTTCCTCAAAATTATACAAGGAAAAAAGCAAGCTGTGCTTAAAAACAGCTATGGGGGGTTGGGGCATTGGTGCATATATATTGCTTAAATAATACCTTCATGTGATTTCAGTTTTTTCTGTTATTGTGTGGCAACACAGTTAATCATCTTCTTTTGTTACTTCTAATGACTTGAAAAAATTTTTAAAAAATATTTAAAACATTGAAGTAAAATCGAACAAGAAACAAAAATTGTTACCATTTTCCTCTAAAAATAGCTATGAAAACTATCTTCAAACATAACTGAACACTTCCAAAACAGTGATTAAGTTGAAGTGTTAAAACCACTGAGGCAAAAGTTTTTCATGCAAAATACTGACCATGAGTACATGTCTAGTAGATATGTGTCTAGTAGACCTCTAGACATGTTTTAGTGGCTTATGTATTTTTTTTTCTTAATATAGGTTTTCGTCACATACCCAGATACTTGTAGTGAATGAATTTCAAACAGATAAATTTCAGAGAAAGCATTTTCCCTCAAAGCATTAACTTTTTACTTTGGGCCAGAAGGCAGCCATGTAGCTTCTGTGCTGCTTACTGTGACTTCTCCAAATAGAAGCTGACTGCCTCATCAAATCAGGTCAAATATGTACATGCAGCTGTTTTGTGATGTGGACTGTTATCCTTTAGGGCCCTCTAGGGATTGAACTGCAATTGCCAAATTTTATTGCAGCCAGAACAGAAGATGGAACTGAAAGGTTTTATTTGGCCTCATGGACCACCAAGTGGCCGCTGTTCAAAGATTAAGATCTGGATCTTTGTGGCCTCCCTCCTTCCCGTAGTGTGTGAGTCTTTCACAGATGATCAAAACCAAAAGGGTTTCTTGTTTGCTGTGCTGACAGCTGGAATTGCATATCTGAGGGATGCACATGCAAATGTGTCCTCATAATTGGAGCAGTTTCTAAAGCAGAAGTGTGATTTCTGCCATGGGGAGTAAGTATCTTAGAATGAGTTTAGACATCTCAAATATTTAGCTGATGAACAGCTAAATATTGAAAGAACAGCACTGCCTGGTGATTAGGACTGCTTGGTCCAGGTACAGAGTAAATGAGTGCTGCCCCAGACAAAGCACTGCCTTTTGCTCATCCCCTGCTTAGAAGGGGAGCAGTCTGGGAAAAGGTGGCTGGGCAAGAGGAGAGTGGGAGGGGAGCGGTTTTGCATTGAGGTTATGCCTGTCAAACAGTTGTAGGACCTCTGGATCACACTGAGTGCAAACGATGCTCCTAGGGGCACTTCTGCTATAGGAAACACCTGGGCACTGTTGGCAGAAGGGCTTAAGAAGGAATTTTCCCACAAGCAACAAGATTGTCCAAGACCAGGTTAGGTTTTCCTCCTGCCTCATAATACCATTTGGCAAAAAGCGTCACAAGAAGATGTCACAACATAAGAGCACTGGGTTAGTCCAGGAGAGGAGAATGGCCAAAGTCTACTCTAAAAGCTGAAAATCATGGCAGTGTGCTAGGGGAGCTAGTGTCATGGCCACATCACAGCCGGCAGCTGGAAAAGTATGTATATGGGCTGAGGAAGACCATCAGCATTTTAAAAATAGGGCGGAGATCGCCTCCTCAAGGATCCCAGGATTCCCATGTTTGGGTACCTGAATGTGCCTGGGTTTTGAGATTCATGTCTGAGTTTTAGCTTGCCTCTTCCATCCTGTATTGAGTGTCTGTGTCATCCTCACTCTGCAGCCAGAGACAATTAATGGTGAATAGGATGTTAAGGTCTCACAGCCTGTGCAGACTGACAGATGGAACCATCTGGTTAATGGAGATACCATAATGAAAGCATTAGCTCTTAAGTATATAAATGCAGATTAAAGTCTTTTATCATGTAAGTGAAAAAAGAGAGTCCAGCGAGGACTGAATTTAAGCTGCTCTCTGTTTTCTGCAGCACAGGGAAGTGAAGCTGAATTAGTCCAGTAGTTCATGTCCTGCCACTGTCCTTGGAGGAAGAAATGCTGGATGTGCTGGGAAAAAGATAGAAGTATTAGAATTGGAATAACTTTCATTTTCTAAATTACTAGGTATTTTGAGAGACTTTTAGGGCAAAATTAATCTGACTGAATTCGAAGTGCAGTGTTGCTTTTGTAACTCCAAACCTGCAGGGGCATTAGTTCTTTCTGTTTAGCTTTTAATCTCCTCTGTAAGGACAAAAATTGTTCTTGTGTTTATGTGTGGAGTTTCAACAGAGTAAAAGCACTCAGTATCAGTCCCTGCCCATCTAAAACTAATATTTCACCTTGAACAGTACGCACTGTGCAAAACCAGCTGTGAGCCCAGGCAGGGTGGTGGGAGTGGGCTGCAGCCCCTTGCTCCCTCTGCCCTCTTACAGAGCTGAGGCACAGATCCTGCCTGTGGGCTGCCAGTGGCCCCCACCCAGCCCTGCCAGTGGCTGGGTGCCGAGGACTCCTGCCAAGAAGGTAGGAATGATGGGTCTGAATCACCTGTAGGAGAGGAAGGAGTTGAGGTGTGTGGCATGCTGCCTTGGTAGATGTCCTAAAACTGGATTATGATATAAAAGAGGAGCAAAAGGACTCTTCCCCTAGCTGGATTTTAAATTATTCAGTTCTACTTTTCCAAAATACAGAGTTGTTATGCTCTCAGGAAAGGTTTCAAAGCTGGATCCAAAAAAGACAATGGTGAGACATTGAAATAGTAGAGTAAGAGATGAGATTTAAGATACTCTGGATATGTTTGTGCATGAGACATCATGGAGAAATGTTAGGAAGGAAGGATGGGGGCAGTGTGATTATGAAGTGGCAGAGGCAGTGACATAAATTGGGAGATTACGGTACTCTGACATCAAATACACAGTTATCCATCAAATGCTGGTGTAAAATAACTTACTTTTAAAAAGCCAGACATGTTGAAGCACTGAATGGGCTGGTATGGGAGGCAGATCTAGCAGCTGTGACACAGGTCTACCCATGTCCTTGGGCATCTCACCTTGCTGTAAAGCTGAGCAAGGCAGCAGAAGGAAACAGCCTGAGATTCATCTCACCAACCACGGTCTCCAGTTCAAGGTAAGGTGACTTGTATGCTAAACTCCATGGTCCATAAGTACAGGATGCTACTTCATAGTCAGGGTGACTACTTCATATATACATTTCTATATCATAAACACACTTATTAAATCAGTCCTATCATTCCTGTCCTACCCTTTCTTTATCCACATTGAATGTTTTTTAACGGTGCCTTGGTCATAGAGCTCTGAACTCTGTTGGCCCTATTCTTTCTACTATAATATAGATAAATAATTTCTAGGATGAAATCTCTTTTTCTGCATATATCATCTTTCAGAAGAGTCTAAAATAGAAACTCTAAGAACATTAACTTAGAGCACTTTTCAAGTTCATCTTACTTGCAGTCCATTAAAGTGAAGTGACAACTGAGGTGTGACATGAAGTAATTATACTGATTGTGTTGTATGTGCTCTGCAGGAGCTGAATGATTTGCTGAGGATATTAATTTCAAAAGTCAGACAGCAAGAGATCAGCTGAGATGGAAGATCACTGCAAAATGACCTCAGACCAGGGGAAAAGAAAAAGAAGAGGGGGGAGTTCGGCCCAGCGCAGGAGTTCAGTGCTACCTAGTCTAGCACTGAGCTGAAGTAGAAGCATTTTAACACTAAGGGTGGTCTCTGTGTAACTGAATGCTGATGACATCACTGGAGTTCGGAGTCATCACTGTAGGTTCCCTTTATGTTCTGTGGAGAGAAGCGGAGAATAATTAATCCAGTTTATTTTAGGTATCTACATTAGGATGTGATAAATCATGCCCTAGCTTCCCTAGTTCATAAAGAGTGTAGAGTGACTGACTGGGCCGTAATGTCTGTAGTTTGATGTTCCACCTTAAGGGACTAACGCGGGTACAAGCCCAGACTGAGCTACCATCTATCTTATTCATACAAAGGCATGAACTTGTCTATGGCCTGATCATTACATCTGTGGCATTACACTTCATGACCAGGGAAATAGTTGCTAAGTAGCAGACTGCATAACATGACTTAGAGATAGCATATAATGAGATCAGTTTGATAAGGTTCTCTGAAAGAATCTGTATTTTGTGAATAACAAATGTAGTGAACTTAATTTCTTTGATCTCTAAAACAATTTTCACGGTCACAAGAAGTTAATCAGAATTGAAAAGCTCTTTTTCTTTATCAAATATTCACTGTTGAAATCAGTATTGGATTTGTGTACTTGAACTGTTGTGCGGCCCCGAATAGATACATTAGAAGTAGTTTAATTCGACTGTACTCCGGCAGTGCACGTAAAACTGCTTTCACTTAGAGATTGTCACTGCTTCACTTGTATAAATTCATTAACAAGACATAAAGTAACTGAGTCTGAGGGGTTTTGGGAGCCATGGGCTAGATCTTCCTGAGAGAACCAAAAACTGGAGGTAAGTAATAACCTCAGTGTAATACAACATTCATGAAAAGGATGTCATGAAGCTTGTCTGGGCAGCATATTCCTGGAGTCTGGATATCTACACTCAGAGAAAGAGGTAGGCAATAGTGAAAGCATGATTCTGTACTAACAGAGACCTGCATGCTCAATCCATTCTACACAGCTTTATCTGTCATCTACCAGAAAAAGTGACAAACTACTTTAGTTTCACTAAAGTGTTGAGTTGGCCAAGAAACAATGTTTTGGCACATCCAGACCAAAACAAAAGTCTGTAATCATCATGGTCATCGCTGCTACTGATTCATAGACATCATGGAAAAACATGGGCTGTCCCTGAGCTGAAGGCCCTTGGCTCAAGGGCTCTGAGCACATGTCCGGGGATCCCTGGTGCCTTGTGATTTTTGCAGCTAAGGCTCAGCCTGTACTGAAGAGGAGACTGGCCTATACAGCCTGCCTCAGGGTGGTACAGCTTTCTTCTGTAGAGAGTGGACTTTTGGAAATGGGCCCTTTATCCCATCCACCATCCACCATGGTGCTGTTATGCCTCCACTGACAACAGAGAGCCAACATGAAAAGAGGTTTAGGGTTTTAAAGTAAACAAAAAGATCATTTTGCTCACTGATTAAGTTTGTGTCCTTGCATGGCACCATTACATTGCATTGCAACTCCAATCTCTGCAGCACAGGCACCATCTACAGATCTTGTGTGCTAGTGAGAAGAGGTGCTAACCCAATTTGTGGCCATCAGGAATCTTTTCTCTCTTTCCTTTCCACAAACCTGGAAATAAGTTGAGACTTTGAAGTTCAGAGAGAAGGATGCCTTTGTAAGGATCTTTTCTTTTTAGTCTCCATGTAGCGAGAGTAGAGAGCAGTCTCTTGATTTCTCTATGGCCAAGCACTTAGTCCTCTATTACTCCTTCAAAATGGGGACAGCATTGCTTGGTCCTCTCCCAGTAGTGTTATGGGGGTAAATACATCATAGATGATCTGTGAGCTCTGTTTATGTTCTGTATGATGGAGACCATGCATGAACTGCAGACAGATACCTTCTCCTCTCTATAAAAACTGCAGTTTATCTCTTGCTGCTGTTTCACAGCTTGATCTATGCTTGGTTAGCCATGACATAAAGCACAACTGGACAGTTTAGATGTATAGTACCATTATTGTGAAATTTAAATTACAAAGATAGAAAGCAAATCAAAATAACATGGAGAGAATTTAACATGTTTGATCAGCCTTTCTCCTGCACTTTCTTACTATTTCATTTAAACCAGAGCTGTTTCTTTCCTCCTGTAATAATCACCCACCTCCAAGAAGTGAAAATACACTTTCAAAACTAATAAATGAGAATCTATTTCCAAAGATATTTATTTATGCGCCTGGCACTTCAGGGTTTTTAGAGGGTAATCTCAAACTGTGAGCTCTGCACTGTGTAAATTTAGAAGCGATTTTTCTAAATGTCAAGTATTTATTACATGAAAAAAACATTTGGAGTGTGGAGCAGGTCCCCAGTGATATATGGTGCATTTGGGAAAGGGCTTCTTGGAAGTACAGAAATAATATTTGAGAGATGAAACGCAAATCCTCTGTTTGAAATTGCTCTGTGTACATGGAAAGGAGATTGAACAAAGGTAGAAGGCCAGCTCAGTATTTTGCTTTGTCTCATGCATAAAATAGTGGTTTTCCCAACCTTTTATAACCAAGCCTGTATCAATTTGTCTTTTCTGGGTCCTGCGGCACTTCTACCACCCCTGCTTAGATTGCTGCTCTCTCCTCCTCACCCCCTTAACAGCTCCAGCAGACTTCATTCAGACTGCAGGCAAATAAACCCTGCAGAGTTTATTCATGTAGGATTTCACCCACATAATACCTCACCTTAATGTCAACATATCTCAAAGTGCAAAGTAATAAAGTGAACCTCTCCAACAGGAAGCTGATGATAGGGAGTATAAGGGACAGATCTATTGTAAGAAGCCTGTGATGCCTGTTGTTTTGCTTGGAAATACCAGCCAGCATGGAAGCTGCAGCACTGAGAGAACCATCACAAGCACAGGAAGGACACAAAAAATCTAACATATTTTAAACCAGGAAGCTTTTTCAGGCTGACAGAAGCTGAAGGAATTCCCGCATTCAGACCCTGCTCTTGGTTTGGCTGTCTGTAGTCCATGGTGCTTATACAACACAAATCCCCAGCACTTGGTGGACTATTTGATCTGCTTTTGGGGACCTTCTCAAGCTTAGTATCACAGCCATATACTTCCTTCACCACGGTCCTCAGATGTCATTAGTGAGAATCTCCCATGTCTTCCGTTTGGTATGCTTTTCAGTTAGTATACGATACTCACCTTCCTTTGAAGACTGACTTCGTGCCTCAACCACTAATACTCTGCCAGAGCAAAATACCTAATATAGTTGTTTCTTTGTGTTCGGTCTAGGAATTAAAGTAAGATGCTTTCTATCAGTAGTAACTCTGCAAATGTTTCCCTTCTGCTCTTAAGCCTTTTTTTCTCTTCAGATAAAGTCTTATGTTCTCATTTTACACTGTATTTAGTGAATAGTCTGAAGCTACCATATTACTCCTGACTACTGTTTTGTCTGAGGCTGTCTGTGATACTTTTGGAGGAGCTAAGGAGAGCCCGGCTGTTCCTGGGAAAAATGATGCAGACTGAGTTACACACATGCTGCCACCGTGCTCTTCTGAGTAGCACGTGCCTCCCTGCCAGGCTGCATGCCTGCATGGGAGGGCAGCAGCACAGGGAGCTAAGATGTGCCAGGCTGCATGCCAAAATTGCCATCTCCCTGTGGTCCACCTCACTGATCCCTTCAAAGTGATGAAATGTCCTGCAGAGACCCACCTGGGAGGAGACTACAAATGGGATCTTGGTATGGTGTATGCAGGGCCTATGACTACCCCATCATCAGAGAGATCTCTGCCCAGTCCTTCAGGATCTTGTCAAGTAGTGAGGCCAATCTGTGGACTCTAGCTAGGTTACAATGGCTGAGTCATGGCTGGCACCAGGATACCCAGCTGCATTATAGCCAGTGCTGCTCTTCTGGCATTGGAGGTACTGACCAGTGAAGGTGTAAATGAAGCCAGAGTTCCCACATGTCCTTGATGAGCTGAGTGCCAGGCAGCCATGGGGCAGTAGTAGGGAGGTTCTGCTCCTCTGGTGCCTTCTCTGCTCATCTGAAATCTTGGTGGATGTCTCAGGAGTGAAGAAAAGGGCAGGACCTTCTGCAGTATCCTCACAAACTTTAGTGTTGGGCCCTTCTACAAGAAGGCGGTCTGCCTGCCTTTATGCAGAACATTAGGCTGCTGTGGGGGACAGAAGGGAAGTTGAGGGTTTGAAGGAAGTGCCAAGGGCCTCGAGTGAGAAGAAAGAACAACAGCACACAACTTCAACAATATGTATCTATTTGCTCATTTGAAAATTGAAAAATCCAGGGGGAGAAAAAAAAAAACAAACAACCAAACATAAACACAACAAATTTAACAAGGAATGGTGGCTCTAACAAATTCCAAACAAAGTATTTTGAGGTCCTACAGGGAGACATTAATAAAGGACTATGGGGCTAAAGCCCTTTCACATTATCCCCACACACCTCCCCATGGGGTGCAGCCCTCCACAGCCTTACCGCTGCTGGTGTAGCCACAGCTTTTCTGGTGATCTTTCCCCTGTACACCACAAGAGAAACATGGACATACTAGAGAGAGTCCAGCCACAAAGGTGGTTAAAGATCTGGAGCATCTCACATATAAGAAAAGGATGAAAGAGTTGGGATTGTTTAGCCTGGAGCAAATACAAATATACAAGTATGTGAAGGGAGAGTGTAAGGATGACAGAGCCAGGCTCTTCTCAGCGGTGCCCCAACTGGAACACAGTTCCACTTGTGCAGTGGGCACAAACTGGAACACAGGAGGTTCCCTCTGAACATCAGGAAACACGTTTTCACTGTGAGGGTGACTGATCACTGGCACAGGTTGTCCAGGGAGGTTGTGGAGTTTCCATCCTTGGAGATACTCAAAAGCTGCCTGAACAGAGTCATCAGTAACTGGCTCTAGGTGGCCCTGCTTGAGCAGGAGGTTAAACCAGGTGACCTCCGGAGGTGCCTTCCACCCTCAGCCTCTCTGTGATTCTGTACTGGAGCCAGATCAAGGCCAGGCCAGGACATCAGGCCAAAGTGGAGGTCAGGATTAGGCCCAGTGAGGGCAACTGGTGTCCAACACAACCTGTTCTACCCTGGGTCCTCCTTGCCTTTCTTTAAGATAGCAGTAACCTTTACTTTCCTTCAGTCTTCAGACACCTATCCCAGTCACCATCATCCTTTGACAATAATTGAAGGTGGCCTCAGAATGACATCAGCCAGTTCCCTCAGCACTGATGGATCCATCCTGTCAGGGCCCAGGGATTTATTCATTTGCAGTTTGCTTAAGTATTCTCTGACATGATCCTCTTCCACCAAGAGTACATCTTCCTTCCTCCAAACTTTCACCCTTGTCTCTGGGGATTCCTGAAGTTGGATCTTGTTAGAAAAGACTGAGGTGAAGAAAACATTCAGTACCCCAAGCCTGTCCATGACCTGTGTCACCAAGACTCCTGCCCCTTTCCGCAGCAGGCCCACATTTTCACTAGTCTTTTTGCCCCTTATGTATTTATGGAAGCCATTCTTATTGCTCTTGACATCCATTGCCAGCCAGACTCAACTCAGGATTGCTTTGACTCTTTCCTAACCATGTCTGTATACTCAATGTCTCTATATTTCTCACAGGTAAACTACCCTGATTCTACATTCTGTAGACGTTTTAATGTCAGAGTTATGCCAGGAACTCCTTATTAATCCACATAGGCCTCCTGGCATTTTTGCTTGACTTCCTGTTCTTTGGGATGGGCTGTTCTTGAGCATAAAGGAGGTGATCATTGAATATCAAACAGCTTTCTTGGACGTCTCCTCTTTAGGGTCCTATCCCATGGGACTCATTCAAGCAGATTCCTGAAGAGGCCAAAGCCTGCTGTCCTAAAGGTCAGGGTTGTGATCTTGGTTTTTGCCATGCCCTCTGCTCTCAGGATCCTGAACTCCACCATCTCTTGGTCACTGCAACCACGGCAGACTTTGTCTTTCACATCCCCAATGAGTCTTTACTTGTTTGTAACTATGAGGTCCAAGAGAACACCTCTCCTTGCTGGCTCCTCTGTCACTTGGGTTGGGAAGTTGTCATCGATGCTCTCCAGAGAATGTGAGGCTACTTTTAGCTGTTTGTAGAAGGCCTTATCTACTTGTTCTTCCTGATCAGAGCAGACACCCTCTACACTGGGCACCTCCTTCCCCATACAGGTTCCTGATGCCCTGGGCTGAGGCTGCCCCAACTGTCCTTCCACACCAGCCTGCCCTGCTCCCTGGCTGGGGGAGGTGAGATGGGCCCTGGATGGCTGGGCCCTGCCCTGCCAGCCTGTGTGGGGACAGCCTGCAGTGCCTGTTCATCTGATGACAGTGTAAGTCAAGGTTTGCAGATAGAGACCCTGTGTTTTATTAGTCTATCTAATAAATTTGGGGAGGAAATTGGCAAACTTTCATCTGAAAACTCTTCTTCATGTCTAAAATAGATGCCATGAAGATCGAAGCAATTGCTCCAAGTTCAATTAGGTACATAGGAGCTCTGCTACCTAAAGGAAAAGGCAGCTAGATAATTATGGGTTAAAGGAGAGAAATGCTAAGAACCTATCTTGAAAATGACAGAGAGAGGCAAGTAATTTACAGTCTCTGTGGAAAGTGGAGAGGTCAGTGGTGAAGAGGATGTAGCAGCTGCATGTACTGAAATTCAAAATCAAGTCAGGAAGGAAAAATAACCTGAAAATCCATTTCAATCAAGTTGAACATTGAAAGGGAGCTTTCCTTAAATGTAGGTAGCAATTGGAAAA
>NW_020799095.1:30902566-31021479 GCF_003259725.1 Athene cunicularia | reverse complement strand
AAAGAAAAGAAAAGAAAAGAAAAGAAAAGAAAAGAAAAGAAAAGAAAAGAAAAGAAAAGAAAAGAAAAGAAAAGAAAAGAAAAGAAAAGAAAAGAAAAGAAAAGAAAAGAAAAGAAAAGAAAAGAAAAGAAAAGAAAAGAAAAGAAAAGAAAAGAAAAGAAAAGAAAAGAAAAGAAAAGAAAAGAAAAGAAAAGAAAAGAAAAGAAAAGAAAAGAAAAGAAAAGAAAAGAAAAGAAAAGAAAAGAAAAGAAAAGAAAAGAAAAGAAAAGAAAAGAAAAGAAAAGAAAAGAAAAGAAAAGAAAAGAAAAGAAAAGAAAAGAAAAGAAAAGAAAAGAAAAGAAAAGAAAAGAAAAGAAAAGAAAAGAAAAGAAAAGAAAAGAAAAGAAAAGAAAAGAAAAGAAAAGAAAAGAAAAGAAAAGAAAAGAAAAGAAAAGAAAAGAAAAGAAAAGAAAAGAAAAGAAAAGAAAAGAAAAGAAAAGAAAAGAAAAGAAAAGAAAAGAAAAGAAAAGAAAAGAAAAGAAAAGAAAAGAAAAGAAAAGAAAAGAAAAGAAAAGAAAAGAAAAGAAAAGAAAAGAAAAGAAAAGAAAAGAAAAGAAAAGAAAAGAAAAGAAAAGAAAAGAAAAGAAAAGAAAAGAAAAGAAAAGAAAAGAAAAGAAAAGAAAAGAAAAGAAAAGAAAAGAAAAGAAAAGAAAAGAAAAGAAAAGAAAAGAAAAGAAAAGAAAAGAAAAGAAAAGAAAAGAAAAGAAAAGAAAAGAAAAGAAAAGAAAAGAAAAGAAAAGAAAAGAAAAGAAAAGAAAAGAAAAGAAAAGAAAAGAAAAGAAAAGAAAAGAAAAGAAAAGAAAAGAAAAGAAAAGAAAAGAAAAGAAAAGAAAAGAAAAGAAAAGAAAAGAAAAGAAAAGAAAAGAAAAGAAAAGAAAAGAAAAGAAAAGAAAAGAAAAGAAAAGAAAAGAAAAGAAAAGAAAAGAAAAGAAAAGAAAAGAAAAGAAAAGAAAAGAAAAGAAAAGAAAAGAAAAGAAAAGAAAAGAAAAGAAAAGAAAAGAAAAGAAAAGAAAAGAAAAGAAAAGAAAAGGAGAACTCTCACAAAAGACACAGCCCACTTAGAAAGAACAATGAAAGGAACTAGTAGAACTTGACAGGAGTCATGTCCAATTGGAAAAACCAGAAAACTGTGGGAAATGAAAAGTAGATCTCCAGTGAGATAGGTCAGATACAAGTTTGAGACGCAAGTTCCTAATAAAACTTTCAAACACATCCAAGCCATGATGTCTGCCAGAAATTCAGTGCAGCTTCAAGTGAGACAGTCAAGAGGTTGAAGGATTACTCAGCAAAGATAAAGCCATAGGAAAAAAACTAGCGTGAATACAGCTCATTAAGAACAGGATGAAGCAGCCCCCTGTGAAAGATGAAGAACAGTCTCAAACTGAAGACGTTTTGGAAGAAATCAATACATTGACAGGTAAGAAGAAGGCAGAACAGCAACCATCAAATGGGTCTGGAGTAACTCAGCATGAAACTGCTGATTTGCTTGTTGCATTGCCTATGGTGTCAGAGGAATAGTCAATGGCCAGTATAACCTCAGACTCTAAAAAAGGCTCCAGGGTGATGCTGAAATCTATAGAGCAATAAATCTAACGTTTTTGCTGGGCAAAATCAGAAGGAACTGTAAGAGCAGCTGTGCTGGGTAGGATTCCACATTCATTTTTTCCTGAGGAAGTCATGCCTCATGAATCTGGTGGAAATTACAGGATTTTACAAGTTTTGTGGGTAAGGGTGATGCAGATGGAAGGCTTTGTCAAAAGCTTTTGCAAAATGACCACTGCAGATTTCTAAGCAATACAAAGGGCAGGTTCTCCCTATTTTAAGGTAGAAAGTAGGAAATGACAGAAATAATAGAGAGCCTTCACTGTGAAATGAAGCTGTCACTGGGCTCCCACAAGTATTTGCACACTGGACTCTACCATTTAATATATTCCTCAGCAATCTAGGAAAGGATGACTAGTAGGTTGACTAAAGTTTTCGGTTGGTACAAAATTATTAAGGGCAATCAATATTAGCACCAAGCTCAAAGTTGTAGAAGGATATTATTGTCCTGGATGACTGGGTGATCAAACAGTGAATGAAAATTTAATGTCAATGACAGCAAAGTAGGGGGAAAAAATAACCCACAGGTATTAGTCTTTAGGAAATAGATCTTTGACTCACTGTGGATAACTTTCTGAAAACATCAGCCCAGTACTGAGCAGTGATCAAAAAAGCAGAGGGGATATTTTTACTTACTTTGAAGGTAACTGAGCACAAAACAGTAGTTCCCATTATGTCACTCTGTGTTGCTCCAATGCCTGTGTCTTGAAGACTGCTTGTTGTCTCAGTCATCTTGTTTTAAACAGATTATAGCAGAACTAAAATGAGGAGAAGAGTGATGAGGATTATGAGGGTTACAGGATGGCTTCTTGATAAGAAGACGCTATAAATGTTAGAAACATGCAGAAGTGATGGAGAGGAGCTACTAGAGAAGTCTGTCAAATGAGGGGTGGCATGAAAGCGTTGAATGCAGAATGATTATTTACTATGTTTCATAACACAAGAACTACTGGAAAGTCAACAACATGATCAGACAGTGAGGATAAAATAATCAAAAGAAAATGTTTTTCCCTGGTACCCTGTCAAATTATGAAATACAGGCTGTGAGAAGCCAAAAATGTAAAAGGATTCAAATCAGGTCAGACAAGTTCATCAATGCTCTGAATAAAACCACCGGCTCAAAAAGCTCCTGATTTTCTGTTTGCCTGAAAAAATAAGTTTATTCCAGGGATTTTAGCCCCATTTCTTACACCTTTTTCCTCAGCAAGGACTGTAGAACACCAGGTGGATCGCTGGTCTGACCCAGTATGGCTGTTCATACGTTGTTGGAGAGCACTGGCCTTTACTTACCCTCCCATCTGCCAGGCCACAACTGTCTATGGATTCTTTTCATGACCAATCGGTACAACTCAATATAATGAAGCTAAGTTTTCTGGGGGAGGTGAGCCTTTCCCTCTGCTCAGCCCCGGTGAGACCCCTCTGCAGTTCTGTGTCCGGTTCTGCGCTCCCCAGTAAAAAAGAGATGGATGTACTGGAACAAGTCCAGCCAAGGGCCATGAAGACAATGAAGATCTTGGAGCATCTGATGTACAAGTAAAAGCTGAGAGAGCTGGGACTTTTCAGCCAGAAGAGAAGGCTCAGGGGAATCACATCAATGTGTATAAACACCTGATAGAGGGAGTACAGAAGATTCAGTATTCATAGAGACAATGGACATGAATTGATGTTTAAATATACGAAACAACTTTTTCACTCTGAGAGTAACTGAACACCAGAACAGGAATTGGCCAGGATAGAAGCATATCCTACCAATGCAAGAATTCACCACTTCAGACCTGTCCTAGGTCACACTCAAATATTTTTAGATTAAAGCAGCAGAGAAAGTGCTTTGTGCTGTGGTTGGCAGGAGTGGAACAGGCATGAACATCTACAGCTGCCCAACTGCTAGGCACTAAGGTCTGATGGGGAAAGCTAGAGGCAGCAAACCTGTCATGCACTCCAGCAAACATCATCAAAGAAGGACTGTTGGAGCAGAAGGTGTGTTTGCAATTTACCATCCCCAATTCACACAATAAGCTTTAAAAATATGATTGCATTAGTTTACAGTAGGTGGGAGCCAAATTATTTTTCCAGGATTTAAACATTAACTAGGGATGGGGATGGAAACCTGGTCTGCATGTGGAGCACTTCAGCCAGCAAAACCACCTCGTATTACTCACGTTGCCAAGTATAATAAAGCTGGTTATATAAAAGGGCAGAGCTTTTCTAGAGTGTACATTTCTTGGGCATCCGTAAAATCTATAGAGTGTCTTATGTTGGGAGATCTGGGCTTAAAACCCTGCTCCTAATTTGGAAAAGATGGACTTTGAATCTGGGTCCTTCCCAGCCCTCATACATAGCCTCCACCCAGCTGCCTGGTACAGACGCAGGCACCCATCTGTGCTGGATTTGTGTGTGGTGGGGTTTTGGTAGCAGGGGAAGGGGCTACAGTGGTGGCTCCTGTAAGAAGCTTTGAGAAGCTTCCCTGGCTCCAAGTCAGACCTGTCTCTGGCCAAGACTAAACCAATTAGTGACAGTGGCTGCACCTCTATGATAACATATTTAAGAAGGGGAACCTGAGAGGAGGAGGAGTTGTGAGGGCGATACCTATGCAAACACCAAGGTCAGTGGAAGAAAGAAGGAGGGGGGCGGGGGTGGGGGGCTGGGGGGTGGGGAGGCAGTGCTCCAGGGCAGAGACTCCCCTGCCACCCATGGTGAGAGGGCAGGCTGTCCCCCTGCAGCCCATGGAGGTCCGCAGAGGAACAGATGCCCACCTGCAGCCTATGGAGGATCCCATGTCAGAGCAGGTGGCTACATCTGAAGAAGGCCGGAACTCTGAGGGAAGGCCAAGCTGGAGCAGGCTGTTGCTGGGAAGACTGCAGTCCATGGCAGGGACCCACACTGGAACAGTTTGTGAAGCTGGAGGAGCCCCCTCCCCGCTACCAAAACCCCACCACACAAAAATGCAACACATTTCACTCCTCACCTCTCTGAATCACATATCCAAGAATTATCATTAATATCCACATTCATCACACAATTTTCACAAACTTCACTCACGTCAACAAAAAAAAAATTACTTCCCCACACCAAAATTAGAATAACATCATCACAATACTGAACAAAAATACACAATCCACCCCTTATCCTTCCACCGCAATTGCAACAACCTAAATTCCCATGTTGATTCTACTAATGCTGTTCAGTCCATGTTTTACTTGTTACCTCTCCCAATTACTATCCTTATCTCAAATTCCTCATGCCCAATGCTGGACCCCACAAAAGGACTGTCCTAGTTTAAGCCCAGAGGGCAATTGAGCATCATGCAGCTCATTCCTTTCCCCTCAGGGATGGGGAGGAAAAAATAAAACAAAAGGCTCAGAGATTGAGACAAGGACAGGGAAGGATGACTAGTAATGATAATAGTCATGGGCAAAAGGCAGAGTCAAGTGGCGAAGAAAAAAATCAATTTAATTTAAACACCACCAACACTTAACAATCAGAGTAGTACAGTGAGAAATACAACCACATCTTAAAAACACCTTCCAACTACCCTTCCCTTCTTCCCAGGCTCAGCTATGCTCCCAATTTCTCTACCTCCTACACTCTCAGCAGCGCAGGAGGGCAGGGGATGGGGGTTGTGGTCAGTTCATCATCCATAATCTCTGCCACTTCTTCCTCCTCAGGGGGAAGACTCCTCACACTCTTCCCTTGCTCCAGCATAGTGTCCCTCTCATGGGACAATCCTCCATGAACTTTCTCCAACATGAGTCCTCCATGAACTCTCCATGAACTGCTCCAGTGTGGGTCCCTGCCATGGGCTGCAGTCCTCCCAGCAACAGCCTGATGCAGCTTGGGCTTCTCTCAGAGTCCTGGCTTTCTTCACGTGAAGCCACTTGCTCCATTGTGGGATCCTCCACGGGCTGCAGGTGGGCATCTGCTCCAATGTGGACCTCCACGGACTGCAAGAGGATAGTCTGCCCGCTCACCATGGGTGGCAGGGGAGTGTCTGATACAGTGCACCTCCACCCTCCTCCTTCTTTCTTCCACGGTCCTTGATGTTTGCATAGGTATTTCTCTCACAACTCCTCCTGCTCTCAGGTTCCCCTTCTTAAATACGTTATCATAGAGGTGCAGCTACCATTGCAAATTGGCCTGGCCTTGGCCAGAGGTGGGTCTGACTTGGAGCCGGAGGAGCTTCTTGAAGCTTCTCACAGGAGCCACCACTGTAGCCCCCTCCCCTGCTACCAAAACCCCACCACACAAACCCAGCACACTGTCTGAACCTCTCCTAAATTCTTGTACTGGGTCTGTCTGGGGTGAAGTTAATTGCCTTCCCAACAGCCCCTATGGTGCTGTGTTCTGGATTTGTGGCTAAGATGGTATTGGTGACATGGCAACGTTTTGGCTGTTGCTGAACAGTGCTTGCACAGCATCAAGGCTTTCCTCTTTGTTTCCCAGTCTGCCCCCTCAACGAGTAGTCTGGGAGCAGGAAAGACATTGGGAGGGGACACAGCTGGGACAGCTGACCTGAACCGATCAAAGGGATATTCCATACCATGCAACATCATGCTCAATCAGCTCAGTCATCAGCAATAAAGACTGAAGTAAAGGAAGAAGAAGGAAGGGTTTTGATTTCCAAGGTGGCCATTGTTTGGAGAACAGCTGGGCATCTGTCTGCCAGTGAGAGGTGGTGGATGATTGCTTTAGTTTTTCTTAGGGTTTCCCCCCCTGACCTTTTCTTCATTAGTTAAACTGTCTTTATCTCCACCCACATATTTTCTCACTTTTGTTTTTCTTGTTTTCTCCCCTGTCCTGCTGGAGGTGATGGTGGTGACTGAGTGGCTGTGTGGGTGCTTGACTGCTGCCCAGATTCAACCCACCACTCTTCTCCATCCTGGACGTGTGCTTATTTGCTGTCTGCCAAGTCTGAGACATCTTATTGGACTTCAGAATCACAGCCATTAGCAGAGAATAACTGCAGAGCAATTCTTGGAGAAAGCTGCAACTCTTCCCTTTGTGGCCATACCATCCTGTATGGTACACTGCAGTCAAGGCTCCACCTTGGAGAGGAGCAATGCTCCGCATAGGCGGTCTTCCCCTTGCAGTTCATGTAACCCACCACAGGGAGACAGCTGCAATACGTCTCTGAAAAAGAAATGGGCCGAAAATGTCAGGCTGAGGAGTTTGTATGGAAACTATTATACACCACTGTGCAGAGATTTGGCTGCTGTGGACTTGCCCTTTTCTGAACCAATGAGTTTGGCTGCTGCAGGCTGAAGCTTATAAGGAGCTTTGACCTCTGGCCAGTTCATGGGCCTGAGGAATAGCCTTGGACTGGGTTGTGAGGGGGCCTGTTAGCAAGAGCATCGCTGTCCTTATTACAGAAGAAAGCAACTGTGGAATGAAGGATGTAATATGTTGTAGAGAGAGAAGGGTCCCATGGTTAAAGCAGCTCTACACCGTGTTGCAGAACCAGATTTTTTTCATGCTTGTGCTATAGCTTTCCTGGCCAAGGCTGGGAATTTCACTTAAACTGTGCTTTGCCTTGGTACCCCTGAATGCCTGAGCTTCATTTTGTGGGAACTTGATCTGACATCTAGACTAGGAAAATACCTGGATCTGAAATCAGTGTTTCTTAAAAGTACACAGTACTAACCAGCCTCACACCGACCCCTGAGGTTAGCTTCCACTTATGAGCTGTGCTCCATGGTCCCATGTGAAAAACAGGGCTGATAAATACCCCACTTCTCACAGGGGTGTTGTAAAGAACCATGAAGAACAACAGAGGGTACCCTTGAGGAAATTAAAAATTCAGACTCTTTAAAGCACATAAATAAACTGGGCGAACATACACACAGGAGGTCTGAAAATACTCTGGCAGTGAGTGGTGGTGATTCCTGAAATGGATATGTGCACTGAATGAGACAAGGTCCATGAACTGAAGTATGTAGCATTATGAATGAGCACAAAGGGACCAAATGACGATTGAAGCTATCATTTTATTTTTGGTACTTCCTAATTCTTCATACCTGGCTGCACTCAATCAAATGTCTCTTAGAGCAGTTTACTGTATGCAAATGACTTTAAAATTTTCAGTAATAGCCAGCCTTCCCTTCCCCTGTGGAAGGATTTGCAATTAAAATCTCTGGTACTTACCTGCTGTTAGGGCACCAGTGAGATTCTCTATCCAGCCATTCAGCTGCTCATCCTTGTCAAATGTGGGGATTTATATTCCCCGGACACCCCCCCTTTCCACAGTTGGCATAAGCAAGCCCTGTCCAGGAGCAGAAGCCTCCCAGCACCAGGTGTGCCCCATCAGCATGTGATCTCCACACAGCATGGGTCCTTGGTGACTGCTGCCAACAGTCCAATGACAGGGATGTCAGCCACAAGTTTCTCCATGCTCTGTGGGTCCCTAGAGGTGATTGAGAGTCTACAGAGTATGTTTTAATTGACTCGTGGGAGAACAGACCAGTCCCAAAGTGCCCAGTAACCCACTTACATGTGGGATTTTGCACCTGAAAATAGGACTTTGAGCATGAGCCCTGTAAGTACTCCAGCCACAGGCGGCACTGGGCATCCTGCCTGACATGGTGAGATTTGGCTCAGACCCCTTTTAGGAGGTTTCACACAGTCTGTGGGGCAGCTTGGTGCTGTGGGGTAGCACCCTGCAGTCTCAGGCACAGAGGGGGACGGGAAGGGAAGGGAAGGGAAGGGAAGGGAAGGGAAGGGAAGGGAAGGGAGAGGGAGAGGGAGAGGGAGAGGGAGAGGGAGAGGTAAATAAGAGAGTGGATGGAGGGAAAAGTATATTTGCTGTATACTAAAGCAGACAAACTGGATGGCAGAAGAAATGTATTAACTACATGTTCCCAGGGGCTTGGAATAAAGAGTCTCTGCTAATAGTTTTCATATTTTGTAAGATTACTTTAAAAAAGCAAAGGAAAAGAAGGCAAGCTTCTGGCTATATGAAGCAAAATCGACTAAATATGAGGCTTCTTAATTATCTGGAGGATTCATATTATTTACTGTGAGTACAGCTCACACATTTGGAGGTAGTCACTGCATAAACTCATGGAAGCAGCTTCACAGTGCTCATTGGAGGGTAGGACAAGTGCCTGACCACTGGTAGGGGCTGCCCTGCTTGGTACAGCTGCTGCCTGCAGTTATTAGGATGTGAAATACAGTTCTGAAGTCAGCTGCTGGCTCAACACTAAGCAGCTTTCAGTGATTATATGTGACGAGCATAAGCCTGGTGTGCCTAGATCAAACACTGAGAAGTTTACACAGTCACCATCCTCTCTCCCTTTTACTGTGAGGGTACTCTTGCACTCGCACAGAGTGTGGCCTTTGGAGGCTTCCTGCAATCTTCCTATCCCCTTGGCAGCTAGGCTTTATTTTTATTTATTTTTATTTATTTTTCTATTTTTCCCATGATTGAAAGCTCTGCCACATACTTCTCTTTGCTCTGAGCCAGGAATAACTCCTTTGCTGCACTCTCAGTGCTTGGTACAGTCACTTCTTTCATCTACTGGGTGAAGCAATCAAAGGTGACAGAAAAGCAGCGAGCCAGGTAGATGGTGTCAGAGGGAAAAGCAACATCTGAAAGACTGTCACAATTCAGATAATCTCCAGCAGTCGATGTGCATTTCAGAAAACACTCTGTGCTGGGGGTCTCTGCCCAGAGCCATTGATGGTCCCCACTGTGCCCTGGTGGGGCTGGCTCCCCCTGCCCACGTGCTGCCAGATGCCACTGTCCAGGGCTCTCACACTGCTTCAACTGCAAAAAATTACAATAAGCATTGGCCCAACATCTTCAATGCCTAGATCCAGAAAGACTTCAGTAGTCTGCAATAGGCAGGACATGAGCACCTTACCCTGTCTTACCCTGAAAGGTTGTAGACACCTATTAAGTGTTCAAAATGAGCTATTGCACATGCCCAGAGCTGTCACTGTCACAGAAAGCATCTCCCATGCAAGTTCATTTGTGCTTTTTTAATCATTTTAGATGTTGATACATAGTAGAAAACCTGGTGTCTGTAACCTCTGCGGCCTGAAAGAGGATGGGTTCACTCTTTTTAATGAGACTATCCTGCTCACCACACTGTAGACCAGGTTGAATCTGTTCCACTTTGCAGCAAGCAGTAGCTGAGGCTTGGATCCAGGCACTCTCCTCGGGGTCACTTATGGCCCTTTTGCATGGAATTGTCACCAGAACAAACACAGGACCATCTGTGGGACTTTTTTCTCAGGTGAGCACCTAAAGCACCAAGCCAGACAGGCACATATCCCAGCCTAATGGGTTTGTATGCTCTGCTAAACAGCAGCCCAAGTGTGGTGTAATGGGGAAGAGAAAACTCCCCTCTGGATTGACTGGAGGTGGAAATGAGAGGTTTAAGTCCTCTGTGAGCGCTTACTAGAGAAAAGTAAGGTAGGAAGAGCACCACCACACCTTGTTCGAAAAACTAGGCGCTTTTCTGCTGTGAACAGCTTCAGCACTTCTCCCTGGGAAGTTCAAAGATGTAAACTGCAATCACACCTAGGCCCCCACCTCCAGGTTGCTGGATACCTGTGTGTCTGAGCTGTACAAGATTTCAGCATACCCCAGGCACTGCCCACCTTTCTCTTTAGCAGCTTGGCTGATTTCCTAACCTGATGCTGCAGGCAACGGGATGAAAAAAGTGGACTCCTACTGCCCCCTCACTCCAGTGCCTGCACTACATCTGGTTAGTCTTGCACTGAAGCAAAGGGAAGAACTGCTAAGGATTTTTTTTCATCCCTATCAGATGGGGATAACAGTAAGTTTTTTCTTACAGATCAGTTCCCAAGTGCTTGTGAGTGTACAACATGAACTACCACCATTTCCTTGAATGAGGACTGAATGCAAGGAAGCAGGCTTTATAGGAGTGATGCACAACAGAGTAGCTACTTTTGCAAGGCAAGAGCTGTGCTGAGGTTTTGACTTGTGTTTTAATTTCAAATCTTGGTCTGCAGATAAATTTTCTAAGTGCTCACAGAGGACTCCAACCTTTCAATTCTGCCTCCCAGAAGACTATGGCAGGCCAGATGGGAGTTTTCTCTTACCCATACTGCTGCACTAAAGCTGATGCTCAGCAGAGAAGATGGTGGTTCTCCTTTTTTAAAAGGGGTTTAAATGCTAGAATCAAGTTACCAGTGAGGCAAGTTATCTTTCTATGCATTCCCTTTAAATACCTCTCCTAACTCCCACTCCATGTGAAGCTTTCCTTTAGCTTCTGCAATACAGACAAGCCCTTTGGGAACTAGTCTTTCCTGGAAAATGAAGTCAATGCATCAAGTCAGCTGGTAACTTTGCAAAGGTGCTGTCTTAGATAAGGACTTGCATGAACTGTGTCACAGCTACTTAACTACTACGTTTTACAGAGCTGAGTTTTAAGGTAGTTTGGGCATTCTTAGCCTTTGGTAACCCAGTTAACTAGTATATGGAAGCAAGATTAATTTTTATTAGCTTGAAGTATCATATTTTATTCAAGTGATAAGAAATATCATAATACATTATGCATCTGCCAGTTATATTCCATTTTAGTTGGTTCCAAAACCTAAGCAGTAAATGAGTAATAGTTTATCTAGTTAAACTTTAAAAACAGCATTCCACACAACCAATACTGGAGATGTCAACCGTATAGTAATTCCAGCATTATGTTGTTATGGCTTTCCAGAAAGTCATAAAGTTAACAAATTAGAACACATCAAGAGCCATTTTCCAAAGGTTTATTGAAGTAGCGACAGGTTGCTCATACTGTGCTGGAAAAAGCAGTTTTATTGAATTCAGATACTTAAAAACAGTATTGCAGCACAAGATATTGCTATTTGTAAACTAGACTCCATTGTAAACTCTAATCCTTCAGGGAGAGTCAGTTTGCAAGATCTAAGACCTATTTCCTAGCATAATAATCTTGCGCTCATGGAAAAACTGCAGAAAGGCACTTGAAAGCTGTTTCTTCCTTTAAGACATGGACTTTTTAAATCTTGCTGGTAAGAATTTCTCCTGCATTAATAGGTATGCATCTTCACTTCAGCTTTACTCCAAGTCATCATGATGCTGAGAAGTCTCATTAATAACCTGTTGAAAAACAGAGACACTTTCATTAAGTTTTAGCAGTAAGATTGTGGCTTTTTTATAGTTAAAATTGGAACATCCAGTACTACAGAAATGTGAACAGGTGGGTATCAATTCTCTCTTATGAATGAGAAGTTCTAGCTGGTAAATAGAGCACAGAAACTATTTCAGCTTTACTTAGTCTGAACACAGTGTCTTGTCCCAAACAGGTACCTCTATTTACTGCCATGTTTTCCTCAGGTGATGTGAGAAATCTTTTGAGAATTTGCTAACTCAGCTGAACTTGAATACTCCTTACACAGGTAACTGCCAGCCACTTAAGGTTTTACTATCAGAAGAATTTTGTGATTGTTTCCACAGAAGTCTGTTTGCTACATCTGCATGTTCAGCCATGCAGCTCAGACTGCCAGATGCTGTTCAAAACTGAAGAGCATTTTAAGGCAACCAGCTGTGAAAGAAATAAAATCAAAGTTACCACCAACCTGTCCATCTCTAGTTTCGACGGTCTTAATTAGAAGTGTCCTCTTTGAGTGAGTATCAACCATTGGCTGAGACTCAATGTTGGTTTCTGCAGAAGAAAATGTATTATTACCAATAGTCTAGATGAAGTGTCTCCTCATAAAAATGAAGTGTAACAGGTTTTAGTGTCTACTTTCAGAATTCCAATTTAGTATATGAAGAAGTCTCCTGTTCTGAATAAGCAAATATTCTCCCTTTTCTCCCTGGTCCTCTTAAAGTACCTTCAGCAAGCATACAAACAAATCACTCACTACATACTGATAATTAAAAATATCTGTGCACACGAACAAAGTAGCTCCTACCATCCAAATACTGCAGTTATATCTAAAGAAAACATTTACACAGAACTGCATTTATACAAGTTCAAGTACACAAGTAAAAGGAACTATCTAGAACCCTTTTGCTAATGATAGAACAACTGTCTAAACTGAAGTAGCAGAAACAGCTTACCTCTCAGGTTCAAAGAAGCAAAGGTTGGAATAGGCATGTTAATCCTGAAGGAAAAGAAGAAATGGATAAAATCAGACATGGGTATAGAGAGTCTTCTAGTAATTGCTGTTTAGAAAAGTATCTGTGTGTCATTTTTTTACCTGCTCTCTTCACCCTCCAGCAGTTTTCTGTAGGTGGCAATCTCAATATCAAGAGCCATCTTTACATTCAGCAGGTCCTGGTACTCGCGGAGATGGCGAGCCATTTCTTCCTTCATGTTCTGAATCTCATCCTGCAGACGGCCAATAGTGTCTTGGTAGTTAGCAGCTTCAACAGCAAAATTCTCCTCCATTTCACGCATTTGGCGCTCCAGGGATTCATTCTGGAAGAGAATAATGAAGTCAAACACTGCTGCAGTTCAGCCACTGTTCTTCACCCTCAAGGCCCTCAATTTTTTAAAAGGGAAGTTGAGTTATGTTAGCATCCTTTCTGAAAATTCCCAGATATGTCCCAAATTTGTCACTTCCTTTTCTTCCCCTTGCAAAGTCTCAGTGGGTTACTCTGCTACTTGACCTGAGGTGTGCCATGTATTTGTTCTACCATGTGCCAAAATAATCCCTTACAGTAAGTCCAACACATGCAGCAGAAGTCAGAATGCAGGCAGTCCTCAGTGAAGGGAATTGTAGGTGTACTACACACAGTTAAATCCATTTCAAGACAGCCTTTAAGGCAGTCAGGTTCTAGTAACAGCAGGATTTGCACCTCCTTTCCACTGCTCCCCCAGCTTTTTTTATACCTTCAGCTGTACCTGACAGACAAGCCACAAACACTTTCTTTGAAAGTGTTACATAAACAGTGAATGTTATAGCAAGAGAATGAACTCACATTTTATAGTTTAAGACTAGCTCAGTATACCAATCTAACCAGTGCACTGTAGTCCCCAGCATCCTTTTCAAAAAGTACTAGTATGCTGCTTTATTGCATGGGAGATCAGCTGCATTGGTATCTGTATTAACAATTAAACTTCAGTGCAGTGCTTAAAGCTGCAAAGGGAAGAATGTCCCAACAACTGCAGTCTTCTACTTACGCTTCCCTTAAGGGCATCCACTTCGCAGGTGAGAGATTGAATCTGTCTGCGGTATTCATTAGCTTCTTGTTTGGCCTGGCGCAGGGCATCATTGTTTCTGTTAGCAGCTTCAGAGAGATCTGCAAACTGTGGAAATCCCCAGTTTGGTTAGTGTAACACTTCAACAGAAATGGTATAACAGACTTCTTTTAGACACTGGCAACTGAAGCCATGGCAAGCCTTAACACCTGAAACATTTAAATATTAGCATTGCTCTTAAAATGCCTTTCTATTTCTAATTGTTAAACTGGAATTCATAGTTAAGCCTTTCCTATTTGTTTCCCCAGCCTGTATGTCTCCCAACTTTTCATCATTTTTTCATCCATTCCTTTCTCCAGTATTTCATCCAACATCTGCTTTCAGGTACAAGCACAGGAAAAACTCCAAGTATGAATCCATTATTCTGATGCTGTAGTTATGGCACAAAATAATGTTTTCAGCCATACTCTTTCCAGACTAGGAGTTTAAAGAAGACCCTTTACCATGGCTGTGTTCATGTCCAGCAGAGACACAGAGGAAACACTGAGTGCTACAGCAAAGTTGTTATGTACAGTTCCAAGTACCCAATAGATCTGAACAGATTTTACTTACTTTGGACTTGTACCACTCTTCAGCTTCCTGAAGATTCTTAGCAGCAACGCTTTCATACTGTTGGCGAACGTCACGCAGGGCAGCAGTAAGATCAGGCTTAGAAACATCCATATCAATCTGGATGTGCTGTTCCTGGAGCTGGGCCTGCAGTTCTCGGATTTCCTTAGAGAGAAGCAGACACTCGGTGTTATTATACACAACATAGAAAGCATATGCGGGTGAGGACTCTGGGCCAGAATCAGTGAAGAGCTTACTTGCTCACTAGACTGTCAGCATCTAATTACAGACCTCAATTCCGCTTACCTCATCATGAAGCTTCTTCAAGAAGACAATCTCCTCTTGCAGGGACTCAACTTTGCGCTCAAGATCAAGACGTGCCAGGGAAGCATTGTCAACATCCTGACCAGAGAGAAGAATGATTAGCAATTTTACAAACTGATGCAGACAAGTCTTCTATGGCAAGTTCAGTAGCATACAGACTGATGCAACATTTGACCTTTTTGGCAAGACAATATGAAATCAAGAGCTGTGAAAAACCTCTTTTGGCCACCTCCTACCCCAGCCTCAGAGACCACTATACGCACCTTTATTGTGATTTTGGGGAACTATACAGCATATGTAGACTACTTTATCTTTGCCAACATATGGCTGACCATACTCAAGGGCACACAGATCATGGTGGGTGTAAACTCTGCTTGAAGATGAAGCAGGTACTTGGGTCAGAAGCCAGCTATAAGATATTTTAGCTTGACTACACTGAAAAAGAGTTAGTCTTGCAATCTGCAATCTTCCATTTTTTCCAGTGAGGCTTAAAATTGCAACCCATGTACCTGAATGCCTATCAGTGGGCTTAATTTCTGGTTTACTTCTTATGGACTCCTTGGTGATTGGCCACAGAGCACTCTGGGTCCACAAACCACAGCTTGAAAGCATATATTAAAGCTAGTGAGGTATGCATAGGAATTGCAAGCATTTACTTCTCCAAGCAATTCAACAGATCTCCCTTGAGAAGAAGGTATGAGCATAAATGCAAATGGAGTCATCATTGCTTACACCCTCACAGTAGCTGGCAAAGACTCCACCTTTTGCTGTACAGAGATAGTCTTAATCAACAGCAAAAATTCATTTAAGGCATAACAGAAGATATGCCATGGATGTTACAAGCAGCAACCTGAATTAGTTCAAAAACATAACAAAACATTGATTGGTAACTTCTTACATTTCAAATGTGCAAGACAGTTAGTTTGCAAAGGGAATGACTGTTCCTTTGTACTAGTTAGATACTCAGTTGCATGCTTATGTTCACATGGCATCAACGTATCAGGTTTTCACAGCTTCCGTGAAAGCTATTTTGGATTGCCCAAAGCATAAGCTTATCAGCAGTTCTCACTATTATGGCACCTTTGAAACAACGAGTGTTTTCTTTAAACTCCTAGAAAGCTGTTCTTTGGATCACTCTGACTTTGGGGTAAGGTTCTTGCTCCAGAAGAATTCATCTGTTTTCTTTATCTAGCAGAATACCCCTTTGATGTGTTATTCCATAACTTCCCTATCAATTCCAGTTTTACACCCACACAGTTCACATCGTCTCTGTTTTTCAATTCAGAGAACAAATTCCTTAATTCATATTCTCCTCCCCACAAAAACCCCTGAAGATCATTCTGGAAGGAAATTACATGGCTATAACCCAACATGTTTACGCAATTAGACAGACATCCAAAGAGTTTCCAGTGGATTTTACAAAAATCTGCGTCTTAAAGAGTATTAAGTTTTTCAGAACAACTGAACAGCTATAGGATTTTTAGGAGCTTATAATAAATTGAAAGCATCTTAAAATGAAGACACTTAGAAAACATGTTATGTATTTTACTATATATGTTATCATTAGTTTATCTGTATTTCCTAGATTTATGGAGAACCACATAAATAAGCTGCTTGTAGCCTGAGTGAACACAGTGAAAGGCATACATACATGCACCTGGACTAGACATTGATTTTATCCTAGGTGAGTCTTTAATGCCAGTCACGTAGTATGCAGAGTTGAGTATCCGTGTTTACTTCATACAAACCTCATGTTAGCCAGGAGCAGACCTATTAGTCTTGTCATAGGTTCAGGACCTGTTCCTTGCTGCCAGAGCAGCTGGCAAAACCGCAGTCAAGAACTTTCTCACTAACTGTGATGTTTGTTTTGTCCCAGAGGAAAGAACTCCCTGAACCTTTAGGTTTAGTTTATGCTATACACCCCTCCAGCATATGAGTACAACCAGATCTTTGTTCTGGTGAAGAATTAAATTAAAATTCAGTACATGAGTTGAACAGCAGGAATTTGGAAATACAGTCTAAGTTAAAATATTTTTTCACTTTCTTTTAAAATACTGGTATACAACTGCTCCATCAAGTAAAAAGTAAATTTGATGCTACATCAGAACATTGAAGTATCTGCTGAAGTGTTCTGAATCTACATACACAATTTTTCAGTGCAAGAATATAATGGCTTAACAAAAAAATGTGCATTTTATTACAATGGAAAGCACAACAGAATGTTTCAACTTCAGTGTTCTGTGAATTTAATTTCACTTGCAGAACAATACTTACACTGAAACGGATTTAGTTTTCAAATCTTACATGTCAAGCCTACATTTCCACAGCAAGGAAAAATTAGGTATTACCATTGTTCAAATCACGCTAGGATGCACCAGTTATGTCATGGAGTGGATTTAGTGTATTGTTTCCACAGACTATGATTTGCAATTCTTATGCATAAGCTACACTTTATGAGGTTAAATGGATCCAGCTCTGACCATTCTGTACACACAGATCTGCTCAAGGCTGAGCTCCTGAACTACTCCTTTCCAGAGTGCAGGGAAGAGCTGGATAATGAATGTGGGACATGCACAAAGCCAAGTTCACGTAAAAGCCTAAAGCCTTCACGAGTTTAATTGGTTTGAAATAGTGGTAGACATGCCCTGAAGTGCACCAATTAAGTCTGAAAGATCATTTAAGCCAGACTTAAGTCAAAGGATCCTTCAGTTGATTTGAGCAATGAATCAGAAGAGATTAGGTTCTCTAAAACTTAAATGCTTCTGCATGGAACTTCGCACTATGCTAAATTGGCTTAGCACTCAGAAGCTTAAGTTAAAGCAGTATCTCAGACTGTTCTGTTTCAAACTTCTGTCCCCAAAATGCCAGCAGAGACTGAACTCCCAGACTCCGAATGGGAACAGGTGTCTCGTTTCCACATATTAACTCAAGAAGACTCCTGCTCTCCTTCAGAGACTATAAATATACTGTAGTCAAAAGCCTTGCCTAGGGAAACACTGACAATCAAGTGATGATTTCCTGAACAGTGACATCTGCTACACCAATGAAGAGCTCTGAGATGAAGTCAGCCTGTGGCCAGCTGTCTGTAGATAAGGGCAGTCACTTCCAGCTGGAACAATAGCAATGCCGCTTTGCACCAGTAAGTTTAGGGAAGAGACCTTGTTTTGAGAAGGCACATTCCTAAATATCTACTAGTCCAAACAAGGCTTAATCCAAGTTGAAAGATGGCTTTGCACAAGTGAAAACCCGAGCTTAACACTTTTTGAATACTGTTTGCACAGTTGGCTCTGGCTGTCACGTACATTTTAATTTATCTGGGTAACATCATAGCATCCTACAGAGACTAAACTCTAAGGCAACTTGTTCCTATGTTAACATCTTGTTTACAGAGGCTTAAATTCTATGTTCCTAACGGACATCCAGAGGAGGCAAACTTGACTGCTTTGACCTCGCCCCAAGGAACAAATTGTCTATTCTTGCCAGAAAACACCCATATGAAAAATTGTATATTTGAAACTGTTGCCCAGTAAGGCATTGACCAAAGCTCTTCATTTAAAAGGATCTGTTTTGTATAAAAACCGGACCACATACACGACAGACACTTTTTGCTCGAAATATGCCCGCACCATTACACATTTAGTAAGAATGCAGCCCACTGCGCCCTCCCCTCCGACACAAAGGGATCTATTATTTCAATCTGCTGCCACCACACTTGCCATAATGCCATAATGCCTTCAATCTGCATTCCACGGTGAATCCCATAGAAACCATTAATACCCTTCAGCCAAGCGAGCAGATGGCCCCCTTTCACTTTTATTGGATCGGAAAGCGATTCCACGTCGGAGCGTTTTTTGTAAACCAGGCTAGACTTGGATAAAGCAAGACAATAGTTTCACCCCCCTCCCTTCAGACCGCAGCATCCCCCTAAAGAAAACAAGGAAGGTTTGCGTGAGAACCGCTGGAATTCCTTTGTGCGAGGAAAGCAAACTCCTGCAGCCCCGTCGTCCCGTCCCAGGCGCCGTCGCCACCTCGGGCTCTCGCTCCCTCCCCCCGCAGCCCCCGCTAACCTGTCTGAAGGACTGCAGGGTGTTCTCAGCCTCCTCCCGCTGCAGCATCTCCTCCTGCAACCTGGAAGGGGCGAGACAGCGGTGAGGAGGGAGCGGGGGGATCCCTGTTTCTTTTACTATCAAAATGGGGCTACCAGTGGTAGAGAATGATATAGGTAGTACAGGGCAATAACAATGGCATAAAATTTAACCTTAGACTGAGTAGCAGCAGATTGGTTTTGGTATGGATACAGAAGTTGTTTAAGGGAGATGACAGAATCCCTGATATTTAGATAATTTATCACTTAAGTAGCCAAAGCACAAAGCATATTCTCTAATCCCGCACTGGCATGTCAGGTAAGGGATATCTTTTTCCTCTTTGTTATGGGAAGTGAATGATATGATGTAGAGGTATTATCTGTAATGTATTACTTCAGTGCTTACGGGATGCAAAACTACCGTTGATTTTCAATTTCTTTTAACTTGCAGTCCTTCAGAAGCAAACACTTTCACTGCAAATTCTGATAAACCTGAACATGAACAGTGGGCAGCAAGAAAGGTAATCTTCACACCCCAATTCATAGTGAAGTCAGCTATTATACCTCAGGTATTGTACTTTACAAGGAAGAATCAGAGCCCATATATTTTATTAAGGATATTTATTTTTTTGGTAAAGGAAACTGTACTTTAGTTTCATTCAGATGACAACCAGAAGTTCAGCAATGTAGTTTGTATCTAAATGTAGGTCCTTGAGGTTTTAGTTTCCTTTATTCACTGAAGCTTAGTCAAGCAAATGAAGCTGACAAGGTTGAGCTACTGAAGTGCTTGCAGCGTAAATCCCGGACTACAGCTCATTCCATTCACCCACTGAATAGGAGGCAGAGGTCACACGGCATTCCTGAAGCTAAGGGTACCCACAGCCCAGCCTGGATGCTGTTGTGCTCTCCGGCCCTCTGAGAGCCCTTTATTTAAGCCATCAAGTTTGAGCTGTAAGCCTTTGTGAGCCCTGGCACAAAAGTACACACTGCTTCTGTGAGCAGGCAAAAAACTAAAGCAGCACATAACCAACAGCCTCACAGATTAAAGATGCTTTACTCAGAAGTATTGATAGTTTTAGCAGATTGTTGGCTTTTTAAAGGTGCGCTGTGCCCAATCCCTTTTTTCTATCAGAGCGCAATTTATACTCCACAAGCACTTTAATGGCACACACATGCAGCACTCATCCTTCATTCAGAAGCTGCTTTGCCCCTAAAATTCAGAGAAATGTTTGTTTTAGTAAATAAATATGACCCAATCCCCATGTTTCAAGTGTAATTTCCATATGTTTATGTCACTGCTGCCATATGTACTCTTGGCCACCTGCCTCGCTGCTATTTCTCACTATGAAATTTTCCTAGAAATGTTCAGATATTGTTAGTTGTCTGGACTATAGTAAACCTTTAAGTGACTTTTTCTGGTTGGCACTTACACAGATGCATAAATGGAGGAAGCTCTAAATTTCTTGTAAGGCTGTAATAAATTTAACGTACATTTGCATCCCAAACCCCAATGGAGAACAAGATCTGGTCTCTTGAAATGCGAAAAAGTCTCCACAGTACTTGTCAGGAAAGAATCTGTATCTCAGTGTATCCATAAAAATCATGGAGAGTGTACTTATTTGAATTGAAATGAAACCACAGTAATCATCCTAATTTTAAGGAAAGTGCTATGGGACTCTTGGAGACTCTGGCTGGTCAGGATCTTGACCGCTTCATACCTGAAGGACAGACAGCTAACAGCATCACTAAACACCACATTGGGGATTATTCATATTATTTGTCATCTGTGTTGTTTATTGAGATGCCTTCATTTGCATTTCCAGTATGCAGTCAGGCAGCTGCTTGGTCAGTGTGTGATGTCTCTTACCTCTACAGAGGTAGATCAGAGGTAAGGCAATGTCACTCTTAAAAAAGGAAATCAGTGTTTTGATCAGGAGCCTTTCAGTTCACACTGCAAAATCTGATTTGGCATTTTTTGGCTTTTGGCCAGAGAACTGATTTATTGTTTCACTAACAAGAATGAAATACAGAATCAAGCCCTAGAAGTGTAGCAAAAAATACTGGATTGTTGTGTAACTTCTATTAACACGGAAAATGGGTATGCACAGGGAGAGGGTATAAATGCCTGAACAGCTTTATACTGGACGTCTGTTACACTAAAAATGAAAAGGTCCTCATAACAGTCAGGATTTTTCTGATTTTCTTCCACAAATATCTGCTGGTCTGAAAACACCACTGAAAAGACTGGCATTCACTTTTTTTTTTTTTTTTTTTAATTTGCCATTTCATCTAAATAGTAAGAAACTATAAAAATTTAGTCCAAATATTGAATGTGATTTCCAGCTATTCTAGATCTTGACTAAACATATGTGAATGCTTTCATTAATCAGATTTATGCACTTTTAGTAAAGTTTCCGCTTCCAGGAGGTATCAAATGACCCATAAATATTAAAAAACAAGGGAAATCATCCAGCTATGAAAATGCAATCACTTTTGTTGTCAGTACCATAAAGCAACTTTAAGTCCCGGCATGCATGAGGCTGTAGAGACATTTCTTCATAGTTCCCCTGCTCCATGAATATTGAACAAACTCCAGGCAAAAGGGATCTGCTTTAACATGAGGACATGAAAGACTCTTACCATCCTACAGCAAACTGAATAGGGGCTCTCCGTACTGCTCAGCCATAGCAAGTGCTGTGGCCTATTGCTTGAGTGAGTGCTCTACCTTTTAGTCCGAAACAGTACTTCCTCCTTCAGCTGTGGTCTGAAAAGGCTAAAACTGCTACGGTTTTGAAAACAGAAAGGTTCCTGTTTCCAAAAAACTGGTTCTGGCTATTAATATTCAGCTGGGTTGGTCCCCCACTTTAGCTGAGAGCTAAGTCTAAGGAGGAGCCCCCAAGAAAGGCCGGTGCATCCAGGGAAGAGCCGATTTTTCTGAACCCAGAGAATACAGCTCCCTGCATGCTGCCTGGGAGAAGATGATTTGGGTATTTGAATACCACTGGGCTGCAGAACATCTAAATGTCCAGGCACTGAAGTCTCCCCTTGTGAGTAACTTCCTTGACTAATGGTCTTAAGAAAGAAATTGGCAAATTCTCTTATGAAATCTATTTTTAAAAAGATGTTGCCCACAGTCATTGCCAGTGTTGCAAAGCATATCAAACTGGTGTGACTAACTGCTGATTTTTTCAAGGAAATGACTAGGGTCTATACTCAGAACTAACCAAGTCTCTCTGCAATATTATATTTTAATGTAAAATGAACTATATGAAACTTGCAGGGGTTTCATCACTAGGGAAGTGTTTTGAACATGACTCATGCAAGCCAGTTGCATGACTTACATTTCCAAAAATTATTATTCTTGTGCGAAAAGTTCCCCTCTACTATGGTTTCTAATTGCCAGAATAGGACATTTTCTATATCAAAATATGATGAATCTCTGGAGAAGAGGAGGCTGAGGGGAGACCTCATCGCCCTCTACAACTACCTGAAAGGAGGTTGCAAAGAGCTGGGGATGAGCCTCTTTAACCAAATAACAAGCGATAGGACAAGAGGGAATGGCCTCAAGTTGCACCAGGAAAGGTTTAGACTAGACGTTAGGACGTATTTCTTTACAGAACGGGTTGTTAGGCGTTGGAATGGGCTGCCCAGGGCTGAGGTGAAGACCCCATCCCTGGAGGTGTTTAAGAGTCGAGTCAACACAGCGCTGAGGGATCTGGTGTAGTTGGGAACTGTCAGGTTAATGGTTGGACTGGATGATCTTCAAGGTCTTTTCCAACCTAGATAATTCTGTGATTCTGTACCAATTCAGGTACTCATTTTCAAAGCCAGTACAGCCCAGCCCTCTGCCTCGAGTGCCATGGTTGTCTCAAACACCATGCACAGTTTTAGCAACACAGACAAGAGAAAGAGAAGTTTTTCAGCTCTACCATAGGTATAACAATTTATTTGATCCATCCCTTAAAGAAATGGATGACAACCTGTATACTCCATATATCTTACTTCACTTACTAGCAATATACTGACTGCTGAATATCAACAATACATTTAGCAATGACTGGGACATAAAGGACAAGAGGTTTGGTGTGGTTTGAGGCTTGATGCTCAACCTGAAACTCTTTAGGCAGAGCTAATTCCCAGAATGCAGAGTCCCTCAGTCTTGATTTAGGTGCCCAAAATGAGATAATTTGACATTTTAGCTCTCTGCTGTCCTAGCTTCATGAAATTTGTATTTTGCCAACAACCAAGGAACTCTTTGAGGATCGTGATAGGCACTTTATAAAGACCATTTAACTTAAATATCAGATAAATGATTTTAATTTATAGTCAGCTTAAGCTTTCAGTAAGATCTATGTAAATTGTTGTGTAATGTGCAGGGCTTCATTCTGTCCTATGCCACATTGCTGACTTCGCTATAATGACTTTGCTGTCAAGAACGGTGCTCGGTTGCTTTCCCTGCAGTAGGCTGTTGGCACAGGTAGAAGTCAACAGCGTGGATGAACATTCATTTGTTGCATTACAATGGGAAGCCATAATATTAATCTGTCTGTGATCACTGGTTCAAATTTTGAGACTGCAAACCTTTTCAAAGATGAGTCATCCATTCTCTCTTTTGGAAAAAGCTGAAAGAAGTGATTCTAGTGTGCCATTAATGAACACTGTCAGTTAGACATTTACTACTTCTTTTTGGCCAAGGTTTTTGAAGCAAACTGCTTAAAGAGCTCCTCCAGCCAAAAAACAATTAAATCTGAGGAGTGACTTCATTCTTTTCTCTCCCTCAGTTCCATCACTCACACAAAGCATAAATAGCATAATGTTTTCTTGCCATGATATACCAGGAAATGATGATGTTCTTTCTGAGGAAGAGGCAGGACGCAGCAATAGAATCGTTAATTGCACGCAGCAATTGTTCCATTCTTCCTTTGAGATGCCCAGCACAAGCAGAACACTACTAGCTCCTTGAGGGCCAAGTTTTTAGTCTATTTCTCAGTCCAAGTTCTTGTGCCAAATCCTTGGTTCCAACAAGACTCATAAACTGAGTGTACATTGTGTTAGCCATTCTGGGATTAGTTGGCTCCTTACAAAGGGAAGAGGTGGTGATGCACACACCCCAAAGCTGAGAAGGCTGAGTTTCTAAAAAGACGAGACTGGTTTTACATGCCAGTTCTATGCCTAATTTTCGAGCATAAATATATTCTGTCCAGTTGGGATTGAGGAGGCAAAATGATCCGGATTTAAGATGATAGTATGCATAAAATAGTGGGCTACAGGGAATGGAGTGGAAAACTTATTATGTGTAGAGCAGATGGTGCATATGGCTGGAGAAGGAAATGAGCAAATATCTGGAGGAGTGGAGGCGTCCACATTTTCTCAGGTGGAAAGGTGTCCTGCTTCCCATTACAAAGACAAATTCACTATCTGCCTGAAATTTTCCCTGAGAATTTAGTCTTGCATTTGGACAATGTTTGTGTGTGTTTGTTTGACATAGATTGGGCACTTCCTATAAACTCCATGACATGGAAGTTACCAAGCCTACCATGTAAGTCCGAAGCACACCAGGATGAAACAACAGGTCAGCTGTCGGGATCTTTCAGTGACAGAGAAATTATTTACCCTGAATATGGTAATAATGCCACTGTCCTAGAGTTGTGTTCTGAAAATAATCAACTTCTGTGGTATCAAGAGGAATATTGAGATATATCCTGCAGATGAAAGACACAATACTATTGTACTACAACATACATGGTGGCTGGACTGGTAATCCCAATGGAAATTATGAACAGTGTAGGTTAGTTAATTACTTGAATTTAATTCTGTTAGTTTTTCAACAACTGTGTGCTATACCATAGGAACTAAGTCTATCTGACTTGGCACTGTAACTGCAATGAAGTCATCCTCAGGGACTTCATCTGACATGCAGGGTTCCCAACAGACAATTTCCACAATTTCCCATTGTATTTCACTTACTAATTATGTGAAACATGTTTGCTGGAGTCTTAAATCAGCCCAACTCCCTACAGATGAACATTGACACTGCCAATGCATACTGGCATGTGTCTTGTGCAAGGAGATTTCTTCAGAAATAACTATTTTAGGCTTTCTTGAGACATTTAGGTTAGGCTTATTGGGGCTTCTTTCTCCAGACTGTCTCAGCAAAAATAACATTGGAAATTCATAGCCCTTTCTCTAAAAAAGGTTTGTTTCAACTGTAGAAAACCCCTGAGCTTTTTGTTCTTAGTTGAGGCAATACTTAACTGAGGGAAAGGACCCCAAAAGACCTAGCAGCCAAAAATTACACTTTTATATTTTAGCTGGGATTTTTTTCAGAATAAGTTTCCAGTTTATCCTTAATTTCAGTTTATACTTACAAAATCTCACAACTTCTTCAAATCTGTGCTTTTCTACAGACTATTGTCCAAGAGACTTTCTAGGAGAAAATAGCTGTGTCCCAGACGCTAGGCTTTATATGCTTGACAGAGATTTGTAGACACATCCAAAGTGAGAAAGAGAATATTTACAGTGCAATCACTTCCGTAATTACAGTTCATAATTGATTTAAAATAGCTTTAAATTAGTTTTAAAGTAACTCATTTGCAAAGTGCCAGCGATATAGCCAGGGTGGAAGACACCTCCGTGCTGACTAGGGACCAAGCGCTCAGCTTCTTGGGCAGGTTTTACCGTACTTACTGTCTGCAGTTGTGGTTTATCTAATTCCAGGAGAGTTCAGCAGGTCCACAGTTACAGCTTTACTGTGGCTGCTTTAGAGATTTTCTTTCTCTCTGAATGAAACACCCTACTACTGAAATCCTACTCCCACAGCGACCAGCATAAGAGATCTCATTACCTGTGCTAACTACAGTCTTAGTCAAAGATTAAATTTATCACATGGGACTGAATGAAAAAACAAAGTTTGGGCAGGGGCTGAACTCCTTAAGAGACAAGTCTGTGTATACAAAAGCTTTAGGTGATACGAGATGGCCTTGTGAGCAATAAGACATGACCAGCACCAACACAGAGCTACAAGTCTTTCTCAGTTTGCACACTGTGCAAATCATATGGGGATACTGGAAGAGAAAGTTCCTGCCTGAAGCAAAAAGGTAAGAGGCATATCCAGGCTCACCATCTGCACTCTTTTTTTCTCTCCTTTCTCTCATCCCCCCTCCCCCCGAAAGAGCAGCAGGCACCATGCTGTTTGCTCCTGCCCCTGCAAGGGAGTTGGGATCTCCCACGCCATTACCTCATCCTGCCGGAGCGGCTTGAACTGATCCCTCCTTTAACAAGGCCTGGCTCCGTGCCTGCTGTCACCCATTTCCTGTGACCCCTTCAAGGGTCTGATTCAAAACACACTTGTTGCAGCAGCAATCTTTTGGCTGACTGCAGTGGGCCTTATAGAGCTCACGGACTGTTTTGTTCAGTCTAGCGAAGGTTTTGGGGTTTGTTTTTCTTTTTTGTTTGGCTACTAGCCTTTTTTTTTTGTCCTTTTTTTTTTTTTTTTTCTCAAGCGCTGGAATGTGTAAGTACAACAAGAAAGTCAATAACATTATGTAAACATATGCCTCTCATCCAGCCTGGGTGACCACTGCAAGCCAAACATAACAAACAGGACAGATTTATTTAGATTTATATTTATTTAAACCAGAAAAGTAAAGATTTAATTAGAGAAGCAATATATTTTTTTTTATTCCTTATTCCCTACAAAGTAGATGCATAGCTCCAGAACCTGAAAACAAGATTCCAAAATGGAGAGATTAATATATTTGAAAAGAGAAAGGTTAAAAATGTTTGTGTCTGATGACTCTTCCAAATAATTTCAGCTACATAAATTTCCCCTGTATAGAGTTCTTAGAAACGCATTGGGAGAGGCTAACAGACCTGATTTGATGTGGGTTTCATTTCTAGTCCTGCAGATGCGTAGCATTATAAATGAAAATCGTAGGCTTCGTTAGCCATACTGGCACGGCCCATCAGGCTTCCCAGAAGTGCCACGTCTGTGGCTGACAACTACCTTTACCGAACATCACTTCAGCAGAAAGCAAGTCTGATAAATTCCCTCGTGAAATATTACATCCAGTACAGATTGATTTGATAAACTGCAAAAGGTTTTCAGTTTTATTAGTAACATACTGGGCCAATGGTTATTGAAACAATAATTTATGCTAGACACTCTCTGAATTTTTTCAATTCAGTGGTTGCATTGCAAGGGTATGACACGCCTCACATTCTTTCATAGCCACAGTGATTTTTGACCTAGAACATGAGCTTCCCTTCTAGACAGCTGAGATCTCTCTATACTCTTCTTGACCCTCACTTAGGTATTTAGTAGGTTGGACTGGACATTTGGACACGAGAAGCATTGTTTCTTGTTCAGCCGTCAACATTAATATTTGTCCATATTGAACAGCCAGTGTATCAGCAGAGGGAGATTTTTCTTGCTTTCTCTCCACTTTCTGAATATAGAGGAAATGCTCACAAACACTTCACAGCTACAGGTCTACTAGCTTCCACTACCTAGCCTTATGTTGAGGGGTTACATTCAAAGGAAACTTCAAGCAATTTATACTGCTGCGGTATTGTGGCATCCATAAAACCCTGTGACATACACTGCAGACTGGCAACCTCCTGCTCACAGCTGGGTTCAGGCAGAGGCCTTGCTGGCATGTCAGTCTCTGCTCTGCTGCTGGTGGGAGGGCAGGGAGAAGAGCTACGTGTAACTGCAGAAGGCTTGAGATGCCTGTAAAATGTTTTGTGCATGTTTGTTGTGTGCATTTGTTGCTGGTGTGAATTATAGAACACAACAGCTAAAATCTTTTGTTCTCACATTGAGGATGAGAGTACGTGTTCCAGTTATAGTTTGTAATTTTACCTTTCAGTTGCCAAGTACAATGCAGAATCTTAAGGCAGTGTTTTTTGCATGTTTCTGTGATGTTGTTTGGCTGCATTGATAACTGTAACATTTTTAACAATTCTAAAGCATTTTAAGAAGAAAACATATTGCAGTGGTTTTGTTTGCGTGTTCCTCTTAACCACATGTAGCTGTTTCACTGGATGTGTTTACTGGTTACCAGGGCAACAGTTTCAGATCTAGCATGATTACCTGTATCATACCACTCATCAGAGATCTGGGCAAACTTTGGAAACTTCTACATTGAGGAAATGCTGCTAGCTGCTAGGAGGCAGGAGCTTTCAAAAGCTGTCTCAATGAAAATGCTGATATCACATCCTTATGTCAACAGCTTTAAAAATGTCATTAAATGATCAGTTTGCTTAAAATGTATTTTACTATAAATATATTAGAGTCAAGAAAATAGCTGCTTCATCAGTCCATTAGCATAGTTCTATAGATATGCTCATCTAGAATAAACTAACATCTTTTTAGAAAAGCCTGTCAATTGTTACTTGAAGTCAGCTGTATTGTTGAGGCTTAACTGATACTTGAAACAGCCCATACCTGTATCCTAAAAAATGTTAAGAATCCAGAGGTGGACATTGGACTCCAACTTTGTCATTAATCTCCTCTGTTAATCAAATTAAACATTCATTGAGATTTACAGGAATTCATCCTATATGCACAGAGAGGAGAAAGAAGGAGCTGTCATCCAAATTTCAGTAAGGGAGAGAGACTTTCCAGTTGGGAAATTCTGGAGACATGTGGCTGCTTTGGGGTCACAAGACAAAGAGTGAGCAACCATTTAGCCTGCCCCATGGCAGTGGCAGCATGTGTTAGCACGATTTTCTGAGTGAAGTATGAACAACCACTTTCACAGGGCTCATCCTCTCTCTGCAGTATTCAGCTTTTCTGCACTAAGAAGGATATGAGTGGCCATGGATGTTAGCCCTTCTCGGCCATCGGCCCAGTATGTGAAATAAGCAGGGTACCTTAAATGCTATTTATGTAAGGTCTTACCCAAAAGGTATGGGTATAATTAGGCTGACTTTACATTTATAAAGAAAAGAGCACTAAAAGTAACTGTTTCCAGATTCCTTCTCTTAATTTTGGTCCTTTTCACAGCTGTCAATAATGAGAACCAGGTTAGGGCAGACACAGACATAATTACAAAACTGACTACTGGCAGTTTAAAAATGAGCACTAGGGAAATTTTGGTGTTTCCCACTCTTTACAAGAAAAAGCCAATAAAATCCCATCCTCGTTTATGAATTTCTTTGTTGCCAGAGTGGAGGCATGTTGATCAGATTCTCCAGTTTACTACACTGGTGGAGGAGGTAGGTGGAGGATTTCCCCTGAGCAGGGCGTGTTCTAGTGCCACCAGTACAGCAGAGACATCTCTGCTGCTTTCTCCATCAGACTCCACCTTTCCCATATGTGAATGAGAACAATACCTTGGAGTCAGGGAAAGGAGAGGGAAAAGCAGGGCTCAGCTATGTGTCCCTGTTATAAGGAAATACTGCTCCTCTGTAGCTTTAATTGCTCCAGGTACTGGGCAGCTCCAAATAAATGAACTGCTCCTGGCTGCCTATAGCTCCCACTCATCACAGTATCTAGCATTGCTGAAATACTAGTTTAAGAAGCTTAAACTCATTCATCAGCTTTACTAATTTCCCTAGTCTAAAAGCTACCTTTTTGTTCACCTTCACCTTGCATCTGTATTTTGAAGGGGTCCTACTGAAGTGTGTCTTCTTAGCTGATAACAGCCTTGCTCTTTGTAGCCCTCTTCATCATCTTGAACCCTCTTCTTAGGAGCCCTCACTATCTTTGTCCTATGACTGTTTTCTTCAGCTGGCACATTCCTGGTTTTGTTATGCCATGTGATTTACTCACCTTTCTCAGTTCTTCATCAGCCATCCAAGCAGGCAACCTGCCTCACTGCTGGCTGCAATGTGTGCTGCTCTCCTCTGGTACCCTGACCGCTGCATTTCCTTTCAGAAATTCTAGAAGTAGACTTGGACTTCGTGTTTTAGTCACCTGCTTATTTCTATGGCTGACAAATAAAGCAGCATCCCCAGGATCTGGTGATGAAGATCCACAGGTGAATGACAGAACTGTGTCGAAAAATCTGGCAAGGACCAATATTCTTACTTTGCATTTTTGTTTCCAATTCCTCTGTTTTCCACAGCTGGTGTGTCCCATATTCCGGAGAAGCATGTTAAAAGGCAGGAGATTTCTCTCTTATTTGCCCTCCAGTTTAGCTAAAAATTCTTCCTCCACAGAAAGGCAAGAGGTAGGAGCTGCTATTGTGACAGGCTGTTTGAGGCACTTCTAGAGAAAAACAAATATTTCTCAAATCTACCTTATTTTTGACAAGTTTTCAAGAAGCTCCACAAAAATATGATTAACTCAATAAATTATTAGAGAAACATGTTCAGGGTGGTTTGGTTAGGGTTTTTTTAGTGTTTCATCTTCACTTTACAATGTAAATCTGCAAAATGAGGCATTGGTGAGTCTCTACTTGTATATGGTGGGTAACCCACATAATTGTGTACCAGATATTTACTCTGTTATATATATATATATATATGCAGATGCATCTGTCTAGTATTTGTTTTAAAAACAAACTACTTTTCATGGGTGACCATGTCTTTGAGCTGCCTCTTTCTTTTCAATTTAGCAACAGCAATTTCGTAGTGTTGGGGCAAAATAGAACAGTTTCATCAGTTATTTCCTTCCTTCCTGTTCCACCAGCGGTGCAGGCTTTGAAATGACTTCTCAAAAACATCACTGCATGCAGAAATCACAGGACGCATAGGCCCATAAAGCTGTCAAGGGCCATTCGTATCAGCTGCCCAGTTGGACAGCAGGCCAGCACGCACATGCCCACATGGGGATAAAACCCCTTTTGCCGCTCTGTGTCCCCCTTCTCTCCCTGTGCCCTGGCCAGGTACAAGCCACACAGATGAATTTCAGCCTCCAGCCTGCCCCTCCCTGCTGCCCTGTCGCTAACAGCCAGGCTTGGCCTCCGCCTCCCTGGCAAGCACTGGGCACTCTGGTGGCACAGGGCCTGAGGAAGGGCGATGGCGCTGGCGATTTCATTGCTGCTCTTGTGAGAAGCCCTCAGCCAGGAGGAGACGTAGCCCCCAAGGGCATTGATGGTGGGGAGAAAGGCCTTCTCCCGAGCCCCCACGCCCGGGAGGGTGCAGGTGTCAGAGCCAGCATCGGCCCCACGACCACCTCAGGGGGCAGCGGAACCAGTCATGCCAGCGGGTGGCTTCATCCTCCGGGCCTAAGCCCTCTTCGGGGTTTAACGAGCAATTTTCAACGCCGAATTAAGTCGGTGCTCGGCAGCTGGCGAGGGTGGCGTGGAGCTGTCAGCCCTGAGGAGCTTGGAGAAGGGCGGGCAGGTGGGAACGAAAGAGCTGCGGAACGTGCGGGCGGTGCTTGGGGAGGCTGCCGGGAGGGCCGGGCCGGGCGCCGGCTGCCGGAGAATGGCGCCGCTGCGGGTGCTGGAGCTCTACAGTGGCATCGGGGGGATGCACCAGGCCCTGAAAGGTACAGGCAGGCGGCGGCCGCTAGCGCGTCCCCTCGGTGCTTGCTGCCGCCCGCCCCCTCGCCTGACTCCTTTTCCTCCCCCCCGCCCCCATCTCCGGGGTCGCCATCTTCTCGATGGGACCCCGAGTCGTGAGGGGAGGGTGTGGATAGCGCCATTTTCTCGATAGGGTGGGCTGAGGTGGGCATTCTCCTCCTGCAGCCCCTTCCCCAGCAGGGAACGTCGCCCCCCGCCCCAGCCCCCTCCCACTGTTTCGCACAAGCACGGCGTGGAAGGAAGCGGTGGGCTGGAAGGGCGTCCCCCCATCCCAAGCCCCGGCGACACAACCTTCCGCTCTGTAGGGGCAGGGAGGTGACCTTATGGCGGTGGGGTGGGGCTGGTGTTAAAGGAGGCCGGGGCCGTCTCACGGGCCTGCTCTCAGGGACTGCGTGCGGGTGAGGTGTGAGGGGCACGGGCAGCTGAGTTCTGGCTGGCGGTGTGTTTGCGCTCGGCATCTGTGGCTGTAAACCGAGCAGTGCCACGAATCATCCCTGGCCTGCTGGGTGGCACCGGGTACCCAGGAGCACACTGGGATGGAAGTTATGGATCCATGGTCCTGCTTTGGCACAGGTAGCTGCTCCTGGGAAGGTTGTGGTTTTGTCTTCATTAATACATGCTCTGTCTTCTACTGGCGAACTCCTGCTGCAGATGGGATCTGATCATGCAGAGGCACAGAAATGATGGTCAGATTAGCCAGGGCTATTTGACCAAATTAGCCATTGGTGTGGATGCAGATTTGGTTTTCATTGCATATAGTTAGATGAATAACTGGTGTGTGTTTCATATGTGAGACTTGTAACAGCATTTTCTAAATAGGAAAACTGGTACAGAGAATTCATTCTAGACCATGTGCCCAGGTGCAATTTTTGATCAGCTATGAGGAACACCGAAGCTGAATTTTATTGTTAAGGCCTGTGTGACCTTCAAGCAAGTCCTGTAGACTCTGTGACTTGGCTTCCCTGAATAAAAAACTGAGCTAGGGCTGTTGATCTCCTTTGTAAAGTACCCTGGGCTTTGTTACTTTGAAGTACAGGCTTCAACAAAAATTTGTATAATTGAAGGGAATCACCATAATAATTTTAACTGCAATATTCAAATGCTTCAGCCTTCAATAAGCATTGGCAGCCCTTCTATTATACTCTATAACAGAGAGCATTTTCCTAAAAACATGAGGTGAAAGGTGAAAACTTATTCTATTAATTTTCCAGTGAGCTAAGTAATATTGAAAGGTTATGCTTACAGAGTAAAATCAGTTTAGGATCATTCATTCACTTAAAATATACAGTTGGCAGTGCTGAGTTTTTTCTACCATCTAGAATGTATGTATATGTTTTATATTTATAAAATGTGTAAAAATACATGACATACTGAAATAGGTACCTACATTTTTATTGTAAATAATCCCAGCTACTTCTGGTAGGGATGCATTTTTCTTTTTTCCATAGACATCCTTAGATTATAAAGAGCAAAATACATCTTTCTATGGAACTGCAGTTTTTGGAGTCTTTGTGGAATGAAAAGAGGGTGTTAGACATTGTATATTGTGTGTATGGCTGTAATAGTAATATTTGCGTTTTCTAGTAGTCCAATTTCTGAAGTGATGGGGAACTATCTACAGGTTGTAGACAATTTCCATATTTCCCCTGAAGGTGGACTGGTTCATGAAACTCAGCCTATACCATGGCTCTTCACTCAGCTATAGGTCGTGTGTTGGTGTGTGTATGTATATAATGAATGCTTATTGAATATTATCTCTGTTCTTAATAATAAATGTCTTGTGAATGTTTGGTAATGTTTTGCAATAATTAATAAATTGTAATGCCAGATGTGATATCTTGTGGATGGCAACCTAAGAAAGCATCATTTACAACACAACAAAATACTTAAAAGAATGGGAATATTGGGAATACAGCTTTAGAAGATTAGCAGAATACTGTGAACTTGTGTCCAGTGGTTACTATGCATATGAAGGCTTGAGAGCATGTATCACATTTCTGACTTGTGTAGTTAGGAAAGTGAAGGGATTAACCAAACCCCTTGTATTATTTCCTGAAAGGATAAATTTATTTGCAAGCTTACTGTTTTCTGAACTTGCTGAACAAATGCTTTAGTGTCAGTGCATGTTGTAATTTGTGTTATTCTGGGTTTACATTTGACTGAAGAAATTACAGTAAGTATGAAGGGTGACACACAGGTTCTTTTGTGGTACCAGCCAAAGCAGATGAAGGCCTGGTGTATAAGAGGAGACTTTAAATTATTATTTGTGTAAATGACCCTAGATAGTTCTAAGTGTTTAATACCAATTGAAATTTGCAAACCTTGCAGATAAAATGCTATTTGCATTAGAGTTGGTATAACTTTTTTTCAAATCTGGGTGCTTATTTTTTCTGAGAAGCATATGAGGAAGCCCAAAGGCTTTGTTGTCTTGGAGAAAGTTAAAACCATACAATTCTAGATGAAAATCCTGTTCTGAGTGTTGTTGAAACTAATAATCAGGCAGTTTGAATAAAAAGTGTTCTATGCGATTTGCACTGAATTAAGTATTTAATGATGGGTCGTTATATGAAACTGGTTTTGATTAATTAAATTACATTCAGGAATACTAATATAATCAGGCATTTTGATCTTTTCTGTTGTTTTTCTAAGTCTCTTAGACATCTGGATTCAGTTTTCTTACACAATTTATGAAGGAACAAAGTAAAGGGGGATTTAAGTGTCTGCTTTTATGTGGAAATCAGAAAAAAAAGAATATTCCTGTAAGTACTTTTTGTATATAATAACAGGATTTCTTATATCTTTTAGGCCTAGCATACATGAAACAATGATATTTGAAAATGCCTCTGATGAAATTTTTTGGATATCATTTAGCAAATGGCAGACAGTTTGGCATCTTTCATTTAAATCAAATAAGGAAATATTAGAATGTGGGTTTTTTTTTTCCATATAGATATGAAGCTTGAAAAAAAGGCCTTTCTTTTTGCCAGTGCTTTCATAAACCAGATACATGAGAGATGAAGATTATGTGTAATAGTTTATTTTCTTGGTATGGTTTCTAGTGAATCTATACAGCCAAGAAAAATAATAGAAACGTGTAGAAAAGAGAGAGAGCATGAAATACTTAAATATGGCAGCACCCCAGGAAAGCCACTTGCCCTACAAAAGGGATTCTGCATTTCTGGCAAGTTCTGGCTTAGCGTTGGTTCCTGGCCGCATTATGTAGCCAGCTTTGTAGCCAGTTATGTTTAGCAGAGCTGGTCCAACTTTATTCTTTCCTGTGAAATTGCCAGTGTTTTCAATTGGCAAATTGGTGTTTTCCAGGAACACTGCCTTTTCTACCTTTGGTGCCTTTTTGGATGTGATCTTCCATAAACTAACTTTTAGAATAGCATTTACTTGAGCTTGCAGGATGAGGATGTTCATTGTTTTGGCAGCTGTCATTAAAGTGGAATGCATTTGGCACCAAGTAGTATGGAGTTGGTTTTGAGATTGCCCTCGCCTACAGTAAGAAATAATTGAATTTTACTAAGTTCATGGAAGTTTATATTCTGTTTCTCTATTAACAGTACATAGAAGTTATTAGTGCATAGTTACATAGCTGAATCAGGTTCTTTTTGACAGTGAAAAGAAGGATGTTCCTGAATTTAGATTTCAGTCCAAACCTTAAAAAGAATAACCTTGGGGTTTGTCTAGCTCTCTGTTGCTACTCCAGCTGAGGATAATTCAGCATATGCAGCATTTCTAGGTTTAGATTTTGAATGCTTTATAATAGTATTTTAAGTTTAACAGCAATGACACACACAAAAAAAAGATATAATTTAGAAAGTTTAGCTTGATTAAGGTCAGAAGTTAGTGAGTCTGTTCAAATTCACACTGTTGAAAGACTGAGGCAGCTAAGAGATGGGAGTGAATTTTTTTTTCTTCTTGCCACCCTGTGCTCCAAGCTTAGATCATATAGGTCTAAAGCTATACTTTATATATGTGTGTAAATGTATTCTTAATATATAAAGTGTAGAGTTTCTGCAGTGAAAAATAGTGGTTTATTTTTAGAAAATCTGTGGCTACAAATTCATTTCCTTAGCAACTTTACACCAGACAAACAGCCTGCTCTTTCTCATTCCCGACCAAAACAAACTTAAACTGGTTTATTAGTATAGGCAGTTTTCCCATGAAAAATGGGTTCCAGGTCTCTGCCACAAGTGTTTGTAGTCTGCCGGGTCGCTGAAAAAAGTCTCTGTGCCTAAGATGTGAAAGGACATCTTTTAAAAAATACCATAAATTTGCAGTGATAAAGTTGGTGATGTTTTTCCACTGCTATTGTTATATTTCAATTTTACTGAGTAAGAATTTAAGCCTCTTGTACTCTATCATCTCTGTTTATTCCTTTTTCTTGATTATATCTGTGAACTGCACAGCATAATAAACTGGTGTGCGTAATTACACTGAGCATAGCTATCTCAGGAGGATAAAAGGAGACAAAACAGGCAAGCAGCTTTAGGTTTCAGCACAATGTGAAATAAAAATATTGCTGGTTTGAGCAAGTTTTTACACCTAAACTCATTTTGATATAATGCTTCTCTAAACTATAGCCCTTCATAGCACAGGATGGTGCCAGTTGTGCTATAATGTAAATTTGCATAGATTATATGGCTGAACATGAACAAATCCCGTACAAATAGAGCAGTGAAAAAAGTTGCTAAGTATCTTGCAGGAAGCAAGCCTCAAATTTACTGTCATGTTGATTAGGCAGTTAAGCCTAATCATTTCAGCCAAGAGCTGACAACTAAAAGAAATCCTTGCTCTCTGTTTTAGAAGGAAATGGGACTGACAAAACATGTGACTAATCTTCCCTTTTCCATCTGTTTCCATATACCTGTTAGAGTAGATAATTGTTCTGGCTCTGATTTTCCAATACGCTGAGATCCACCAGGCTCTGCCCTTGGTGTAACGCCGTGTATTTCATGTGCTCTGCTGACACTGGTGATTCTATTACAAAGTACAGTGGTGAATATAAACAGATCTATGTTCAATTTAAGTCTACTAGAAACACATGACAAAGGAATCGATTCTAGAGAAGAAAAGGACAGATATTGTAATATCAGACATTTTATTTTATTTTTGGCATTTGAAGATGACACCTTTTGGGTTTGTTTTTTCCAAATCAGGAGCTAATGCACGTTTCCTGTGTTCATTTCAAATGCTGCGCCTTTCAATCATTACAGCAGTGTCTCTTTCACTCGAATGACTACTACATAGCTGAAATGGCTCATAAGCACTGTGTATACAACAAAATAGGAATTGAGACCCAAAGTTTGGTTGCTGCCTCTTTAGGCAATTTAAATAACAGTTAAAGAGTTCCTGCTGTGTGGACCCTAGAGGTTTCAAGACTCAAGTGCAAAATCAGTACTTTCCTAATAGGATGATAAAATTTTGAGTTCACCTGCTTTCCGCCAAGAGAGTATTATAATGTAGTCTGTCTAAAAATAAGCCAGAATACCCCTCTCAGTAACTTCCTCATCATGTCTGTGGCTTCCTTTTGAGCTACAATGTCTCGTAGAAGTACAAAGTCTCGGTTCAAAAACTGTGGTGTTGAGGTATATTGCAAATCAAGTATTCAAGCAGCTTCTTAGTTTCACTTAGAAAATGTGTATTTTTTCTATAGTCTGCATAAAATCGTTTTCTGCATAGTTGTAATTCTTTTAAATGGCTGTGTTTTGAAAACTGGACATACTTGTTTGGGGAAAAAAAAAGTCTCCAGAGCTGTGTATGTTTCTCTATTGAAGTTCTGCTGTATATTTTGAAGAGTTGATTTAACATTTCGCTAAGTCAGCAATTCAGTGGCATTTTCATATTCCTGAATTTCTTTTGTGCCTTTTGTCAGTGCGAATAGTTAAAGAGTCTTGATTCTGTTTTGTTTTTTTTTTTTTAAGATTCTGCTTTCTTTTTTATGATACATTCCTACAGTCATTTCAGCTAATAAATATAAATGCTATAGCAAAACAGAGTATCATAGTTCAACATTGAAATTATGTAAATTTCAGGAGAAGTTCTTTAAAAATATTTAATCTTTGCAGTGTTTAAAATTTACACATGCTCTTCTTTAAGTCGGATGTGTGAGATCTGCTTGTTTGTTTAAGCTCCTTCATGCATTTCCAGGGTATTTCCACACAAATACACTTAATCAGCTTTTACAGGGAGTGTGTTCTCTAACAGGAACTCCCAAGTGAGCCACAGCTTTGAGTGGAAAGGAGAAGCTTTGAAAAAATTATCAGGTCTTTGAATTGGGAAGAGAGGATGTTGGGTGGAATAGTTCAGGGAAAGTTCTCGTGCCTTTTCCATGTGGGTAAACACCTCTGGTTTACACTGAGCATTGCATTGCATTGTAAGGGGCTTCAATGAATGACTATTAGCTATGTGCTCTCTTTCAGTATTTCCAGGCATTTGGGTCTGTGTAGTCCCTTGATGCAAATCCCCAGTTCTTTTTTTCTGTATGTATGCAGGGAGAGATTGGATTGATGTTAGTAAAAAGGGTGAGTGTCTGTATCATGAGTTGTGAGAGAAAACACACTGCCTGCCTTTCCAATTGTAATTTTTAACTGTTGTTAATTTAGATGATAATTTGAGGTTCTTGATTTTTTTTCCCCCTCTTCTGGAGTGCCTGGAACATGCAGTAAGGATCAGCTTGTTGGGATATTTTAAGAACTGAAAGAATAAATGAGAAAAAGAGTCTCTTAAACAGCACTTGAAGTTTGTTCCCATTACTTAGGTGTTACAGCTTTGTTTTAGGAAGATGAAAGTGTTGGTTCTTGAATCTGCTTGTAAATTGAGTCAGTCAGCCTGCTAAGGTGATGTTCTTTTCACGCTAGATGTCAGTGTTAACATACCTGTTCTGTAATCTCAGGTGTAGTCATTCTGTTGACATGGCAGATGCACCTCTATTTAATACTCCGTTACAATTTACAGTCAAATTGTCAAGACGGTAACTGTGAATAATGATTTATATGTTGATCCTTAATGGGCAGCTGTCTGTAAATCTTTTTTCTTGTGAAACTCCTTTTTGCCCTCTGTTGCGCTAAGTAAACCCAGGAGAACTAGGCTGGTCTTTGTTAAAAAGCCTGCTGCAGTCTTTCCAGTACCCAGATTTCTCTTTCATCTTAATTTTGAATAAGATGGCCTTGAAAACCTGAAAGATAGTAGATGGATGATAACTGCATTACTCAAAACTAAATCCACTGGGGACATCATAGTTATATTTTTATCCTCTCAAACTGTAAATAATTAGCTGGCTAGCTGTAACTCATAAGATGTCTCATAAGGTCATTTGTTAATATGTTACTTGAGCATTGTGAGACTACTCAAAGGCATGTGGCTATTTGCCTTGTTTCTTTTTTGCTCACAAAAAATGTTTAAAAATCACCTGTGTTTCATCTGGGGCTTTGTAATGGTGACCATGATGTAAATTTCTCAGTGGTTGAAACTGGTCTCATTATCAGGAAGTATGGTCACTGTTCTCTGCCTGTGGCTATAACGGTGACCACGGCCTATCTTTCTGGATTAAAAAGCCTCAGTGAAGGTATTGTGCTTAGTAATAATAAACAGTGTGACACGATGAGCAGTGAATTAAACACTGTTCTTTTTATGTCTTTAGCTTCTGTAGAACCTATTATTCTGTTACTCTATAAATTAACCATTGCCTATTTACATTCTTTTTAGTGTATTTTTCCTTCAGGATTTTAGCTCTTAGTAGATTTGTCACAGAATGCTCTCTTCTTTTCAATAACATCTCAAAGTGTCCAGAAGAACTTCCTTTGATATCAAAAGAGGAGCTGCCAAATGTTGTCCTTCAGAACGTTTGGTATGTTGCAGACCTTGAACTCAAAGGAAGCAGCAGTTGTGTTCAAGGCCCAAGGTTTTATTGGCATATAAGCACAAATGGTTTTTGGGCAACTTCTTAAAGTTTTATTGCAAGAGTAGATGTACCTCAAACATATTTATTGGTGCCGTTTTTTCACCATGAGGAGTAGTATACTTCTAAGATACCACATTTAGTTCCCCTAAGTTGTCCGTGGCTGGAGAGGCTCAGGCAGTGGCAGGGGGGCTTGGCAGGTTCGCTCATGCTGCGTTCCATTAGCTAAGGAACTTGGTGGCCCCAGAGACCAGCTGGGTGCAGGTGGGAATGTCGTAGAGATGCACCCTGTTTGGAGTTTATGTGTGACTGTATCTACAAATTAAGTGTAAAGTTAAATTCCATTTTTTGATCTATAAGGAAGGGAAGTATTTACCATACAATTAGAAACATGGTACATTTTTCATACTAAGTTTTAAAGGCAGCACAGCAGAGTTTGATTATGTGATTTCCCTTTTGAGCATAGCTGTAGCGCAAGTGAACAAACACAATTTTCCAAGAGAAACTACAGTTTTCAAATTCTTTTTTTAATTTTAGAAAGCTGCACATCTGCAGAAGTTGTTGCTGCTGTTGATGTGAACACTCTTGCCAATGAAGTCTATAAGCACAACTTTCCCAGCACGCCGTTATGGGCAAAAACAATTGAGGTGAGTAATGAATGTCTTTTTTACTCTAGTCTGGTATTTGCAGAAATAAGTTGTCTTCACTGTCTTTATTAGTAAAGGGAGAAACAAAAAGATTTAATTTATGTTGTTATGAATAGAACAGTTTTACAATAGGTTTGATTTCTTGTGCTGTAGTTGCTTGTTGAAGTTAGAGGGATACTCACTGCAGTCTCTTCCTGAAAGTCTTGGCTGCTGCATCAAGAAATGTTACATGAATGTCGAGAGGAATGCTTACCATCAATAAAAGAATGACAAAAATAATATTTTTTGATTAAAAAAATATTTTTTATGTATTTTGAAAGAATTTAATTAAATTACTTGAAGGCATGCCTCCTTTTGTAGTTATAGTTGAGCTTAGTAAAACACAAGAAAATATACTGGATGGGTCAGTTTTGTGTTTTTTTGTGGGCTCAATAGATCAAATGTTTTAGGAATTCTGTCCAGATTATATGGAGGAGAACTAGGTAAAATTAGATTATTTTTTAATAATTGAGGGGCAAACTAGGCGTGTGATTTTGCCTGGATTTAGTTAGAAATTACTATATACTTACTAATCTTCTTTTACAGTTTTACAACATGACAGTAATACTTAATTTGTTTTAAGACACCATCTTAAATAAGACTTAAATAGGTGGCTAAAGGTTAAATGCTTATTCAGCACTTGATAATAACAGGCTAAGTGACAGTTTACAGTGTTATATGGGAAAAGAATAAGAATGCTTGCCTGTGTCTCCTCATAGTAGATAAGATCAGTAAGATCATCTTCAAATTTACTGGAAAAAATAGCAGCTTTTGTCTGGTTTCTGTGGGCAGTTATGTTACGTTTGCTATATAGATACTCTCCAAAATATATAAGGCAGTGATTTCTTTGTTCAGCTTATAGTTACTTGATCATTATCCTTCTTCTTTCTTCTTGACTCCTTAATATGTTGTCCTTCTAGTGTTTTTTAAAATTTAGTCTAGAGGAACTTGTAACTGTGTAATTAATTCATGCCACAGACCTAATTCTTTCTTCTCTGAACAGAAATATTTTCTCAAAGTGAAGCTTTCAGCCATATAATATCTTTGAGAGATTTCTGCTGGGCAAAAACTAGAATTTAAAAAACTAAACTTTACAGGGTGCATTGGTAGTGAGCTCCTAAGAGTTGAAACCCACAGTTTGGACCTGTAAAAATTTTCATGTTAACACTTGAACTACTCTTCTGTGCACATACTTTTATCTTTTGAGAAGATCTAATGATTTTGTCACCTGTTTTGCATATATTAATAATGGTTTTAATGTATGAAGACTTAATATCTTAATAACAATACTTTATTTGGAAGAGGAATGGGGAGAAATAACTAGTCAGCATTTTCATGTGATCTACTGAAAGAACCACTACACACCTCTTCTGAAAGAATCAGTAGATAAAAACTTCATTATTATGTATTGATGCTAACATCATTAGTTGTTTTGATTCATATTCAAAGCAATTAATGCATATTTGCATTGTATGGTTTGACAAGATAGAAAAGATGGAAATTACTAGGTTGAAGGGGAGATTAGATCCATTTTTACTAGAAGCAGCATATAGTGGAAGTAAGAGAGGTAATTTGATCTGAAAGATGACTTGAGAGTTTCATACCGTTTACAACACTCAACATTCTTTTATTTTTTTTCCTTATTCAGGGCATAACACTGAAAGAATTTGACAGATTATCTTTTGATATGATTTTGATGAGTCCTCCCTGTCAGCCATTTACAAGGTAGATATAGCACACTTTGGAGAAAAGTTCAGTTATTACAGTATGTGCTGTTAAAGGAGAAATGTTTTCAAGAGTGACACTATGTGTAGTTCATCTGTATATCTTTTTCTTCCTGAGCAAAGACATTGTAGCTCTGTTCACAGTGATGTTTACTGAAGCGAAAGAAATGCAGCAATTTGAATCTTAATTATTGATTGCATTTCTTGTAATATATAATTTAATTCAGTTTAAATTAGGTAAGCTTCTTACAGCACCTATTTTACATACTCTGTTGTCCTCTAACAGTGCAATTCACAGATTTTGCTGTTTAGGTTTATTTCCTTTCCCTTTAGTTATCAATATAATCTTTTCCTGGGGCAACTCCAGAAGGAGGATTGGAATGTCTCACTTCTGCCTGAGACTAAGAGTGTAATCTGGTTTTATTTGCACTTTGAAAATTTCATGTGCACACTAATAGTTTATTTTGAGGAGTATTTCTTTTTTCTCTAAAACTGGGAGGATAATGACTTTGAAATTATTTTGTGGATGATATAGAGGAATGTTTTGCCGATTAAGTATTGAATTTACTGAGATGTTATTTGTCAGATTAGTTTCAAATTCATATAATTTGACAGCAGCAACCAGTGGAGGTAAGAGGCTAGTAACTGTACTAATGTAAAGTAATAACTTCATGAAAAAGTCTGTTAATGGTGGACCTGCTTGTGTAAGAATGTATATCTCATTGAATGCCCTAAGATTAAAAAGAAATCCTGCTGAAGTCATGATGATCTATACAAATGTATTTGTGTAAATGTATGATGTATATAGGAATCATTCATTCAAACTATTATTATTTTTATAATACAGTAAAAAGAAAAATCTTTGTATGACTAATTAATTTAGAGACATGCTAAAGTGCTTCTACCAAGGCTTTATTCTTTTTTAAGAGCTAATACAAGTTAGAGTAACACAGGCCTGGAATCATTACATTATATCATTTTTATAACCTACATGAGCTGTCCAGTTTAATGTTACGAAATTGGTTGCAGAGTTATTCATGTGGGGCCCAATCCTGCGAAGAGGTGAGCACTGAGGATTTAATTCATAGAAATAATATATTCAATGTAAAATATTGGGGTATTCCCAGGAACCCAGTGGGGTTTTTTTGTTCTTTCAGAGCCAAGTATGTTCAAGGGTTTGCTGGACAAGACCAGAATGCTAAACAGTTTGCAGCAGACTGGGGAATGGATTTTGTTACTGAATGCTTCAATTTTAACCTTGCTTGAGCTGATGGATTCCAGGGTTAGATTTTAATTCCTTAGAGCATTTCTTAGGACACTGCTTTTGTAAGCAGGTCCTCATGTCTGTACATGGTGCTTTTGCAGAATCCCTTTTGAAACTCAAAGCAAAAAGTGTCAGCATTCTTAGAAAGATTTAAGTCAAATGTCAGTCTGTTCTGAGTAATACACAGGTGTTTCTTCATTCTTTCTTAGAACTGGCCTGCAAGGTGATGTATCCGATCCACGGACAAAGAGCTTTCTCTATATCCTTGATATTCTCCCAAGGTATAAATGAACTTCTACCTTCTTAGGCCTTTGTTGTAACTAAGTACATCTTTTATATTTCAGCAAGACAAATAATCTATAATATTTTATAGGGATACTACTAGCATTGTGTTGTATTACTTATTTTTCACATGATCATATCTAACTTGTATTTTACTAATGCCATTACCATCTCATAGTTACTGTGTATTCATTGTCTGGTTTTCTTTGTATTGTGTGTCTGTTTAAACTGTATCATAAATGAAAAAAATTGAGTTACTTATTTTCAATTTAACATCGATCTTGCACTGACTTTATGTAGAAGCAGAAGGAGGTAATGTAATAGTTCGCTAATAGGCATTGTGGAAACATGAAAATTGTTTGAAATACCAGGTTAAAAAAGCTTTAATTCAACATTGAGTCACCTTTTGAGTAGGTAATATTTGAAAGTTTGTTTAAAAATGTTATTGACTACTCAATACGATATGTCTTCCGACCCTTTTCATTCTTTCTTAAAGTGTCTATTTTGCCTTGTGATGCTGGGGCACCAAAATATCTTTTGGGAAGATTGCATATTTTTGGTTTGTAATACAGTCTCTTGGTTTGAGAAGTAATATTAAAGAGTTCGAATAGCAGTGCGTTGTCTGAACAGTGCTCTTTTCTTTGTATTGATCTGTCATTTTTGCCTGGTAGACCCCAGTTCCTAATAAAATAGCCGTAATTATTTGTATTATTTATACCTTAAATTTTGAAACAGTAAATCCAAACAAAGTGGGTTTTGCTGACTTAAACTGTTCTTCTTGAGAGTGTTAAAAATTAGCTCCAAGCAAGGCTTGTAGTCTTTTTTGGGAAGAAGGTGCACAGCACTGTAAGAACCTTCCCTGGGGAAGTGGAACAAGCAGTTGCTCAGGGATGTTATCCAGTTGAAATCTCTGCTTCTGGACTGAGATGTCCATTGGGCACCAATTGGCATGAGCCTGAGCATTTGTGTCAGTTAGAGTCCACCAGATGCCATTCCTGGCAGCCCCGCTTCTGCTGGAGACCGGAACAGCTGTTCTCTGTATAGTCCTTCATTGGTTAATATTGTCAGAATTGGAGGAGGATGAAGGTAGGTTTATCTGGCCATTTGTTTGTTTGTTTGTTTGTTTTTTGGTGTGTTGTTTGTTTTTTTTTTAATAATGCTTTCAGCACAGAGGGAAACTAGTACCAACAGCAGCCTTTCTTTCAAACTGTTGTTAACACTGGGAGAAAAGGGTGTTCATCCTTCTTCCAGAAACAACTTTTTTTCAGCCAGTAACATTAAATGGGACTACCTCTTCTTTGCCCTTGTCATCAGCAGTTAGAGAACACAGACACAGAAGGGCTGAGTGGCTTGGCTGGGACCACCTAAGAAATCTGTGGCAGACAACACACAACATAATACAGATTCTTTAGCTTAGTAAGACAATAGGTAAAAACAAAGATTATTAATATACCCCTGCTTCTATCAGAGACACAAAAATAGGGAGACAACGTGGGTTTTTAAAAGTTGCAAAGGATGTCTTTTCTGGAACAAGGAATGTTACTCAGTCCTCCAGACTGACCTTTCAAAACGGTAAGTAAAAAAGAGCAAATAGTGTGTAAGTTAATAATTTACAGGAATAATAGTCCCTTACTTATCCTTAAGGGAATCCTGACCTCAGTATTTCTTTCCGTTAAACTGAGACACAGTTAAGAGGCTGTCTGCTTTTGCGACACTGTTGTGCATTAATATGGAAACATTGCTATATAGTTGCTAGGGCAGAAGGTTTTCCTTCTCAAAACCAAAGCTTTAGACACTGCAGAACATATGTTTTTCGTCATGACGATGCAGAGATGCTGGGCTTGGCTGTGGTGCTTTATCTCAGTACCCCATGAGACCTTGCTGGTGTCCCTTATCTCCCTTGGGCAGGTTGTTTCCTGAGGCAGTACTTAGTATAAGCAGCCTGTAATATGTTCAGGATGGTGGCTTCTGCAGAGTTTTTCAGTTCCAATAGATTTATGTTTTACTGAGATAGTGTTTGTGTATTTTTTGGATATGACGTGTTTGCCAGACATTCAGTATGGAGTATTTCAGCCCAAAAAAGGGAAATTCTTAATATAGGAGTTACCATTTTGCATTCTGAATTGGTATATGGCATGTGTTCAATTTTTGGAAACTATAAAAATAATTTCTTGTCTTTTGGCTGTTCCTACCTTATGTTCAGCCTTTTATAATGAAATGCTGGTGAAATGAAGCTCAAAGATAGCCTGGAAAAACAAATATTTGAGACATGGAAAGGACAATTTCAGGATCTGGAAAGACCTAGGAAATCCTTGGAGCACCTAGCCAGCATTCTGACCCAGATGGTCCGGATACTGTCTGTTTATCATGTCCAAGCCATAACCCAGGGAAATCTAATGCTAACAGACACATTTGTAATGTTAATACCTGCCAGTTACTTAACACGTACTCTTTTTATAATGATTACTTGTCTTGTGGTCTGTTGATCCTGTATGAGCTCTTGCATTTCAAGCTATGCTCTGGATTCATTACTTTAAAAATAAGTTTCATAGTAGGTGGTGATGATCATGAGTGTGGGTAAACATACCAACAATTATATTCTCCATTCCTCTGCAGGGAATTTGGCTGCTGCTGCTTTATTCAGTTTAGTTTTATTTTTTCACTATTATTTTTAGTGTTTTTAAATTTTATGTAGCATCTTGTATGCTTTCCAATTTCTTGTGAAATGCTTTAGTTGTTTAATTCTTCATGTGAATGTCTTCAGTTGATAGTTAAGAATGTGCTAAAACAAATTCTGCTGTGATTTGTTCCAGTGGAAGTCTAAAGACACTTGCTGACTTAAATAAGCATGGAGCTACTGTCTGGTGGCATTAGTATCCTGTTTCTATATGTTGTTTTGAGAACCCAATGTGTGACAGACATACTGTGTCTACATTAGCTTACTAGCGAATTAATCAGTGCCAGGGAATGTTCCCAGAGACTTGAATCTGAATCATTGATGCTTCCAAATTGTTAGAATGGTCCCTGGCAGTTTGGGCATGTTCCTTCTCCAGAGATTTAATATGCTGGTTTTGGAATGAGCCTTTTTCCAGACCTCTGCACTGATCTTGCTAAACCTCAGGCGCCTCCTTCCCCTCCATCCCATCAAAATGAAAAAAATAAAGTATAGAAAATTGAGAGTATCTGCAGTTTGATCTCTAAACATGTATTTCTTAAAGCAATTAAATGAATACTGGTTCTGATGTGTTATTACTAAAGTTGATATAACATTTTGACATTGTTTTTAGGTTTAAGCACTTTAAAACAAAAGTTCTCTGTTCCATGGCTAAATAGTGACCTTTTTTCCCCCCAACAATTATCTTTCCTATTAGAAACTCAATCTGTTGAATAATAATACTATGCTTTAGGAAATGAACAGTGGTAAGCATTTTCAGAAGTACGTGCATGGGATACAGGAGGGTACAGCAGACCAACTGAATATAAGTGGGTTTTGTTTGGTTTCATAATTACCAGCAGTCCATGTATTTAATTGAATTGGAAATAATACGATCTAAGCAACCTTGAAAATTGAGGTACATGTTTTTTCAAGGATGCTAAACTTTAACAGCTACCGTGATATGGAAATACTTTGATCTTTCTCGTAGCAAAAAAAAAAAATCTGGGTGAATATAATGTGGTTTACATCTTGTTACTATAATTTGTTGATCTTTTTTTTTTTTTTTTTTCCCCTTGTAGACTCCAGAAGCTTCCAAAATACATACTTTTAGAAAATGTTAAAGGATTTGAATCCTCTTCTGCAAGGTAAAGTCTAATTTGTGCACATTTTAGTTTTTAATAAAGAATATTTTCTTTAGAGGGGGAAGGCAGGATTTTTATTTCCTAGAATTCAAGTTAACAAAGTAGTGAGATAGGAGAGCTAGCAGCTGTGGATTAGTAATATTATTTTAATTTAGGAATGAAAATCTTAAATTGTGAAAAGAACTTTCTAATTAGCTATTTATTTCTCTAAGCCGATAAAATATGTTATAACAAGTTGACTGCATTAATTTTATTTGATGATCCAGTGTCCTTTAGAAAGGGTCATTATGGATTTTTTCAAAGAACGATAATAATAGGTATAGCACTTGGAGGTTTTGGGGTTTTAGCCATGACAGGAGTTCATGGTATCTTGTGTTAAGATCACAGTACAGTACAGAGGCTTTCTTCAGTCCCTTTGTTGATGGCAGATTATCACTGGTTCAAGGTTGCCATCAAATGGTCCAGAGATACAGGGTGAAGACTGTATATAATCTTTGTCTGAAATGTGGAAGAGGAAAGTTGTCAATGTTACCTAATGACAGCAGGAGCATTCTCCTCTCTTGTAGGCAAAGCAGGCAACAGGGGGTTGTGATCTTTCTCATTCCTTGCCAGAATTCCTTCCTTAAAGCACCAAGAGGCCAGCCAGTTTGCATATCATGTACCTTGATGAATATGGCAGGCAGCTGGGAAACACATTCAGCGCTCTGTGTAGCCAGTGTGCAGCAGTCCTCTGTGAATACTTCAACATTTTGTTGGAGGTGCAGGCTGCTGCTGTAGACCCTGTGATTCCCTAGGCTATTGCTCACTGGCTAGTGTTTGGAACAAGCTGGAACAAGTTGTAGTTCAGAAAACACTCCAGTCAGAATGCTTGCTTTCTCTTACAACACTTGGGGTGCAGTGTCACATACAGTGCCAGGTACAGGTCACAGCTCCTGCTTTTTGTATAGTTCTAGCCTGGTGCAGTCTGCATGGAATAGAAAAGACAAGGCTTTTTAAGATTTCCATTGTAGTGATTTTCCATGGTTTATAAAGTACAGTCCTACCTCACTGTTATTATCAAAGCCACCATTTTTTCTCATCTCTTGAGTTAGCCCTTTTGTTAGGTTTCGCTGATGCCATGTATGTGACCAGAGGGGAACTAGTGAGCTATTTGTAGGGGTTGTAATCTCCTGGTTTATAATTCACAATAAAGACAATGTATTGCCCTCTGTTTATCTTTCTTGTTGACACACTGTAAGTACTCTTCTAGAGATGGGATATTTTTTTGAAGGGGTGTTTGTACCGAAGTAGGTGTGAGACATCTGTGAATGTGTAGCAGTAATTTTTGACTACAGTAACAATAAACATTGTATGTTGTTTCCTCAAGTTCAGAAATGGATGACTTCGTATCTGTAATTCTCTGTCCAGTTCTTTCACTGAATGTGCTGAATGTTTTGGTATCTAAGGTGTTACATTTAATGTTTTTTTTATTTAGAATAAAAAAGGGCCTAAAACTTATATGAAGGGAGTAATTACTTTTTGATTCTTTTCACTGCCAGAAATGAACTTTTGCAAACACTAGAAACATGTGGATTTAAATATCAAGAATTTCTCTTGTCTCCAACCTGTGTGAGTACTGAAATTGCTCTAATATTATTTAACTGTTCAGACTGCACTGAGCCAAGAATATGTGAAAATGATCTGTTGTATTAGAAAGCAGTCATGCTCAGAGCTAAAGATACTCTTTTGAATGAGAAAACCATCTGGCAAGACATCTGATTTCTCATCAGTATACTGACATAACCATACTGCTGTTATTGTTCAGATACTAGTCCCATACTGCTTTGCTACCATTTGATATTTTTTTAAAAGGCACGAATTTACACCATGACCAGGAAGGTGGTTTTCCCTGCAGGAGCCTCATTGCTTCAGAAATGCTGATGCCTCTGAATTTCCCAGCATGGAAAATGTGACTGTGTCATTTGCAGGAGGAGGGCCTTTGTTTGCATGTTTCCCTGGCAACTGAAAAAAGAGTTGAGAGACATTTCAGATTGCACAGGACTGAATAGAATCAGTGAAGTATTGTATATATTAGAGAAGCTGATAGAGGGTAGCTTGAAAACCAGTTGTGGTGCATTTTTTTTTCATTGTTAAATGTCTTATAATCCTTGTTCAAAAAGACAAGGAGATGTCTTTTGCTTTTTTAATGGAAAACAGTAGCACCTGTACCAAGCAATGGTGATGCATGCCATTTTTTTCCTTTCTTTGCATGAAAGTTTGTTTACATTCCTGTTCATCTACAGAGAAAGTAAAACCCGTGAGGTGCAAAGAATAACTGCCAGTTGTTTCCTTGAAAATAGCTAGGCATGGAAGTTGTAAGTGATTAGGATACTATTAGTGTGGCATAGTTCTATTACTGTATATAATGGTAGATAACTTGTATGATGCTATAAAGCACTTTTTCTCTCTTTATCACATGGACTAAAGTCTTGTGGATTTTGCTTGCAGCTTGGCATTCCCAATTCTAGGCTGCGATATTTTCTAATTGCAAAGCTTTACCAAGAACCATTTTCTTTTCAAGCTCCTGGTCAGGTGAGTGTATTAGTGTTACTTGAATTTGCTTTGTTTCATGGAGATTGAGCATTACTTTCTCAGTTTAGTGGCGTGTGGTGATGAATGGAGGGAGGGATAAGTAGTATCAACAGAAAAGTTAAATTCTGTCTGTCTTTTTTCAGCCTGAGATTTGTAAGGACTGAAATGCATGCCAATGGCTGATAGTGGGCTAGAAACCAATGTATTCTGCTACCTTTTTCACACCCTTGGAAAGGTCTTTTTCCAAAGGCAATTATTTGTGGTTGTTCCTGGCATCATTGCCGGTAGGTCAGCAAATCTTGATGGTAACATTTTTTGAAATCTTCATGAAGATAACATTGAAAGATTATTTGCTTTATTCTGAGCATCTCTGAAGGAATTCTCACTGCGGAGTCTGCTGTCAACTTGTTTATCAAATGGAGTTCTTTAATTTTATTTCTCACAATTTGTTCCTAGATTTTGACAAGATTCCCAGATCAGGACCTAGAAGACTTAGTCAAGGACAAAGTTGCTGACAAAGTTGTTGAAGCTAGTTGTTCTTCGTCTTCTGAAGAGAAGAATCTGGATCCAAACATTGATCCTGATTGCAGCAGCAAGAAGAGTTTACCAAAAGGAGCTTTTCTTTTTAAGCTTGAAACAGTAGAAGAAGTGGAAAGGAAACGTAGTCAGGACAATGATTCCTCTATTCAAATGCTGAAATACTTCTTGGAAGAGGAAAATGAAGAAATGAGTCTGTATTTCTTACCACCAAAGTACTTATTGCGCTATGCTTTCTTGTTAGACATTGTTAAACCCACCTGTCGGAGATCCACATGCTTTACAAAAGGGTAAGTTGCATAGAAGATGTCTTGCTGAATTGTGTCTTGGAATTTTAACTGTATTTTTGCTTGTGTACTGTAAATCAAGAAGAGCCATTTCATAAAAAAAAACCCCAGGCCTCTAGAAAAAAAAAATATCTCCTTATATAGTATGCTTCCTGGTCCAGTGGAATGCTAGCATGAGAATCTGTCTGGCAGAACATCATGTACCCACTCCAAAAAGGCATTCACAAAAGAAAGTGCCATTTGTTGTTGACCTTCACAGAAGCTTAATTACCCCTGTGGAAATATGGTTCCAGTAGACTGGTATAGTGCTGATTAATTAATGAATTTTTTTATATTGTTCAATGCAGTTACAAGGTGTCATGCACGATAGATCTGTTCCTCATTAAAACTGTCTCCACTGTACATTTTATTGATTTCTTGGATTTTTCAGCTCTGTAAGTCAGAACAGCTGTGGATTGGCCATATGTCATAAAACCAGTTAGGTTGCTGCATTTCAGATAATATTTGATGGAGCAGAACATCAGTGCTTTTCTGTCTAGTAGTTTTCTGATTTGTACTTTACAATTTTAAGTTTGACTGCTGGAGGTTGTTAAGTGTTCTGAAACCCACAGACAAACAGTCAGGAACTTTTCCACTGAATGCGTTTGTATTGGAAAATGCCAGATGGAGCCTGGATGTTTGTGGAAAATGTTAATGTCGGTGAATTTTTCAGATTAGTTTGAGGGTTTTTTTTTGAATTCTCAGAGTGTTTCAGCAACATGACTTAGCTGATGAGTTAAAGCTAACTAGAAGTTAGACTTCCAGATTGACAGAGTTCTGCAGATTTTGTGATTTCAACTTTTTGACAATAAGAGTTGAGAAGAGAAAGAATTTCAGAAGTTCAAACTTTTTGCAACAGAAACGCTCTTCCCCCAGCTCTCATTGACATACACCTTCTGTGCCCTCGCTCTTTTGAGTTGTGGGGGATCAACATTTTTGTGGAGATCTGTTTCTTAACTAGAATAGTCAAAAAACTTCGGCCAGAATGATCTCTTATGTATCTCCCGTTTGCCTCAAGTATAATTAAAAATAAATGGGCCATATGTGGTTTCACCGGAATACGTCATGGTAGTTTGTGGTCATGTTTATTAAAATCACATCAAAGGAGGCTCTTTAGTTAATATGAAGTCTTTACATATAGTGGTGGGAAATCTGACACTGAATGTGACTGTTGCCCTTCTGCTGATGTGGAAGGAGCCAGAACAGATAGCTGTGGTAGTCCTTCTTGGCCCAAAACGTAGGAATCTGATTTACAGTCTTTGTTTCCTTTTTGGAAAGTTTCCAACATGGCTCTCAGTGTGGTCATATCATTTACAGCTCTGCATTAAAAGAAAGATTATAATTACATCTCAGGCTTCATTCAGGTCACTTTCTAAGGCCAAGAATAAGTTGCTGCTGTATGTGTTCTAGGAGTTCTGTTTTTATGTTTCTCCAGAGCTTAAGATTTAGGAAAGAGGACCCTGAATGAAGCAGAACAGTAATCCAAGTAGTACAGAGAATCCCTCTGCTGAGATACCTGTCTGGTGTCTTTCTTAGAAGTCATACTGATCATCAACTTTGAGACTGGGAGAAAAATTTCCTTCAGTTTTGATTGGTCTTCAGTTATTTCCAGCAAGGTTTGTGTGATGGGGATAATCCAAGTATGCCTTCTCCAGTCCTTGCTTATTCAGGGACCTCAAACACCTGATATTTCATCAGTGGTTTTTGCCTTTCTGCCTTTGTCATACCAGTACATCTGCTGAAAGGCTTTGGTGGAGTATAGGGCAAAATGTTACAGGCTGTGATGCATGAGAGATTAAGCAGATGATCCTGTGTTCACTTCGGATCTTGGACTTCTAGGTAATTGGAAAATGATTGTTGAGTTTCTTGAGACTACATGAGTTTCTTGAGACTACAAACATCATGGTTTCTTTTAAAAGTAGGTTTGTGGTGACTGGAGTTGTGAGAGGAAGTTGTCCATTTTAAAGGACAGAGCAAATTAAAACTGCTTCCTTAGATATAATGGTTCTGGGCTTACTTGTAAATTCTTGATGTGCTATTGAAAAGAGAAGCAATACCTTCTAAAATAGTGTAAAATTACTTACAGAGACTCTCTCTAGCATTATGGAAATTACCTTTTTGTTAGTCACAGGACTCAATATACCCAGAAATAATATATTATGTCTATGAAATTAAAAGGTTTTTTTAAAAGCTTACTGAAATAGAAGGGGGGGAAAATCTTGAGTCAGATGAAAATTGAAGACTGTAATTTCTTAAGCCAACTTCTTTCATTATAACTGGTAATGAAATGTCAGAAAATCAATGCATCATTTTTACTATGGCAAAAATTACCATCTTTAATTATGTTCTGAGTCTAAAGTAGGAATTTTAATTTTTCTGTAGTCAGCAGCTGCAATAATAATTAATAATAATCCAGCTAACATTGGCCATCTGCCCATATTTTTGTCGAAAAAAACCCAACATGCTTCCTCCCTGGCCCCCAAACCACTTCTACACCACCTGGAGTTTTTTTGTGAGTTCTGTAGTGCCAATTATTTAGACTTTTATATAACATGGATACTGTTAAAAGGTGCTTTTTCCCCAATAAAACTCTAAAATACCACTGCGAAATTTATCCTCATTTATTTATTTTGGCTCAGAAATAATAATCTGAGATACAGTCAGATGCTATATAAGAGAAACATCAGGATTCTTCAGTGCTATGGGTGTTCCATTGTTTAACTTGTTGCATTTTCAGGATGCAGCTAAGCAATTGAAGGTGATATATTTACAACATAGATGGATTCCATGTGTTTTTCATAGAATCACAGGGTTGGAAGGGACCTCAAAGATCATCTTGTTCCAACCTCCCTGCCATGGGCAGGGACACCTTCCACTAGACCAGGTTGCTCAAAGCCCCGTCCAACCTGGCCTTGAACACCGCCAGGGAGGGGGCAGCCACAGCTGCTCTGGGCAACCTGTGCCAGTGTCTCATCACCCTCACAGGGAAGAATTTCTTCCTTCTATCTAATCTAAATCTACCCTCTTTCAGTTTAAAACCATTACCCCTTGTCCTATCCCTACACTCCCTGACAGAGTCCCTCCCCATCTTTTCTGTAGCCCCCTTTAAGTATTGGAAAGTCACTATAAGGTCTCCCTGGAACCTTCTTTTCTCCAGGCTAAACAACCCCAACTTTCTCAGGCTGTCCTCATAGGGAAGGTGTTCCAGCTCCCTGCCTGTCTTTGTGGGCTCCTCTAGACTTGCTTGAACAGGTCCATGTCCTTCTGAAATTCCTTTGTGCTACTCTTCAGGTGCTCTCCTGCTGACCTGTGACCCCTCTCCAGGCTCTGGGCATCTCCTGCTGGCACTGGCATCAACCTGGTAGGAGTGGGATGGATTGAGGTTCCCTTCCCCTGTCAACTTTAGTTTAAAGCCCTCTTCACCATCTTGGCAATACTCTGACCAAATATGTTCTTCCCCTTCTCTGACAGACAGACCCCATCATCTCCCAGTAGCCCAGGTTTCTCAAAGCGAGTCCCATGGTCTCCCACCCCTAGCTATGGCACCAGTTCTGTAACCAATTGTTGATTCACCAGATTCGGCTGTACTTTCAAACCCCTTCCCTTTGACCAGAAGGACTGATGAAAAAACTGCATTTTAATCTGCATCAGTGTTCAGGGCCTTTTGTTCTGATCCTAAGGAAGACTTGCAAGCACTTTATTTTAAAATGAGTGTTGCTCTCACTGATACTGGCAGAACTACTCATAAGCTTTTTCAGCTGAAGAAAAACTTCTCAAGATTGAGCATCTGGCTCATTATGTCTGTGCTGAAGGGAGACTATTCCTTTGTTCATTGTAGCATTAAAAATCTTGAAACAGAAGTTTTTCCAGTGCCTTGCTTTAGAATGGGCCGCAAGTGAAACAAAAGACCTTTATAACTGTCTTTACAGATACACAGATAAAACTAGAGAGTAGTATCTGTGAATGGTTGATGCAGACCACATCCATCTTGTACTAGGGATCTTCTGAAGTTCTTCCACTGTGCAAAAGTGGACTTGACTTTGAATGTCCTGAACAGAGAGACTAACACCATCACAGTTAGACCAGCAGAGCATATTTCTGAAAGCCTGTAATTATATTTAAATGATAGCCTGGAAGAGACTACAGAGTAAACATGTTGTGCAATCAACCACAAAGCATCAAAAAAAAGCTATCGTATGGTTTTAGAATGTAAGTTTGCTTACTGTTTAGTTGTATTTCATTTTTTTCTTTCTTCTTTTTCTTTCTTTCTTCTACTACTCTGCATAGATACCTGGCCATCATCCATCTCTTCCCTCTGTGGAAAATCCACAAGCAACCAAAAATTAAACCTGGCTGAACCACTTTGTTCCTAATGGATTAGTATAGAAGCTGAAGGCTCACACTAATGGTCCTCCTTTGAATGCAGAGAGCTGATTTGAACCCCTAGGACCATTTGGCCTTTAACATGTTTTGCCTTAGTGTAAAATTGGTTTGTGCAGTGCAGATGGCCCTTTCTGATGATGCTGTGCTCGAATTCCTTGGCCTTGTATAGTTGCCTCATACAAGACATTAGTGTGGATAAACCCTTGTGCATTGATTGCAGACTCATCCCTAGAGAGCACATTCAGAGGCTACTGCATTCCAAGGGTTAGCATTGTTAATAACAAGGCCTTTTGCTTTATCTATCCAGGAGGCTATTTGTTAATCAAAGCAAAGGAACCTAAGGAACTTCCCTGTATCTTTGTAGTTGTCAGTGCTGTGAGGTCTGGTGAAACTATTAATTTAAGATTATTACTTTTGTTGTTAAGGTATGGACACTATGTTGAAGGGACAGGCTCAGTTCTGCAGACAGCAGTAGATGTACAGGTAAGAATGTATAGACTAACATATGAGAATTGCTTGTTTTAAAACTATTTTTTCTGTCTTCTGCTTTGTTATTCTGAATATTATAACAAAAAAGCTTTTAAAACTATGTTTTGTGGCAACCGAGTTTCCAGTTGATTTACTTTGTGTTCTTAAACAACAGTTCATTTAAATCAAAATTATGTGTGTGCCTCTCTCGATGGAGAATATGTATTGCTATTATTTTATTATCCATAGTGTCATACAGAGATTTCACAGGGCTATGTGAAAACATTATGAATGACTAATTCTATGGTGAAACTACAGTACAGTGTTGTGAATCTAGGGCCATTTATTGTATGCAGATGATCCAGTAAATATTGTCAAATGTTTAACGTGTTTAAATTTCAAAAGTATTATTTATCTGGGAAGACATAGTATTTTGAAAAGTTTTACTGTTGATCCTAAGTTCACCGCAAAGTGATGTTTTGGCATTGGGGAAGGTAAAAATAAATGTATTGGTGAATCATCATTCAAATACTTTTCATAAAGCCTGTTTTGTACACAAGCACCTCCTCTTGCACTTATGTGCTGTTGACTAATACTGTATGGCATTTCTAAGCATAAGAAGAATGCAGCTTTGGAATTCAGGATAATGTCAAAGCGAATATATTAAAACAGCTGCATGTATACAGCTTAATTTGTGTGCATGGTCTGCAATATTAAGTCACTATCCTGTCATTAACAAATGTTTATAATCCTTTGATTGCCTCGTTAAGTACTAGTATAGCTTGTAACTGGAGGAAGAAATGATGAATGCTGTCATGTCAACATTGATTCTTTCTTGCAAGTCCATGTGTTGAGATACTGGCTGCAAAGACACAACACCAATCATACTTTCAACAAAAATACTCTATTGTCTTTGGCACTGTGATAAAGAAATATTCTGTTAAGATGTGAGTGTTGAATTTTGCGTATTTGGCCTGCATTGATTGGATCTGTTGTTTGGATATTCTTTGTAGCTTGAATCAGTGTTTAAACACATTGAGGAGTTACCAGAAGAAGAGAAGCTTATGAAATTGTCAACACTAAAACTGAGGTACTTTACTCCAAGAGAAATAGCAAATCTTCATGGATTCCCTCTGGAATTTGGTATGTGCTACAAAGTACCCATTTCTACATCATTCTTCAGAAATACCAGTGTAGTCTTTTTACTGGGGACTAATCCATGCTTTTTATTTTGCATTTCCTCTTGGACCATTCAGTTCTTATGATTGGTTCTTGGTATTCGGCTAACTCTGAATTTCTCTGAATTTCCACTATTTTTTTTATATTTTATAAAAGTCAGCTTCTGTGGTTAGGTTTATCTTCATAAACTAAGAAAAAAATTTTGGCATGAGAAATGCTCTATTACTGAATGGCAGTGAAGGAATACCTTTGTTTAAAGTTGAAACTATTTATTCAGCAGTCAGCATTACTCACAACTGTGGTAAGGCAAGAGATCCTGCCAGTTTAGACGGTCTGTTAGTGGTTCTCAGTGTTTGAGCTGCTTGCTTTCTCCCTTCGACACATTTGCAGCTGCTGACAGAAATGGAATTTCAGAAGATACATATACTTCTTTGTTCAGGAGTAACCAAACTCTTCAGCTAATGATCTTTTAAGTCATCTCTGTTTTCTAGAAAAGGCGGTCCTAGCCCTTGGTCAGTTACTTCATTTTCTAACTGTTTCTGGGGGGAAGAGGGAGTCAAGGAGCAAGACTCATCAAATCAGTATATTGGACACAGGTCAACCAGAATTAAGCCTGAAAAAAATTCACCAGAGTTCTCCTTGTAAAGAAAGGCAGTCAAGGAAGTGTAGCTGCAACTACCTACTAAGGAGCTTGGCCTGCTGCTGTCACATCAGATCAGTTTATTATTTTTCAGCAGAATAAGACACCACTGATCTTGAGTAATTTACTGTATTTTTCTTTGACTTTCTCAGTGACTTAGTGTACTGAGGAGTGACAAAAGATTTTATATACTTCTTTCTTTTGCAATTTTAGTTTATTTTCTCATTTATTACTTAGTTGTATTCAAAATCACTACATTTAAAGAATGTTATTAAAGTTGAAAAGTCAAACATTAGAGTTGTCAGCACTAACCTTACTTGCTTAGGATTATTTGCAGGAGTGTGCTGTGTTGAGTTACATGCCAACATGCAGTATTTTTTCATAGCCTCTCTTTAATAAATTTGTTCTTTTTGCAGACAGCCTTTTCCTTAGCACAGCTCTGTTCCGTATTGATATAAGGTAGTGTAAAGAAACTTGAGCTAAACATGTCTGGATTTGACTTGTATATGTTTATCATGCTGTTCAAGCTCCCTTTTGAGCACAGATTTGTCCATTTTCTCTTTTTTTAAACAATACAGCTTGTGTTTTCCAAATGTTAAATCAGTCTTTGCAGCATCACTGAGAGGTGTAGTAGGGTTAATATGGCTTGTATTTTACAGATGGAGAACTGAGACAATGGAGAAATTTATTTGTGAAGAGTCCATTAATTTAGGGCAATCAGTTTGCGAAACCTGACCTTCACTACTTCAGAGTGCTTGGAATGATATCATGCTTTCTCTGTTGAGATCTATTAAGGTCAGCTGTGAGCTTCAGTGTTTTTGCAAACCAGAACTGAACTGAACTCTCAAGACAAGTCAGGCTTCTGAATTTGAGGAGCATCCAGGTTGTCACCATCTGCGAAGTGCTCATTAAGCAAACCTTCTTTTGTCACCTGGGAATTGCAGAGGGAGGGAGAGAGACAGATTCCATCTCTCAGAGGGCAATACCCTTCTGCCTTAATCACAGGACCTTCTTTACAGTTCTTGCAGTTCCCTGCCTCTTTTTATTACTTTTCCAACTTCCGCAACACATGAAACAAGCATCTCTCATCTGGTGGCTTCCTCTCACGTATACTCCTGAATCATAGGCAGAACAAGTTTTTCCCAATGCGCTGAGTCAGAAGTCTGACATTTCTTTCCTGTGTGTTTAATCTAAGACATTTCCCATTTTGTACTTTAAAAAAGTGTTACTCAGCTCTAGGGTGGTTGTAATCTCTGGTGAATTTAGGTACTATAAGTTTCTTTTGAAGATTTGCAAGCTGTGGGGTTTTTTTTGAAAGTTGCTATATTTATGGCTACAGCAAAGGGTGTTTCTCCCATGCTAAATTTCAAGTCATTATTCTGAAATGTGGTGTTTTCAGAGTAAAACATGCTAGAATTTCTCTGCTGTGTTCTGTAGTGACAGAACATTTGGGCTCAAATTTTCAGTAACAGAAAGCCTGGAGATGTACCCACTGCAAATATGTTGTTGGTCCAAGGAGCTAAAGAATGACAAAACTGTAAGCTGAAAATAAAGTGAATGACAGGAAGCTTTGTAACAGATGCCGTTACTAGCTGCAGCTACAGTATTATCAGAAGAAACATGATTGTGTCTAAACGGTTCTGTATTTTAACAAATTGATGGCCTTTTCCAATACATGAGATCCAGAGTTAAAATCACTGTTCGTTCTTAACGTTTAAGAGATTTATTTGTGCTTTTAACATCTAAATGTATAAATAGCAATTGCACTATAGGTCAGTGAAATATTGCAGTCATGTGTCTGTGGGTCCCACAGCAATATCATTAAAACTGATCAGAGCATTCTTGCACCTGCGACCTGCATTCATGAGGGTGATGTCAGGATGCCTTTTCCATTTTTCCTGTTAGTGATGTATATAAGCTATTAGGAATCAAATGGCAGCCTAGTGGAAGGCCAGTGTAGTGTGGTAGTGTGTGTTGCCAAGACCGCAACATCAAGTAGCATGCATGACCTAAAGGACATGGTGAGAGCTGTGCTGCAGGTGCCAGCGTACTATGAGTTGTGATATCTGTCCTTCTGATGTAGGCTACACTTGAGCCAAGAAGATAGAAAGTGCAAGGTAATGTTAACAGGCAGATGGAGAAGGCTTGGGATTAAGGAAACAGTGAGCCCTGAAAATTAATTTGGGCTTTCAGGTGCCAAGAGGCAGAAGAAGAAACTGAAATTTTTCAGGGTGCAGATAAGCTTCTTGAGCTATAATTGCATATATGTGTGTGTGTGTGTGTGTGCATAAATATATATTTTTATATACTCTTTTAAAATGTGTAGATTCTGTACCTTATTCAGTGGTTTAAGGTGAAAACTTCGTCTAAGGAAACGTGTGTGGGAGTGCAAGTGATTGTTCCAGAGAACAGTTGCCCAAATGTGAGTGCCAGGAAGCTGGGTAGAGTCGATGGAGCTGGCAGAAGATATGTTTACCAAAGCAGTCCACATTCGAGGCATTAATAACTGGCAGAGAAGGATGGAACAACTCCTCCCAGACACCACCTCCTCAGCTTTCCACCCTTGGCTCAGCAACTGTCCAACCGTGTTCTCTCCTGAGCAATCCCTGGAAGAGGAATTTTCTGAAGTGCTAGGAAAACTTCAGAACATGTATAGCACTGCTTGCACATGCAGTGTGTTTATGCATCAAAGCTGATCTGGCTGGTGATGACCTTGGGCTCAAAGTTAGGTTTTCTTTTTAGGGAATGATCAAATAATTGCATGTGATCAAGTTTCAGCAGCTTAGCAAATGACCCTAATGGTTGAACCACCACTGCTGTTCATCTTTCACTCAAGTTGAACCAAATAGACTTTAGTTCACAGATGGAGTAAGCTAAGAGTATGAGCAAGGACAGTGACAGCAGACCAGCTGGTTGTTGGCAACTTCCTCATTCTCAGAAGCTTGGTCACCTTTGTGCACCCAGTGTACAGCACAGCCCTTTCACAATACCTGGACCTATTTAATTTTTTCTGTGCTTCTGTTCTTCCTGCCAGTCCATGCACTTAGCATGTGAAGAACGTGTCAGATGCTGTCTGTATTTCTGAGTGCATTTGACAGGGTCAGCATTGAATTACATGGAAAATTGTTCAGCTGCTTGATCACTCACTGAATAAGGCTTGCTCATAGGTAAATCTGTACTGCTTGTATATTGCACTGTGAGACTCATCTGATTTGTCTCAACTGCTTAGAGGGGCTTAGAAATACAATATAAAGCTTATTGAGAAATGCAGTTTAGTCCCTCTGGAGAATCATCACTTTTTCTTTGTGCTGTGGCCACATTCCTTTGGATGTTCTCTAGAGTGATGGTTGTGCGGTGTTTTAGGTGCTGCTGCCCCTACTTGAGGCTGCTGCATTTTTTTTGAGCTATATGAAGAGAAGATAGATCTGCATTAGTCACACAACAGATCAATGTTTTGAGGCTTCTTTTTAAACTTTAGAGATTACAATACTGCTTATGGAAGAACTGATACAAATCTAATGAACTGGTTGGGAATTATTTTTGTAACTTCATGAATTTTAGAGGGAGGGTAGGTGAACCCTGCTGCAATCTGTGATAACTGAACTGTTCACTGAAAAAAGTAGACTAAAAGCCAGGAACAAACCCAGACTAATGATGTTTAACTATATGGTTTTTTTTGTTTTAGGCTTTCCTGATAAAGTAACAATAAAGCAATGCTACCGTCTTCTGGGAAACAGCCTCAATGTACATGTGGTAGCAAAGTTGATCTCTGTTCTACTTGGATAATTTAGAGCCTGAATCTGACGAGTAGAGACTGGTGATGGAAAATATGTCCATGTTTGGAGAGAAAGCTGATGGTAGCTAAATAAAAACCATGCCTTACCAAGAAGTTCTGATATATTTTTAATAGCTTGATGTTATGGTGGATTTGCACTTTAGAGGTGTTTTATTTAAATGGAAGTTTCCAGACTTAATTACTTTATTTAAATGTCCTTTTTAGTTTACAAAATAAAAAAAAAGAGCAGCATTTACATGTGCATCAATGAAAATTGTTAAAACTATTTTATCTTAAAGCTGTCTTCTCAGTACAGTATGAAAAAGCTGTAAATGTAAAAGCTGTTTTAATTAATTGCAGAGACCAAGTTCTACATGTAAAATGTCTTCATCAGTAAACATCACTGATCCATTCCTAAAATATTTATTGTATATATGATCTGAAATTTTGATGTGGTTTTGTAGCTAATTAAACTATTCAGTATTTTGTATATAATTTTTAAGATTACACAGTGTCATCCTTAGTTTATGGTTGTCTCATCCTCTCTAAATACTTGTAGGTTTCTGGAACCCAGCTGTATCTGTCTGGAATGATTTGTTTTAGGTGCAGCTTAATAAAAATTTTTCAAGATTATCACAATCCTGACAATAACTTGCCTGTTTCTGTTCTCACTTATATTATTCAGGATAAGATCATTGAACCTTACACAAGACCTACAGATAAAAGGCCTTAAAACTTCAAGGGCTGCAAAGAGTAGTGAGAAGGGCTTCTACAGGTGTGTCAGCCAGACAAGGAAGGTCAAAGCAAGCATACCCTGGCTGATGAACAAGATTGGCAAACTGGTAACGATGGATGAGAAGGCTGAGGTTCTCAACAACTTTTTGCCTCAGTCTTCACTGGAAATCTCTCTGCCCACACCTCTCAAGTGGAGGGACTGCAGGATGGGGACTGGAGGAGCAAAGTCCCTCCCACTGTAAGAGAAGATCAGATTTGTGACCACCTGAGGAACCTGAACATGCATAAGTCTCTGGGACCTGATGAGATGCATGGCAGAGTCCTGAGGGAACTGGCTGATGTAGTTGCCAAGCCACTCTTCATGATATTTGAAGTCATGGCAATCAGGTGCAGGCCCTGGTGACTGGAAGAAGGGAAACACTGCACCCGTTTTTAGAAAGGGTAGAAAGGAGCACCCTGGGAACTAACAACCTGTCAGCCTCACCTATGTGCCTGGAAAGATCATGGTTCAGATCCCCCTAGAAGCTATTCTAAGGCACATGGAGGACAGGGAGGTGATTTGATACAGCCAGCACAGCTTCACCAGGGGAAAGTCCAGACTGACCAACCTAGTGGCCTTCTGTGATGGAGTGACTGCATCAGTGGGCAAGGGAAGAGCTATGGATGTCATCTGTATGGACCTCAGTAAGGCCTTTGACATGGTCCCCTACAACATCATTCTCTCTGAATTGGAGAGATATGGATTTAATGGGTGGACTGTTTGGTGGATGAGGAATTGGTTGGGTGGTCACATCCAGAAGGTACATGTTAATGGCTCACTCTCCAGATGATCAGTGATGAGTGGTGTCCCTCAGGGGCCTGTACTGGGACCAGTGCTGTTTAATGTCTTCATCAATGACACAGACAGTGGGACCGAGCGCACCCTCAGCAAGTTTGCAGATGACAGCAAGCTGAGGGGTGAAGTTGACACACCTGAGGGATGGGATGCCATCCAGAGGGACCTGGACAGGCTTGAGAAGTGAGCCCATGTGAACCTCCTGAGGTTCAACAAGGCCGAGTGCAGGGTCCTGCACATGTGTTGGGGCAACCTCCAGTATCGATACAGACTGGGGGATGAAGGGATTGAGAGCAGGCCTGTGGAAAAGGACATGGGGGTGCTGGTGGATGAAAAGCTGGGCTTGAGGCAGCAATGTGCATGCGTAGCCCAGAAAGCCAACCGTATCCTGGGCTGCATCAAGAGAAGTGTGGCCAGCAGGTTGAGGTTGGGGATTGTCCTTCCTCTACTCTGCTCTCATGAGACCCCACTTGCAGTACTGCGTCCAGCTCTGGGGTCCTCAGCACAGGAAAGACATGAACCTGTGTCCTGGTTTTGGCTGAGACAAAGTTAATTTTCTTCCTAGTAGCTGGTACAGTACTGTGTTTAGTGTGAGAATAATGTTGATAACACTGATATTTTAGTTGTTGCTGAGTAGTGCTTTTCCTAAATTAAGGATTTCTCAATTTCCCATGCTCTGCCAGTGAGCAGGTGCACAAGAAATTGTGAGGGATCATGGCCAGGAGAGCTGACCCAAACTAGCCAAAGGGATGTTCCATAATGAACATCATATTCAGTATATAAACTGGAGGAGTTGGCTGGGAAGGGTGAATTGCTGCTCGGGCATTGGTCAGTGGATGGTGTGTTGTGCATCACTTGTAGTTTCTTGGGTTTTATTTTTCTCTCTGCTATATTAATTTTCATTACTATTATTATTGTCATTAGTAGTATTATAATAATCATAATATTTTATTTTATTTTCACCATTAAACTGTTCTTAACCCACAAGTTTTAATTTTTTTTCCTGAATGTGTTCCCCATCCTACTGTGAGGTTGGAGGAAAGAGCAAGCAGCTGCATGGTGCTGAGTTGCCAGCTGGGGTTAACCATGACAACCCTTTGGAGCGAGCCCAGAGCAGGCCATGAGGATGATCAGGGGGCTGGAGCACCTCTCCTGTGAGGCCAGGCTGAGAGAGTTGGGGTTGTTCAGCGTAGAGAAGAGAAGGCTTAGGGGAGAACTTATAGCAGCCTTCCAGTACTTAAAGTGGCCTTATAAGAAAGATGGGAACAAACATTTGTCAGGGCCTGTTGCAAAAAGACACAGGGTAGTGGTTTTAAACTAAAAGAGGGTAGATTTCAACTAGATAGAAGGAAGAAATTTTTTACAATGAGGGTGGTGAAACACTGGAATGGGTTTCCCAGAGAGGTGGTAGATGCCCATCCCTGGGAACATTCAAGGTCAAGTTGGACGGGGTCTCTGAGCAACCTGATCTAGTTGAAGATGTCCCTGCTCATTGCAAAGTGGGGTTGGACTACATGACCTTTAAAGGTCCCTTCCAACCCGAACCGTTCTATGATTCTATCATAAATGTAAAAGCTCCATGTTTAGGTTCCTATGACATAAGAACTGGAGAAAAACTAAACAGGCTGCTTCTAAAGAATTATTCACGAAACTTAGCAGTAGTACTAGGGTTAGTAGTGTATGTTGGGATGAACCACTGCATATGGCCAGCCAGAGTGTCACAGTTGTACACCATCTCATAGAGCTGGATTGAATGGGTTTTTAATCACTAAGTCTTTGTGAGTTTAATATTTCTGAAACAATAGAGAAAATTATGGGAAAACTGAAAGCTGCCTGAAGAAGCACATGTTCCAGTTGTTCTCTTTCCTTGCAGGTAATATTATATTGGTATGTGGAGAAATAACAGCTTGAGGGAAGAAAAGGGGAGGTGTTACTTAGTAAGCATCCATTAGGGAGCTGGTGTGTCACAAAACTGAAGGATTTATTTGATTGGTCATAGTCCCTGTGCCCCAAAGCAGTAAGTCATCAAAGCTGTCAGTTCTGAAAAAAATTGATTTTTTTATTTTTTTTTTTTTTCTATGGGATGACATAGGAACAGTCATGGTGTATCTCATCTATCTGTAGAGAAGAGAGCTGCTGTAGAGATACTGCAGCTATTCTCATCTGTTGTAGTCCTGAAAAAGAAAAGGACAACTTTTGTAGTCCTTTGTTATTTTGTGCCATACTTCATCTTATGATGACTCCTTGTGTATTTCTTCTTCAGTGTTGATTTGCATGCTGCTTCTGGACTGTTAAAACCAGGAGAAGCTTGGGTTGACCTACTTCAGCCTGTCTTATTCTCAAAGAGCATTTGGACTGCTTGGGCTGTTCCAGTTATAAAAGAGAAATAGAAATGGATTCTCCTAAAAGAGCTTTGGACTAGGCTCTAGAGAAGGATGAGATTGGCTTCTGTCTTTACCTGGTCTCTTGTAGTATTGTAATGGCAAAAAAATACTAGACTAATGTTAGGCTGTGCCTACTACTAAACTGTAAAGAGCAAGTCTGTTTTAGACAGTGTTATGAACCAGTTACCTGTTTACGTGGTGGTTATTGTGTAGATTTATCAGCCAGATCTATATGGTCTTGTTCTTGGGAGAAATGTGATAATAGGAAGATCTGTTGCTATCTAACGTAACCCAAACATTGAAATGAAAACAAAAGAGATAGATTTTATGTATAAATTGGGATTTCTTTCTGCCACACTATGTAAATAGTCTGTTCATTTTCCCTCACTATATAATATTTGGCAAAATATTACTATTAACAATTAATTTTCCTTAATTTGTAAACATGTTTTAATGATTTATATGTCACTCCTAAGCAAGCAGTATTAAAGTGTAAGTTAGAAGTTATCTAGCTGCATCTAAAACTGATATAACAATACAGCCTGTTACATGTTGACAGTGAATTTTAATTCATTGTGATTGTGAAGACTGAAATCTGTTTGCTAATCAGAGCTATTTCTGAAGGAGGTATTTTGAAAGAACAGATGTCAGAGTTGTAAGTATATATTTGAGTATTGTACCCCTGCTAACCCTGTAATACCAGTGCAGCTAAATTGAGTGACTGCTTCTTATCACATCAGTTTGTCATTAACAGACTCATTTATTGAGCTCTGCTGGGTTGCACCTGCTTGACCTCTCTTGATGATCACGTTGCTTCCTTTTCCAAGCAGTCTTTGAATCGTAAGTGCTTTGCAGCCTACATCAGTGCTGCACTTTGCAACTTCAGCTTAAGCATTTTCACAGCAATGAAATGTCATTACAGAAGCAGCTGAAAGGTAAATGAGTGAAATCTGGAAGACAGCTCTGGAAAGGGAAGGAGATTTCCAGAATCTGATTTTTGGTTTTGCAGCTCACTTTTTCTTCACATCTGAAACACATTTCATTATCTGAGTGAGAATATATAGTTGCAATCCATCAAACTTGAGAAGCTCCACTGAGGAAAAGAATGTCATGTTTGGTGGTGTTCTATATATGCAGTCATTTTTGAAGCTTGCTGGTTGTCTTACAGAATGTTTTACCTACGTAAAATTGTCTTTATCTGAATTAGTCTAGGAATTCCCTGTAGTCATGAAGAAACCTGTGAAGTTACTAAAATGCCATTTATCACAGTGGGTTTAAATATTTTTTTGATACATGAACTGAATATTTTCCACTGGATGTGCATACTTCCATGCAGTGACTGTAAGGTGCCTGCCTGCAGGTTTTTATATCTCACCTTTTGCTGACCCTCTTAGGGGGGGGAGTATAAGGATCATCAGAAGTCTGTGTATTACATGCTGGAAAAATATTGCTATCATAACACTATCATTATATCTTAAAATTAGTCATGGGTAAAGCCATTCTTTTTCCTAAAGAGACATCTTGATAGAAAAAAATTGGATTTGGAGGAGGCAAAGTAATAATTGATTAAGAACACTAGACATTTCTGGGAAGTCTTATATAAATAGTGTATAAAAAAGAAATGATCAAGGAAATATCTGAGGAAAAATGTGAAAGTATAAGAAACTAGGCATAGAGGCCTAAATGAATTCCAGTAACTGTTTTCTTGTTTAGTAACAAACTTGTTTAAATAGGTAATTGATATCCAAGAAACCAGGGAAAATGAAGTATTGAGTAGTGATAGTATGTCAATTTAAATGTTAATTGCAAAGAGTGTGAAGACATTTGTGTTATTTATATCTTTATTTGATTTCATTGTTTGGGCAATTTATATAGCTTTGAAGAAAAGAAATATGTGGCCTTAGATGACCAGGCAGCCATCTGTGAAGAAAGACAACTGAGTTGTTCTCTTTGACTTTCCTCCACCTGGTCCTTTTGACTGTGAGAGGAAGCATGGACAAGGGATCTTTTGGTAAGAGCTCTGATAAAGCAAAAAGCAGAGTTGGAGGGGCTAAATTTCAGTAGAATACAGCACTTTTAAGGAGAGAGGGTTATTAGAGGGAATTTCAGGTGGCAACTATAGTTAGGTACTCTTCAGGGAATCAGAAATCTCTGCATTAAAGAAGTCCCTAAAATCTCCTCCAGAGGGGAGCCTCTCTGATTTTAAACACAGGAATACATCCTGAAATCCCATCTTCATTCAGAGCATGTTTATCTTGCCCTTTTATCCATGCATTGGGGCTGTTGTAACTCAAACATTTTAAAATTACAACCTAGCAGTTGGAAACAAAGTACATTGACAGTGCTAATATATTTTTTCATACTGAGACACTAATAGTTTTGATTAGTTACAGGTGCTTGCCCTGTATATATTTTTTTTAAAAAAAATAAACTAATCCCATTCTGTTTCTAAATATTATACTTAAACCTGGGATACTACTCAGAATTAATATTTCTGAGTGGCATTTTGACTGTATATTGATCTTACCATGTGGTATTATTCATTGTACATGTGTTGTAAGGTGAAGCATGGGAAGAGTTCAGAAGACTGGACAAGTTCATGGAAGAAAAATCCTTTGAGAGTAGCAGGTAAGTAGACTTCCAGCTGAAGAAGTTCCCAAGCTGCAAATAAATGGAGGCCAAGAGTGTACCTAGGAGAGGTACTGTATGTGTTTGCCCCTTTGTGTACCCTTCATTTCCTAACTGCTCTTGGCCACTGTTGGAGACAGGGTACTGACCAAGGTGTATCTTTTTCTAACCCAGTATGACCACTCTTACTTCCTTATATTTGTGTGGTGACAGAATGCCAATATTTTTAATCACAGCATCAGTACATGGCAAATGATTTATGGACTTAGCTCAGATGTAAGCCTCTCAATAAAGCCAACAGTACAGAATAGAACAAATCTGAGGGAGGTTGCTCATCCAGGTCCATTCATGGCTTTAGGGTTATTAGTGGAGAAGGGTGATTATACAAATGGAAGTCCCTAAAAATAACTCCAATGTACATTAAAGCAATTGGAATGTGCTAAAAGGACTGGAATAATCAATAGAAAATAACAAAGCCAATGTAACTAACTGGAAACTTTTCATGAACCTAATTTCAAAAAAGAATGAAACAGAAAAGAGGAAGCATCAAAGTGGGTGGTGGTTTGTAGAAACAACATGTAGGAAGAAAAATCAGACAGAGGAACCAAAATATGAGTCTTATTATGAAACTAAAAACATAATATATGTGATAAAGGAACCCAGAGAGAATTGGGACAGTAGATCAATTCCAGATGAAGTAGCTAGCTAAATCAAAACTCATCTCTGTTATTTGCTGTTAAAAACTGAAAATGTAGATTTCCTGGCCAGTTAATTTAACTTCATCAGCAGGTAACATTAACTTCATCAACTGTGTTGAAGGAGCAAAATCTTAAGCAGGTGTCAGAGGATAGTATGCTGAGAAGTAAAATAAATCCTTGAGGAGTGGTGTGGGAAATGGAGCCTTGCAGCTCCTGCAGCCCCTGAGGAATACAGCATTGTTTACACCAGTAATTTCCACATTTATACCATGGAGGTAACAGTGCTGCTTTGTATGTTATGTGTCACTTTTGAACCCTGGACTGTTACTAGAAAGAGGGAAGATGAGAAGGGATAAAGGAAAATGAAGATGGAAGTACTGGGAGACATGAACTCAGCTGAGGGGAAACTCAGGTAAATGTGCACTATTTGGGATGAAACCAGCAACAGGGCTAGATTTATAATTGATTGCAATTATTTGAGTCATAATATTGAATAGCAGGGATCCTTCTTGCATCTATAGAACAAAATGAAGGATTGTTAGTCTTCCATTAAAAAAATTAACCAGGTTAGGATTCACACCAATAGTTGCCCTTTTCCCATATAAAAAGGGAGCATTGTCAAAGACTAATGTCATGTCTCTGCATCTGAGTTGCCTTCCTAAGTGCAGTTAATGTGTATTGAATTTTTGGCCATAATCTGAGTCAGCTCTTGACTTCTACAGCAGAGTCTTTGCATTGCAGGCATGTACTGCTGGAGAAATAGAGGGACACCACCATTTCATTTTACACAGCTACACAAGATGGTGGTAGATTGTAGTCCCTGCTAGTACAGGATGAACTTCAAACAGAATTAGATGGAGACAAATGCGCCATTACTTCCTGCCAAATCTGTGCACAACCTATACTGTTTAGAGGTGTTTCCTCAGCCTAATGTCAGTGAGGTAATGAACGATCTGTCCCGGGGGGAGGTGTTCATGCCAGCTCTCTGTGTTAGGAAGAACAGCCCCTATTCTTATGCCAGACATTAGCAGGGTTTCCACTCTGTTCCTCCAAAAATGATGTCTCAATTCAATGTATTTCAGTAAAATGAAAAGGTGTGGACCTATTTTTCTCCTTACGATGGTTTATAAATTTCCCAGCTTGGCCAGCCTAAGGTGCATTCACTATGAATAGCGAGCAAGTTAACTAAAATCTGGAAGGTCTAGTGAAATGGAAAATAGTGTGTCATGCAAGGCTTGGAAAGAGAGCTCTGGACATCTATCTATCCTGTAATCAGTGCTTAGTCAAAGTCACCTGGTCTTCAAGTCAACCATTTTCTAAGCTGCACGAAGAGAAGGTGAAAACAGTTATTTCTTCCTCCTTGCATTAGCAGCTCTCTTCCCATCCTCTATGGTTTATTGCTTATTGGTCATTTGGTATATTGGAGTTAATTAGTTGGATAGGTAAGCTTGAATCAAAGATAGGCAGCAGAGAGGGACAATGCATACTCAGTATGCAAAAGAAATTAATAGAGAAAAGGAAGGGGTTTGTAGGTCACAACCAAAGTCCAGGCTGGAAACTGTCAGCACACAGTAGACTTTGTGCCTTCAGGAAGTCCCTGAAGTTTGCATACCTTCAACTAGCCTGCTAGGAAGTGCAGGTTTAGTTGGCCCATAGTTGCTTCAAGTTGACGCCCAACTGACATTATAAAAACTCGGTAGATTTTGTTAAAACAAAAGCCAAGACAAAACGAGCAAAAAGTTGCAGACAGACACCATACTGACATGAAGAATATTGGTGAGCACTAGTTTAATGGACAGTACCAGGATACCCAGAAGCAGAAGGTGTCCTGTTGACTAGACATTGATAATTTATCTATGCTCTCTTGTATTTGTGAACAGAGATTTCAGAGCAAAGAGCAGAATAGAAAATCCTCCATTGGTGTATATATTGTAACTCATTTGGATTGAATGGGGCAGTGATAGTTTTCAACAACTGAGGATACAATTCTGTATTTTTGTGTAAACGCTATCCCCTATGATGGTAAAGGACAACACATGTGGATTCCTCCTCATGTTCCTCTGTTCTGTCAGCAACAGCTGATAGACTTGATCTGGAGGCCACGGGCTGCTGCAGAGCAGGTGAACATCCAGAGGGCTGAGCTGCTGCTACTGCATGGGTGGTCATATGGGATGGGCTGTTCCCCACAGGGAACCTCTGTCCACCTCTGTCTCTTTTTGAGGTGACAGTATTTTTTGTTGCCACATCTTATTTCTTCCCAGGGTGCTTTGACCTCGTAACATTTCTGTCTGTGAAAGCTGTAGTTTGTCCAGTCCCCCAGCTCCAGGGCATGTCCCACAGATCTGTGGGACATCTGTAGGTGACAAGTGTAAACTGGAGCAGAAAGGAAGGCTGGGCAGGGTTGGGAAATGGAGGAGTTCCATGGCCTTCAGGAAGGTCTAGGACTTAAAGGATCAGTGAATGGTGGCTGGTGTTATCTTCAAGCAAGAGCAGTTACAACTGTTGCTACTCTTTTCTTCTTAGTAGGGGTTTGAAATGTGAGCAACCCGAATGATTAGTCTACTAAACAAAAAGGAAAATCAAAAAGAATGGTGGTGAACCTGAAGGTTCAGGTAGCTCCTAGCATGAGGAAGGAAAAGATACACAAAGCTCCCGTAAGCAGGGAGAGGAAAACACAGCAGGGTCTTGTGCAAGGGCAATATGGAAACTGGCAAAAGCGAAAGGGTGATGGGATGTGGACTCTGACATGGCTTCCAGCAGCAACAGCCTGAGCCTCAGACAAGTACTGACAAGCATCTAGGTGGGACACTTCTTTTGAGAAGGCTGCGTGGTACTGCTGAAGAGTAGAGGAAAATGGGGTCAAGATTAAAATTTTGGCTCTAAGAACAGACTGATTTGCATTTTTTTGATTACTTTTGAGCCTCCTTTTAATTATTCCTTAATCTTCTGCATTGTCTGTGGCTAGCCCTGAATTTGGGAGCCCTAGTGTGTGCAGTGAAGTCAGCCTACACATGCCAGAAAAAATGCAGTCCCTTTGGTGTTTGATCATCTCCCCAGGATCTGCAAACTGAGTTATTCTTGAGTCAGAGCAACCATATTTGGTTAAAACTGTATTTTGCTGTTGTAATCCATGGGACGCTGTTTGGTACTGCTAACTTGTTTGTGTCATCTGCCCAATAAATTACTGGCTGGAAACTTCTCTTTCAGTACAAATATTCCTTGCCAGCCACTGTAGGTTTTATGTGTGGGATTTGGGGTTTGGTTTTTTTGGTAACAGTCTAGGTCCTTTAGTGCTGCCAAATAATCTTTCCTTCACTCATGTGCTGCAGCATGTGGGGAGAGTGAGCCATTCCCGCAGTAGCCAGCTGCAGATTACAAGGTGCTCTGAGACACTGGGGTGCTCAGCTGTATAAAGGTCAAAGACATAATGATGAAATGCACATAGATTTCAATTAATGAACTTTCAAAGCTCCTGGAACCGAAATTAAAAAAAAAAACCCAACCACCAAACCCAGAGAAAAATACATTTAGTTCTAGAGGATTTGCATGCTGTCAATCTTTAATTAAGATACCTGAGATAAAGTTCACCCTTGCAAGACAAGACAGCAGAATGGGCACCTTGTGAATAAAGAGCTTTGTGAGAGCAAAGGGCACCTGGGCTTACAACAGTACCCTTCAGCACTGGAGGTTTTGCTTCATGCACAGGACAGCTGGAGGAGAGCAATGCTTTGGGCTGCTCCTGCTCCTGGGCTTTTAGTTGCATTATTATTACTTACTGGATTGAGCTGTGAATCAAACCATGATGAAAAAAAGAGGCAGAAAAGAACCATTTATGATGAGCAGTAAGTACTATTGCTTGTAAATGCTTTTGTTCGTATGGTGGCTTCTAAGTGCCAGTAATGGGAACAGAATAGCTTTACTGCAGCTCTTTTTTTCACATACTCTTTGGCAGATACATGTAACTAAATGATCTCTTTGTCTTTTCCATAATACAACAGGCCTCGTTTGTCCTCAGAGCAGGGTAATTTAGTGTTCCATGCTGGCTCCAGGAAAAATATTGAATTTAGAACTGGACCACTGGGGAAAATAAAAATTAATGAAGAAGACCTTGCAGAACTTCTTAGTCAGGTGATACAATTACTTTTCTGTAATATGTTTTTGTTTTCAGTTTTGCACATTAATAGTTTAATTGTCTTCAGAATTTGTCTTAGCAAATGTGTTTTGTATGATTGTTGTTTTATATTATCTGTGTCAGCACTCTAATAGGAAAGTAAGCTATTGCAGACTTGTAATCATGCCATTACAAAAAAAAAAAAAAAAAAAAGATTAAGTTGTGTATGTAACAGAGCTCTCTGTATTTAAGTGGACTTAATAACAGTAAAGTTAGGTGAGAACGAAACTTTTCTAAGATTTTGTAAGAGCCAAGCTTGTTTCACGTTATCTCTGTTGTTTAAACTTAGGTGAGAGAAAGTAATGCAGAGATTCAAGAACTTAAAAAAGCCAATGTTGCCTCTCAGAATGTATCCCAGCAGGTTGCTCTGCTGACCTCCAAGGTGAGCCATGCCCTTGTGTTATCCTCCTCCAGCGTTCACAGTTTTCCATTCCTCAGATTAACATCATTGCCTGATTCATTTTAGTATTTCTGTACTCCAATTCAGAGAACTGGGGCAGAGTCCACATTTAACATCAGCTCAGAGTCCATGTTTAATGTTGAGATACTTATTCAGTAACTCTGGAGACAGTGGAGATATTCATGCAAATCCCATAATTTCCAGTTACCAGGATTATTCTTTTGTTCATTGTCTACATCTCTGTGGAATATATCCTCTAATATTTATTGAAGTAAAATCCCACTAAATTTAGGAAATGGACCATATATGTTCTTATAGTTGTTAGCTGACATTCCATTCCATAGGTGAAATGGGCTATGGGGGTTTGCAGTGGAAAGAAAACAACTATGCTGTAGTTTTGTCTCTACCCTCTTACTAAAGATTTTTCTCCAACAGAAGATTTTGAAACCTTCCTCTGACTTAAGTGTCTTTTTTTACAGTGTTGCCTCAAGTTCCTTACAGGAAAATCTTTTATAGCCTAAAAGATCTTTCTTTAGGGAAATTGTGTTAATATGTATCCATCGTATTCCCTGGTGCAGTTTCAGCTTGCCTTTTGTCATTATAACCCACTGAGATATGGTGAACCTTTTCTTGGCTTTGATGTATTGTCTCAGACTTCTGTCCTTTGCATGCATGCAAGCACCCAAACAGTCCCACTGCAATATTCACATTCTCAATGTTGAGCACCTGAATATATCTTCACAAGACTGAGTCTTGCTTTCTGGAGCAAATGGAGACATATTTAAGCTGTCATTTTTCTGAACAGCCTAAACCACCAAAATCCCAGTGAATGGGGCCTGATTTGAACCTGATTGTCACCTGGTTTCATATACCAGCTATTATCTTTTCTCAAGAGAAAATACTTTGTTAGCCTACCGACATCCAGCACATACCAAGCACAATGTAATTTGCATTTCTCTTGCAGATCATGAGTCTTGACAACAAACTTCAAAGCTTAGAGCAGGTGAGTAAACGGGAAGCAAACTAGAGATCAAAAAAGAAAAACCCAGCACCAAGTAAATAAAGTGAGGTTACAATGGATAAATTATTTCTTTCCTCTCATGCATTACTCAGGAAAGGGGTAACAGAAGGTAAAAAAAAAAAAAAGCCAAGATTTGTAGAGGAGGTAAAAAGCCTTCTTATGAAATATAAACTGAGTAGGAGCCTGCATTCCTTAGAGGAAAAACAGTTGTAGACTCAAGAACAACTAGATACCAGAAGAAATAAACTCTTCCTTCACTGATCTGTGAGGACTGGAGAATTCAAACTGGATTTTATATTGTACTGGAAATAGCTAACTTTCAACTGTCACCTTCTTCTCCACTGAGCTTCTGCCAAGCCAGAGCTGCCAATAAAAGCAGTTGTCATATGAGTCACCCATGGAATTGAGAAGACAAGATAACCCTCCATCTAGATTCACAGTCTGCTGCCGAAGAACAGTCTCTATTAATGCTTCTTACAGGGATTTTCTCATCCTAGTGCTTGCAGCTGCCCATCTTGTGTAAGACCAATCATATTAGTCATTATTCTGTACAGGGGTAAACGAAACAGCTCAAAACTTTTACAAGTCAACCTTGCCGAAAAAAGAAAGGGGGGAGGGAGAACCCAAGAAAGAATGAAAAAAAAAAAAAAAAAAGGTTTGTCTTGAAAATAAATGCCAATGGAACACCAAATAAGCAGGAACCTCATTTTCTGCTCTTCTTCTGGGTTTCAGGCTATCCAGAGGAAAGCCTGCAGTAGTAACCCCTGTAGGAACTCAGGAACCTGTGTAAATTCACTGGATGGTTTCTTTTGCCTCTGTCCCAGCAACTGGCAGGTGAGTCTTTAGCCTCCTTGAATATGGAGTGTGTATTTTAGCATTAAGGATACATCTGGCTTAGTGTAATTGTGATGAAGTGTAGCTTTTTAAGGTTTCTCAGGACAGCGTGACATATACTGAACAGCAAAGCAGCAGTATCACACTCATTATTTGATTGAATTGCACCACGTTTGCTTTTTGACATTATCAATAGATACAAAAAACCCAAAGCCCAAAACATTAGGCCAGACTCTGCACTGTTATCTGCAGGTGATGGCCCATGAAGTCAGTGATGCTTGGCGGTTCCTACAGCAGAGAATTAGTCTTTGGGTTTTGCTGAGCGGTGGACTGGACTGCATGCCTTGCTGTTGATCTTATGCAAGGATAGAGAGAGAATGGGGGGAAAGGAAAGATATTTATTCAAGTTCAAACAAATAAGACAAAATGGGAGTGTAAGTAATCAATCCCATTCCGAGGTTTTAAAATCCAAAGTACTTTACTGGCAAAGGGTTTAATGGTGCTTTTACATGCACTAGAGATGGAACAGTTATATTTTCTGCTCAAAGGCTCTCAACTTGAAAGTTGTCCCAGCAAGATCTGGGTCAAAATTGCTGTGCTTTCAGTCTTAATAAAGCAGCATCTCTTGATAGAAACAGTTTGAAAGAAAGTTCTGAGCCTTTTACTAGCAAGTTGGAAAGTAAGGGGGGGTGACAGTACTACGCTGTCCATATGCTTTCTACAAACATCTGAAGTATTTTATCCCCCAGCTGACTGATAACCAGGGTCACAGAAACACAGCTGAAAAATTGAATTTTGTTATAATGTTTCATAAGGGAAGCTGTGTTGATAGCAGCCCATGGTTTGTATATCTTTGGAAACTATATTAAACATTGGCTCCATGGTTTGCTTCATTTCTGAGTTATTTGGAAAATAAACTGGTTTTCCATTTCATCTTAGGGCCCCCTGTGTTCAGTGGATGTTAATGAATGCCAGATTTATTCTGGAACAGCGCTAGGCTGCCAGAATGGAGCCACTTGTGTGAACACACCAGGCAGCTACAGGTAACTTTTCAAAACTATACACAAAAATCCTATGAAAAATACTCTGCTATTTTTGCACCCCATATCATCCCTGCAACACAAGTTCTAGGAATATGTCTGTTTAGTATCTATGCACTATAATCCCTTGCAGTCTAAAGAATCTAAAATCCTTAATACACTGTACACGGAGCCCACCGCAGACACAGAAGGCCCTGTGAAGCCATTACCTGCTTTGACACAAGAAGAGCAGTTATCATCCCTCTGTTATCACCTACCCCTTGAGACCAAAGGGAGCGAGGACGTGAAGGAGGTGAATAGCTTTGGCCCAGCAAAGGCTTTGAGTAGCTGGAAACTTCCTGCATGTATTGGCACCCTTGGTCAGTGGCATTCCTAGCACACTGCATAACTCTCAGAAATGCCTTCATGCCCTCCAGAAATACAGGGCCTGCAGCAGAGCAAGCAATGCCCAATGCTGCCAGGCAGAAAGGGAGGAGAAATGCTGTCTGCAGCCAGCAGGCCAGGAGGGTGCCTGGGCTGCCTGTGTGCGGGCCCCCATAGACATGCTCCATCCCCCAGGAATGTATCCTTCTCTGGCTGTGCTCAACTCCTTAAGAAACATACTCTTGTTTACAGGGCAAGCCAGCCTGAACTTTCTGTGTCTTATTTACCAAAATGTCAAATAATCTGGTAAATAAATAACTCAGATATAATACAAAGCAATCCCTGTGCAATGGGAACAAGCAGGCTGGAGAGCATGCCACAGCTTTCTGCAAAGCAATCTGTCTTCTGCTTCAGCATGACAATCTTAGCCCCCACAAATATTTGCTTGGAGTAACACTGGTTTACAGTGCTTTGTCAGTTCTTGGAAGAACCTCACACAAGGGAAGTTCTCCTGCAGTGCTCCTCACTTTTCAGCTTTAACACACAGCCTGCTGAGGCCTCACTGATATGTGATGCTTCCTGTCTGCTTTTCTTTGATTTTAAAGAATGTTTCTAGCTTGCCTGCAGCTGACATTTGTCAAGGAAACAACACACAAAGCAACTTGCCTTTACTTACTCTTTCTTACTGTGCTCAGAGATGTGGTGTACAGGTATGTGACTAAATTAGGGTTTGAGAGGACAAACTTTCTGCCTTTCTCACAAGTGTTGTCACTGTGCTAGTACAGTCATGATTCCTGTAAGTTTCTTCCCCAATGTAATTCTTGCCCTCCTTGGTACTTGCTGAATCAGTGTCTCCTGAAATGAACTAAGACCTCTTCATAAGTAATCCATATCTTAACATTACTGCTTTTGCATTACACAGGATTATTGTTTTGTCCTTTCCCCAACCCCATTGCACTGTCTTCACAGTATCTCTTCACATACTGTCTTACTTATTTCTGAGTGCTCCTCAGATGCTAAATGTATCCCCAGATAGAGTTTGACGTTCCTCTTTTCAACAACTGTGATAATATTGCTGCTAAATTTTCTGGGACCCAGCAACCCAGGTCACCCCACTCCTGTTCTTGTGTGGTTATATACACCAGCATGGACTGTGGGTAAAGAAAAGGGTGATATTTAACTATCCATAGCCCCCAGAGATAACATCAGGTGAAGGACAGTGCTGGATTAGGTACTGTGAGATGGAGCATAATGCAGTCTTCACTCCCTGTTTAGATTCTTGATGTGTGTGCTTCAAGCTGTAATTCAGGAAAACACTAAAGTAGGAGGAAAAAGAGCAGGGATTCAGGAAATGCCTTCCTGAATTTAGACCTTAATGGGACATTCCATAAGTTGGATGAAAGGCTGTGAGAGTCCCCAAGACTATCAGACTTTTGTGTCGGAACCAAAATCATGGGGGGCTCATTACAACATGCCCTCAGCAATGGGAGAGTGCTGAGCAGCAGTGCACTGCAATTTGACTGCAGCTCCTTGCAGCATGACCTACTTCTTGAAGCTGTTTACTTAGCAGCTTCAAATGGGAGGCAGATTAATCTTTGTCAGACTAGGCAGGAGACAGTGCTGTTGTCCTCCTCTTGAGCTGGTGAGATTGCCTTGCTTTGTCCTTTGGAGTTGAACACGAAGCTCTGAATGTACTTTGAACATACAAAGGTGACTGGTTCCCTGACCTGTTGCCTCTGAGCTTGTCCAGGATGAGCTACTGCACTGGAAAGATGGTGTTGGTCTATCTGCCCTCTCTTACAATAATGAACATGCCGTCTTACAGTACTGCAGACCACAGTTAAGCATTAAGCTATTGTGGGTTTTTTTAAGCCTAAGTTCATCCAGGTTGCTTGTGCTGGGTGCAGCATTCAGTTACCTGTGATTGACTTATCAAACTGCTATTTCAGCTGAGCATGTGACACCCTGGCAGAAATGGTAGCAGCCTATTAATAAATTGCTCCAAGGTCCAGATCATCTGCACTGAAAAACCCTGATTCAAAATCTGCAGATAAATGCTTTGACAGAGTAGTTTTCATTAGTCAGCTTTAAAAACGATTCAACGGGGGTGTGCACCTGCCATATGTCTCTGTGAGAAGCAGACATCAGCAGATTTTGCAGCATAGAGCTTGTCTCACTGTCATTTTAATAAAAACCTAGTGAACTGATTGGAGGCTTTTTGCAGGTTTAGATCCCTTTTAGTTGTATTTCTGAGCCTCAGATTTGGTCCATGTGGAAGTCAAAGAAAAAGGAAATGTCCAATGGCTTGGAAGTTCCCAATTTCAGTTTCACAGCATAGGTATGATGCTACGACTAAGGTGTGCCCTATAAATAACATTGTGAGCAGCTGGCAGCCTGCAAACCAGATCCCTGCTGTAGAATGCCTCCCTTCAGCCCACTACTTTGTTCTCCCCATCCCATCAGCCCCAAATGCCTCCTCCTGCCCACCACACTCACCTGAAAGTTGGGCTGATGCTGCTGAGACAGGAGCTGCCACATCTTGAGGTGTGCTTGTGAAGGTACCCCGCCTCCTGGGACAGGCCAGACATGGCATTTCTACGTGTTGCTAGAGCTAGGGCTGTAGACACTAGGCATCATATGAGGGTCATAAACTGAAACACGAGGTTAAGGTGCTCTCTGACGTAAGTGTGGATTTCCAGGCTCATACTCTGTTGAAGTCTCACGTTAGACATTTCTTTTTTTCTGGATTTGCACTTATGAATGTAAGAGAAGACTGTGGATTCTCCCATAGGGTCAGACAGTCATGGATATGCCCAAGTCCCACGTGACTTTTGAGTTTCTGCTGAACAGGAACCTTGCATCTGTGCATAATTACTAATGGGATTGTCAGTATAGATATATGTCAGTATATATACAGACAGATTTCATAAGGAACACCACATAATTAAAAGAGTGGGGAATGATCTCTTACTCTGTCAATATATGATTGTTAAGTGCTATATGAGAACAACATTTTGGTTTTTCTGTCTGCTTTCACCGTAGCTGCTCCTGTACTCCAGAAACCTATGGGCCCCACTGTGCCTTGAAGTTTGATGACTGCCAGGAAGGATCTGAGACACTCTGTGGTCATGGCATCTGCATAGATGCAGACAGGGATCAGCCCAACAAGGTAGGGAACAAAGTGTAAGTTTCACTATACAGCACAGCATGAATAAGCAACAAATAATCCTGAGCACCACAAATGTGCAGCGCACACTGCTGCTTAAAAAACAGTAAGAAATGCCACTATACAACATAATCTAACCTCTCTGCTGTCCCAAGGACAGCAGAAAGAATTGAAAATGTCTTGTTCGAGGTACTTGTCACAGTATCATATCTACATCCATAGGGAGCTTGGGAATATTCTTTGAATAAGTCATAGTCATATAAGTCATCTGAAGCATAATATTCTTACTGTTCATTATTTGGGGAGTTCTAAGTTGCTAGAATATTTTATTACTTAAATGATTTTGAAGGGCAAACGTAACACATCTTGGGTTTTCTGTGAAAAGGCATACCTGTGGTACATTATTGTCAGTGGCCTGGGAGCCACCAGGGCTGCATAGTGGCTGGGGTGGCTGCTGCTCGTCTTTGGTGCTCCTCATGGTCAGCTCAACTCAGTCTCTGACTCCAGATGCTCTCCAAGCATCTGCACTGGGTAGTTGCTGGCATACACTTGGGCGGTCTTCTGGAGCAAGCAAGATCATTCTTTCTGGGAGAAAATCTGGGTACAGGGTGTTCACTCCAAAGGGACATACGGAACGTGCCAGCGTTGGCTTTTTCCACTCAGAGCTGCCCTCCAAAACGGTCCTGCCAAGTGCTCCTGTGCTCCTTAACACTCCTATACACCCATGCACTGTTCCAGACACACCACATATTCTTTGTGCTACGCTGTAAAATAATTTCTTTGCTTAATTTGTAAAACTTTTCACAGCTCATCACTTGTTTTCTGCCTATTTTTTGTGGAGAAAATGTTTCAAAAGGGTTCAGTGTTGGCTTAACAGTGTCTGCTCCTGTGACAGTCAACAATAAAGCTCCCATTAGCTTTAATTGGACCAAAACTAGATAAATGCTGAAATCTGGCCATTGGTAAAGTTTACTAGAGAGAAAACTGTTTTCCTCTAAGAAAACGTATATTTGCCATATAATGTCAGTGCTGCCCATTGCACACATTACCAGTTTGCTTAAAAGAACACAGCCAAGCTGATTTCAGTTTGCCTATACTGATCTGTTTACCTTGGTTACAAAGCAATTTGATGACTTTTAATTATGCTTATGTACAGCTCATAATTGCTGTTCGTTTTCTTTGGGAGCTTTGGGGTCAATTACAGGTTTCTTTTATGAACATAATGAATAAGCCTGTTGCTTCCATAATCCAAATAGGTAAATTCAAAGGGAGAAATAGGCTGAGAAAATTACTGAAGCAACTATAAAACAGAATGTGCAAACCATGTAATGCTCTGAAAGCTTTCTCACTATAGTTTGAAAGGTATTTTGTAAAATGAACTCCTCCTGCCCTTTTTTTGACTGTTCTAACTGTCTTAAATTTGTAATGTGATGTTTGTTGTGGCAGCCCAAGTACCGCTGTACCTGTGACACTGGTTGGATGTCCCCTCCTGGCAGCCCTGCCTGCAGTGCTGATATAGATGAATGCAGCCTCCCTAATCATCCGTGTTCACAGAATCCACTCGTGCAGTGCCACAACACACCAGGCTCCTACTCTTGTGGTCCCTGCCCCTCAGGTATGGTTCCCAGGTGGGATGGAGTGGCAGTAGGTAGTACTGCCCATATGTCATAAGCACAGACACAAGATCCAGATAAGAATAACTCCATGAAATGCTTTGGTCTCTATTCTAGAGAATAAATGCCTGCAGGTTATGTCTTCTCCAGGTAATGTGTGCAGTGGAGCCTAACGTGTGAGTTATCCCATACTAAACTGAGCATCTAAATAGGTCTGATATACCATCATGTCCATAGGAACCTTCATGTCCATTGTGTCCTATTACCTTCATGTAATAGGTCTGAGGTGTTTTCATATCCTTGTGCTCACTGCCCTAAGGCAATATAAAAATCTAAAAGTCCCCTTAAGCCATATAACCAATGATTCCTCTTCCTGAGTTGGGTAGGTGGTGTGTGTAGGAGTATTTGAAATATCTAACCAGAGTTATGATAAAGCTTTGCTGCAAATTGCACATGTATACACTAGACCAGAACTGCCTCCTCTTTAGGTTAAAGTCTGTTTGATTTTGGAATATCCAGAATACAGTTAAAATAAATTTGTTCTTGCACACACATCTCCACCCTGTTGTGTTTGTAACCTATTTTGCAGACCAGTATTAATTTTAATCAGTTATGAGAGGGCAGGTCTTCTCCTGTGTTAATGAAATGAAATTCAAAAGTCATATTTTTCTCCTTTGTGAAAAGATCTGGTCAAAGAAGAAAATGAAAAGGCCAGGCTTTTTCTATTTTCATGTCTTTCCTGTGCTTCTTTTTAGGCTGGCAAGGAAATGGCTACAGTTGCCAAGACATTGATGAATGTGAAAGTAATAATGGAGGCTGCTCAACAGCGCCAATGGTTCAATGTATCAATACAATGGGATCTTTCTCCTGTGGACTCTGTCCACCAGGTAAAATGGATTTTTTTGTTGATAATACTATGGAAAGGCTTAAAAGATGAAGATTCCACACATTTGAGCCTGGCTTATGGTAGACTTAAGAAGCTGAAGATTGTTTTTTATATACAAAAGTATCATACACAAAGCAATACCATAATATAGAATGCAGAGTCCAGGTATATTCAACATTTGATGAACATTTGGTATATGAACATTTGATAGAGTGTGTCCCTAATGATGACCCTCTGAAATGTGCTTCTGTTGTACTAAGTAGCCCTTTTCAGTGTTAGAGCCTTGATTTGATAAAGTACTTCCTTTATAAGATCATTAATGGGAAACAAGGATTGCATAATTATGATAGTAATTTCATTGTCTGTGTTAACTGAAAGAGTATCCTGCGTGCCATAAATCAGTTGTATTGTCTGTCTTAAAAAAAAGCCTGGATAATTGTCATGCTCTGAATGCTGTCTAAGAAGGCAGTGTTTCCATTGCAGTACAGGTCAAGCAGTGGATGTCATGACATCTTTATAATTTGTGGTTTATGATTTAAAATGCTTTATGAAATGCATGCTATCAATACTAGAAATACTAGCAGGAAAAAGTGTTTCTAACTGACCTTTCAATTTCTATTTAAATGGCAATAGACTGTAGGTAGTGAAGACTCTAAGTTACTGAGTGCTGAAGGGCTATCACTTGCTGGAAACGTGGCCTCAGACAAGTTTTGATGTGTGATGTAGTGAACCTCAGCTCTGGCTGTGCAGAGTTATGCTGCAGTGCTTTGATCCTGCTGAGCCTCCCGAGAGGAGCTTGATGTTGTGTTTGAGAGCCCAGGGCAGCTCTGGCATGCAGCAGGAAGCCTGGAGGTGCTTGAAGTTGGCTGGGTGCAGACATGTAGGGAGGGGCAGCACATGGTGGCTGAGAGAGCCAAGCTTCTGTGGCCTCACTGACCTCCCCTGTATTTGACTAGCACTAATATACCTTTTTTCTAAAATCATGGAAGGATTTAGTTACAATCAGAATCTGTCCCTGCAATGTAGGAGCTGCAATAAAACATGCCAGGTTTTATTTCAATGGTTGTCTCAACTTTTCCTTTTTAACTTCAGAAGAGTATGATTTTATACCATAAATTAGTCTTTTTCTCACCAGATGATTGATTTGCTGTTGTTTCTCAGAGAACATAGTTTGTTACAGAGTGAGATTTACCTCTGAACAGGTTATGAGGGAGATGGACAAACATGTACCCAGGTTGATATCTGCTCAATAAATAATGGAGGTTGCCATCCTTCAGCTACCTGTACCTCAGCTCCAGGTATGATGCCCTCTCAAGGACTGTAAGTAATACCAGTTTGAATCTCATGAAGGGAATGGTTAGGCTGAATCCACTCTGTAGCAACTTATTTAGATTGCAGCCACTTCTCCGCAATCAATTTTGCCTCGCCCAAAGGAATTTACCAGCTAAAGTAAGCTAAAGCCAGCAGGCCTTTCCACAGACACTGACAGAAATAGATTTAGGCTCCACCAAAGATCAGATTTAATCATAAAAATGTGGAGATCTTAATCATTTCTCTTTGATGCAGTTTTCCAATTTCAGCTTCCTTTTTCCATAAATACCCTTTGACTACTTCCACTGTTTCCCATGAAGGTGACCTTGGAGACTCAGGTACCCAATACTAGGGATCTTACCATGGTCAAACTGGACACTGACCAGGGAAGGTATCAAAAGATCAAATAATAGAATTAGATAAAGGTTCTGCTTCAAAATGTCAAGGACCTTTACTGTCATTGGTATTATTGTAACAAGGACTGAATTATTTTGTGTATTTTGTCTCATCTCCTAAGGGCTAATGCCTTTTTGTTCCTGCGCATCTGGGTACACTGGAAGTGGATATGGGCCGAGTGGATGCTCTCCTCTCAGTGATACCTGTCAGCTGCAAAACCCTTGTGCAAATGGGCAGTGCTTGGTAAGTGCTGGGCTCCTTGCAGTTAGTGACAACATTATGTCATTATAACCAGTACAACAGGGAGCCTGGGGAGACTGAAAGCTGAGTGCAGACATACTAGAGGTAATGAGGCAAGGTCAGTGGGGAGTGGGCAATTAACAGGTATACCTGGGAGAAACAAAGTGAGTTTCAGGGCACACGAGCCATTTCTTTGTGTCTGAATTTAGAGGCAGCAATCTTGGTACTAATAACCTGAGAGGTTGTAGCTGGTACCCCAGGCTAGTGATGCGATGCTGGTGCTGGTGGGGGAGAACTGATGAATGGCTGTCCCTGGTGGGACAGAGAAGTAATTTATCACCTTGGATCATGGAGGAATTACCCATGATAGCAAAACCAGCACCTCTGCTGTCCTTCAGACTGTGTGTTCCTAGACTGATGATGACTGAGAGCCTCCCTGGAGTCTCAGGCTGTTTATATGTATAAGGAAAGGGTGCTTCCTGGGAATTTGTTGTGCTCTTGCTGGTAGCCAAGTGTTTTGGACCTTTACTGATTGGTGGTGTGAATTCATTCTCATGCACAGTGACCATTTAGTTTGTGCATATGGACCCTGTGAAGGCCTTTTGGCTTCCTCAGTGAGGTGTGCTATGGGAAGTCCATGCTGCAGACCTGGAGTTTTGATAATTCTGTTGTGGAGGATATTGATGATGATGATTTTAATGTTCAGAAGTCATAAATCTGTTGTTTCAGTAGAAACTGATCCCATTTGTCCACATTGGTCTGTGGATATCCTCCTTTTGATGATCCTGGGAGGCAGGGGGGAAATAAAATATGGACTTGATAGTATTAGGTTAACAGTTGGATTCGATGATCTTAAGGGTCTTTTCCAAAGTAAATATTTCTATGATATGTTACCTTTCCCTTTTCCCATTTTCTGTGTTAAAGGAGATGATCCCCTCACCTCCACTCAACCCCTTACCAGCATTCCTTGCTCTCTCTTCTGTAGGTACCTTCTGTCTTTTCAGTTAGGGGCCTTTTGTGCCCAGAGTTAATCTACTTTTTCTGACTATTTAGAAACTATTTATTTTAGTCAATCTATTAAAAGATATGACATTTTCCCCTAAATAACATACGACCATAGGCAAACATGTCTACAACTACTACATAAAGATAATAACACAGTCAGATACTTGGGACTATAAAAGCATCTAATAAAATAGCAGAACAGCAGAGCTGTATTTGGCCAGTGTAATGACAGATGAATTACATATCAGGAAATGCAGATCGGAAAAGATCTGCATTTCTACTTCCAAAAGAAGCATTTGGAGCCCTAAAGACACGGCAAAATCCTTTTCCATCATACTGAAAATCTCTCTTCAGGACCCAGAGAACATGAACAGAGAATGCAAAAGGAAATAGAGACTGTAGCCCAGTGATTGTCTGTCACCAAAGATAGTATTATTAGCACGTACCTTGGAATACCATGTTCTGCTTTATCTGCAAAAATCATGTCTATAAAACAAGAAATACAAGGAAAGGGGGCATATAAAATTAAAATAGAGATATGGAAAGACTTTATTATAAGGAGAAGTAGTAAAGGTTGAGACAAAAGACATGGAAAAGCAATATAAGGAATAATGCAGAGAAGGCAATGAAATTGTTCCCATTTAGCATCTCTTGGGGTGAAAATGAAAGTTAACAGCCCACGTAACTGCAATGCAGACTTCCCAGAGAACAGGCTTGAGAGAAATAAACCTCTGTTATCTTGATTTGCTATTTATAAGGTTTAGATAATATGTTTGACTTGTTTCTAGGGTGATCATTTTAAAGCCAAGCAGTTTTCTGAATGGGTAAATGAGTACAGATTCTGACTTTCTAAAAAGTAATTTGAAAGAGCCCTGCAAAGAAATAACTTAATAGAAAAAGCAAAGAGATAGATAATGTAATCAGGCTTTAGATTTATTTTGGTATTCACCAGTGACCATCAAGGTCATTAAATTGTGAAGGTTTTATTTCTTTGCTGTGATATCTCCACATAAAATAAGTGTAAATATCAGTCTTTCTGCCAGATACATTGATTCCTTTAGGTGACCCATGCTCACTAAGTTTATCACATTTGCTTATACCTGTAGGCAACGATCTCTGGATATTTCTGCCTGTGTAATGCAGGCTGGACAGGCCCTAATTGCACGGAGAACATTGATGAATGCATTAGCAATCCATGCCAGAATGGAGGGAGCTGCACTGATGGGGTCAACAGCTACTCCTGTGAGTGCACCAGTGCCTGGACAGGACCACAGTGCCAGACTGCTCAGCAAGGTACGGACAGGACCTCTGCCCCAGGAGAGATGGGGCACCAGGCTTTGGCGAGTAGATCCTTGGTGTATATAATTAATATGTGAGAAAGAACCAAGTTATGATGGAAGAAACCCAGACCTCTTCTTGGTGGATTACAGGTCCCAATCCAAAATCCCTGGAATTCAATTTTCCATGAGTTTTGTTTATAGCTGCTTTGTTTAGCAGGAGCATAACAGTGAAGTTGATCTGCCAACTCACTGGCCTTGACTAGGTGGCAGACATCCTAAAATCAGATCTCCGTTCCCGAGAAAGTGTTCTGGTAAGCTGGTTCAGAAAGAGGATTGATATAAGGAGAATGGATTTACAAGAGAATATATTAATGTTTCTCTTTTGTGCGTACTCTTTCATTTGTCATGAAGCTGAGAGGTCCTGACAATTTTAGTCAAGATGAAAAGCCAGAAAAGGTTTTCAAACAGAATTTTAATGAAAGAAATGTTATTCATGAAAATGGGGGACTCAGAGTTTTAGAGTAACTGCAAGGTTCTGCCTTTAACATTTTTTCTTAATATCACTTTTCTGTTTGTTTGGGATTTTTTTCCATTAATTTTAATTAAACAAGGTCAGGATAGCATTCCAGTGAGTGTCCTGTGGCAACCATCTGTCAGATGTCTTGTATTTATTGCAGGTTGCTGTGAAGAAAGCAGATTAACTCTCACAGAATACGGAATGTAAAACTTTCACTGAGCCCCTATGAAATCTGCTCTGTTTTAGAGCTACTTCAGACTCTTTCCCATTTTCCTTAAATATCTAACCAGTAATGTGTTAATAATAAACTTGTAACAAAAATTATTTTTAATCATTCATAATAGAAGGGATAAAAAACCCAGTATTTATCCATCAACTTTTGGTTTAGTTCTTAATCAAGGGAAAAATAATACATTTTATGACATGGTAATTCTGAATCTGCTTGACAAATGGTGAGATGTTTTAGATGGACACTTCAAACAAAATTGTATTCTTTTTACTACTCCTTGAAACAAAATAATTTCAGTTTGTTGAGAACAGAATATTTTTTTAGCATCAGTTTGATGTTAAACTACAGCTGCTTTTGTTGCACGCTGTAGCTATAGGTGCACTGTATTTTGGGTGCTTTATGGGCATATTCTTTTGTAGGTGTTTAGGATTCCCAGTTCACAGCTCCCGTTCATTGAACGGCTCAGTAAGAGAACAGACCACAGTATATCAGGAGAGGTATTATCAGGTGCAGAAATCTGACCAAAAATAATAAATGGGACAATAAAAAAATCGAAGGATAATTTCTATGATGTACCACTACTGAGAAAGGCAATTTTATATTGTGTTATCTTCAAAATGTCATCTCCTGTAGGTGAAAAGTCTAAAGATTCATTCTGGAGGCAGCCTTCTGAAAACAAACTAGTTGATGGACATTTTCCTGAGACAGAATCAACATCTCTTGGCACTGTTCACATATTCCAGCTGAAAATCTCTTTTCTTTTTCCAGGAACTACTTTTCTCTCAGGGAGTAATTTTGCTTATTTTTTGTGATGCACTGTAGAGGGAATCCTGAAGAGTCTTTCAGAGAAGTATCTTTCACACGTTTTAAATGTTTAGGAAGCCAAAGCTATGCAAGTAATTTAGGTTTTAAGTCTGTATAGTGATAGTACAAATCAATCTATTTAATTTTCTCTCTCTTTCTGCAGTTTGTGGAGGATATCTCTCAGGCTCCAGGGGGACTTTCAGTTACCCTAACAACCCAAACAGCCAGTGGTACAACAGAGGGGTCAGCTGTGTTTGGGTTATTCAAACTAATCCCAACAAGGTAAAATAGAGTTCAGGTTAAAGAAACCCTCACTCTGCAGGACCCTTCAGATCATCAGAACAAACGTGACCATCTTCATGCTACATATTCCGATGTAGTGACCCAATCCCCTCAGAACAAATATTTTTTTAAAAAGAATGTTTTGGAACCTTACAAGCCTTCAGGCTCCTTAGCCTAAGAATTTGCCTGGGCGACTTTTTCAAGGCTTTTACTATGCAGCTGAGGGATAGAATTTATTCACCTATCACCAGCTAGAGAAGATGCCTGTTTTACTTGCTTTAGCATGTGATCTGTGAATAGCTGCATGAGAAAAGCTCTGCTCTGATGGGCTCCACGGTTGGTTTGTGAGCTACGTGACCCCCGAACAATTTCACGTTTGTGATTCCTGAGCACCAGAAAAGCAGAATGTTGAATTCATATTGTCAGTGGATTTGTGTAATAGCATGTGATTTTTTTTTTTAAGGATTAGGTTTTTTAAATGTTGCACTCAAATGTATGTCCTGGTTCTGATCTGCGACTAACAATTCCACTTGTGCTATAAATAACAACTACTAAATATGTTAGTTCACGCTTTAGCATGGGACTTCTTATTTGGAATTTAAGTATTTGATCTAATTTTGACATTTCATTGAATGAATTAAGTATTTTTATAAACAAGTGGTTTCTGGTGGTTTATACAGCATTATATATATGTGGCAGATCCTCAGCTTTAAGCCTGAGAGCCACTACTGCCTTCAGCAGAACTATATTAAGGCACATTCGTGAGGCATCTGAACATACATGAAGCTCTATAGCTGTCACTATAGTATCTAGAGTGGGCTTCTGAGACCTGATTTTATATGGGCAAAAAAGATAATTTCATTTTTTAACTCCCATGACAATACTTTCAACCATCGCAGGGATGAGAAATGTTAATTATCTGATGAGAAAACTGCCATGGGAAACCTGGAATAAAGTATTTTATGCTGTATTTTGAGTCTTTCACAGGTCTTAAAATGTATGCATATATATATTTCACATACATAAATACAGACACGGGCAAATTATCTCAGTTACTAGTTTATAGAAATAATGCTCTTTCTAGACAAGTTCCCTGTCCAAATTCTTTCATATCTATCTTCTCTCTTTCCTTTTGACCTTTAAGATTCTGTAATAGCTGCTTCAATCCTGGAACTTTTCAGGAAATGACATAATGGCTCCAAAGTTCGTAGATTCTCACGGTCGCATGAACACATGTATCTGCTCTATACAGAGTTACTGCATAAACAGTGTCTCATCAGATGGAAAAAAAAAGAGATTTCTTGTTTTGTTACTTTCTGTTAGATTCTGCGTATTATTTTCCCATTCTTCCAACTGGAAGCAAGTAATGAGTGTAACACTGACTTCCTTCAAATCCATGATGGGCCTTCAGCATCAGTGCACATGCTGGGAAAATACTGTGGCTCCTCACCTCCTGCAGAGCTTTTCAGTTCCCACAACTCCCTGTATTTTTGGTTCTACTCAAACCATACCACTACAACTGGAGGTTTTACTGTTCAGTGGGAATCTCGGGATCCTGGTAAGTTTGATGAAATGTCAAGTAATTTAGCATCTTTATGGCTCTGAAGCAAAATGAATGACTTATTTCCTTTGATTAGGAAACATTAGGAGCAGTAGGACAGTATTTTACTAGGGAGTGAAGCTAAAATGCAGACGTGTAATTTAAAAATATTTAAACTCCAACTCTGGGCCTCTGCATGAATAACCTTCTGCTGGTTTTTAAGGCTCCTTTATACGTCCTGTAAGGAATCCCCCAAAGAGATGCTGTTCTTCTGATTAGCTCTCTTTTCTCACAGAAGTATCTAGTACTTTGAGGAGGCAAGTTACCCTCTTTTGGCACTGACAACTTGCAAGAGGCTAAAGAAGATTGAACCATGCTTTCCAAGCATGATAGATTGTTGGGAATTTGATTTAATTTATTTGCGAGCTTTTTGGTATGATTTGTTGCACATTTCTTCCTGAATTTTTGGTAACGCCATGTGTGTGATTCTTCCAGGAGGCCTGGCAATGCATTTCTATAGATAAACCCCAAAGCATGTTGTGCAATGTCAGGCTCACTTCAGTGTTCTGTGTATTGTCTAGAAATAAAATGGTGCATTGGGTTGTGTCTTGAAAGAACCATAAAGTATAAAAAGTATAGAAAATTCAGGGGGCAAATGGTTTCTTTATTTCCAGAAACATTTATTGAAATACTTTTAATGTGATTTTTTTTAAATTGACGTTATTAAATAGATAATTACTAGCTGATGAATGGAATATAGATACTGAAAAGTGAAAACATATTTTTTTTTGGAAAAAAAAAGCAAATAGGGAGAGGGATATAGATATGACTGAACTAGCTGTTCCTTAGGTATAACACACAAGTTAACCCTACCACTCCTAACAGTTATGCTGAGAGGGATGGGTTTTTTTATTACAGGTATATAAAACCTTCCCTGTAATTCACACTTTTTAAAAAAATGAATTTTTTGTGCATGGAAACTAGTTATAAAGTATAGAAATTCAGATTAATTTTGTAAATCCAATCCAAAACACAGTGCTTCTGATCGTTCTCCTAAAGTTATTTGCATTGTAACTAGGAAAGAATCTTTTACTGTGCGAATCAGGAAATATTTGGAGTTCTGCTTTTATAATTGAATTGCAGAATTAAATGCAAAATTTAAAGGAAGAAGTAACTTGTTGGTTTGCTTGGCTTGGTCTTTGTTTTTGAATTTATTCTGTATCCCAAAGTAGTACCTAGTTTTGACACTACAGGAGAATTCATCTTCTGACCTAATATGTAGTGCTAAAGACTCTGTTCTTACATGTTTCTTTTCTGTTAGAATGTGGTGGTGAGCTGACAGGTACTTACGGCTCGATAAGCTCTCCAGGATACCCTGGTAACTATCCTGTAAACAGAGACTGTTTCTGGACCATCTCAACCAGTCCTGGCCTCCTCATCACATTTGCTTTTGGCACACTAAGCCTAGAACACCATGAAAATTGCAGTTATGACCATTTAGAGGTAAAATTTAATTGTGGATTATGACACCATTTTATGGCTATGTTATTGCAAAACAAGGTATTTCAAAACTTGTACATACAGAAGGGGACTATTTGAAAATTAAATCTTGGCTTGAAATGCTTATTTATACTTACTTATTTCAGCCATCAATGCACAGTCAGATACAGGCAGTATATCAGAAAGAGGATGAGATTCTGCTCCACTGAAGTCAGTGGAAGGCTTGCAACTAAATAGGATGGGATTCAGGCCAAATACCTGGTGGGAAGCTTTCAATTTCTTCCAAAGTTTAGTCTTCAAATGCCTTGTCAAATGTCAACCCACAGAGAATTAATCAGCCCAAGAAAAACTATTAAGGAAAGGGATCTAAGTGTAATAGATTCATATTACAATACAGTCCATGACTTGATGTGTGAGGTTTTTTCTCAAGTGCAAAGTAGTGGTTATAGAAGTCGCCAATACCCAAAATGGAAATGAAAAATGGTTTGGAATAGCATGTTCTCCAAAACTGTGCAATGCAGAACATGATTTCAGGAAAACAGTTCAACAGTAGATCTCCTGATACTTTCTTTCCGTTTCACAAAAATTTTGAGAGTCTGTTTCTTTGTTCCTGTGTGTTTGTAGTAAACTTCCTACGAGCTTTTCTTTCACCCACCATCTGCAACATCTCCGGGGGCCCCCAAGATAACTTAAAGAGTGTTGTTCATAGTTGGCACTCATCTAATATTCCTAAATGCTGTTCTGTCATTCTGTCTAGATTCGAGATGGTCTTATTCCACAAGATCCTTTCCTTGGTAAATACTGTAGCACTGGATCTCCACCCCCACTCCAAACCACTGGTCCGTATGCATGGATTCACTTTCACTCTGATGACTTAGTTACTGATAAAGGCTTCCACATCCTCTATACAACATCTCCTGGTAAGTAAAATTCAGCATTAAAGGTTGGTCTGTGTCATTCCTGAGATATAGCATATGAATGGACATAATTAACACTTGCTATTTAATAATACAGAAACCTCTGATTTGCTGCCATTGTACAGAGGCAGCCTAAACTGAGTTACCATACTTGTGAGTATCTCAACTAATGTATTTTTTTCTTAATACAGCAGATCCAAGTTGTGGAGGAAATTATACGGATAGTGAGGGGGTTATCATGTCCCCTTTCTGGCCTAACCCTTATATCAACAACCAACAATGTATCTATGTTATCAGACAGCCGGAGGATGAAAAAATATACCTCAACTTCACCCATATGGAGCTCACAAGTCACACTGGCTGTTCGTTGAATTATATAGAGGTGATTTCTCTTAAGCAGTTGATATGAAAGGTTGATTACATGTGTGTACAAAACCATGCCACATAATTTCTGTCTCAAGGCCACTGCAGAAATAGTTGTTAATCAAAGGACTAAGTATACCAATTTATTAGGGTCCAAAAGTCACAGTGGCCAAAAGAGCAGAACTGTACATTTGGAATGAAGCAAAGATAAGAGAACAAGAAAATACGTCCAGTTTAACACTAATTCTTAATTGACTACGTGATTAAGGTGGAGTTTGGACTTTTGATAAATGCACATCAAAAGCAAGAAAAATAGAAATAATACCATAGCCTCTATGCAGCATTTTCTGGAGTCATGGTGTTATATGGAAAAATCTCATTTTGGCACAAAAAAGAAGCACACCATATATATATTTATCTATACATACTTATGTGCATATATACATATGTAAAACCAGGAGTTTATTATTAGCATAACTGGAATCTTACAAGCCTAACCCAAGAATTGTTATTAGTCTCTATTTAATTACTCCAGAAAAAATAATAGTGTGGTCAGAGAGTTTCTATATGGAAAATATAATAATAATACAATATTGATGTTGATACCAACTAGAATCCACTTGAGGTGATTTTTCTGTTTGCTTTTGCACCTAGTTCTCTCTTCACTGTTTTGCAGCTTCATGTTGCATCTGAATTTACTACTATAGGGTGCCTTTTAACTATGCTAGGTACCATTTCTTCATTTTCTTTGTTATCCCTAAACCCAGTTTTGTCCAGCTCCAGGTCTGCAGTTCTTTGACCGTGGGTGAGGTTTGGCATGGTGCTTGCAGGCCAGGGGCTCCCGGGGGCCATGGGGGCTCCCCGGAGGGGCAGAGCAGGGCCTCACAGCCAGGGCCTGTCCCACTGCCCTGGCCAGGGAGCAGGGCAGCCCCAGCATCGGGCACCTCCCTGGGGATGGGGATGGACAAGGCCAGGCCAGGCCATGGGCATGTGGCTGAGCCTGGCTCAGCAGAGCCCATGGCTGGGCAAGGCAGGGCTGTGGGGAGCTGGAGATCGGCCCTGCTGCATTGTCACCAGGGAGGGGACTCATGGCCCTGGGGGACTGACATGGGGTAATAGGCGGGGTGCAGGGGTCCCAGCAGAGGCAGGGCTGGGCCAGTGAGTCCTGGTGGTGCCCTCAGGGCCTGACAAGTTCTTGATGTCGGTGGCCTATGCCCCTTCTGTCACCCTGTCCCTGTTCTCCTCTGTGCTGCACCCTGACTCACCATGTCTCAAGGTGTCTGCTGTCGTACCCCGCCTGTATGTCTCCATGCAGTCATAAATATCTCATCCTACATGGAATGGCTGCGGGGTACTGCTGTCTGTACAAAAGTGTGGCTGTACCACATAGAGGTAAACAGAAGTAAAACTGGGCACAGACACCCAGTTGATTAGCAAAAGTGCTGCCATGGGCAAAGCAGGTAGGAGCAAGCCCTGTGGTCCCTGCACAGAGCTGGGTCCTGCGCTGTCAGCTATGCAGTTAAGTGGCAGCGCAGGTTTGGATTTGTATTTAATCTCTTCTTGACCAAGCAAGGAATAGGCCTCTGTGAACTCCGTGCAGTTAATCTGTTTTTTAAAGATGTTATTGTGCTGACATCGTTCCGTCCCTCCTCCTCTAATTCAGAGACTTTGGTTGGAATGAAGTGTAATTAATTTCTGAAATGAGAGGGGAAGTGTGTTTAATGAAAACAGACAGCTTTTGTTTGTTTGGCCTGGTACTCCTCTTGCCTAATTGCTGGCAGAACAGCAGCTAAATTCACAGCAGCAGAGAAACAAAACCATTTCTGTTGAACACGATCAGTTTGTATTAGTTCAGCAAGGCATTTACCTCGCTGTTTGCTGATCAGTCACAAGCCATTCAGTTTCCCTGTGTTTCTGTCCTCCTCTTCTTCCTGACCTCTCACTCAGTGACTCAGCCCAGAGCAGAGAAACAGGACTGACATTTTCTGACTGGGACAGTCGGTGCAACTAAAGCGTTGTGCTCTTTTATCAAGGCCTGATTTTCCACATACACTTTTCTAAAATACTGTCTCACTGGGTTTTATAATGAAGTTCAGCTAGGGAGATAGCTTTTGGGTGTTTAAGTTACTTGAAAAGTCACTCTCTAACAATTGTTTTGTCACTTTGAAAAGGCTCAGATTATTCCTATCCCTGGCGATACCAGGAAACCTGCAGAGTTTCCACAGGGGCCAGATCATAGGCTCTTGCTCAGGGGGGGATGTTTAGTCTCTCACTGAGGAAGAAACAGCTTGAGACCAGGGATCTGCAATAAGAAACTAGAGGCAATAAAACTTCTTAAGAAAGACTGTGACATGGTGCTGCAGACATCAGGTGTTAGCCAAGGCAGCTCCTTCTCCTTGCCATCCTTCTAACTGGCAATAGGAGACGTTACTCATATGGTTTAGAGAACCTGTTATTTTTATCACTACTCCTTGGGCTTTATAAATCAAAAATGTAAGGAGAATCAGCTCAAGAAAAAATGTAAACTCCTGTGAACTATACTTCTGGAAACTTTCACTGTTGTCCAAAGATTTTCTAAATATTCCGGCATGAATTCTGGTCTCAGTTGCTCTGCTGTAAATCAAGAATTATTCTGTCACCTTAAACTCAAGTCCCAGGGAAATTTAAAATATCCATTAGTCAAAAAGCCATCTCATCAGCTGGAGATTGCCAAAGCTGGGCAAACAGGCCAGCCACTGCCTGCTCATCAGGGCACCAACAAGGGTCCCCTGCCTTCTCTCCCAGTCCATGGAGGAATACAGCTGAGGAGGATAGAAGAGGTGCTGAGAGCTGGATGCCCCTGGCTTTGCCAATGATTTCAGTGGAATGATTTTTGGGGGTTGACAGCATATAAGTGCATTTAAAAGCAGCTCCAGCTACATGAGCCATCACCACTTCTACAGCAGAAAAGAGCTGTTTTCTTTTTAGGAGAATCTTTGGGAGAAAATTTTCTTTTTTTTTTGTCTGGGCAAATAGCAGGGGAACTGTTTTTTGGACTTCAGCTTGTTGGCTGCCCTCTTGGGCACCTCAGAAGGACTTCAGAGGTTGTTGGCTATACCAGTGCTCTCTCTGGTCTCTTGGATGCACCTATTCTTGCCCACAGATTGTGGGTTCAGAGCCTGAAGTTCAGAGGTGCAAATACTTCTTTCCTTTCTAGTCTTATCGATAATCAGGATTTATAATCAACTTTGGGGAGAACACATAAGATACATTTCTTCTTTGACTAGCAAATTGTTTGAGGTCAGTAGAGCCGCAATGCAGAAGGGAAAAGCTGAAAGTGAGTCCTTCATAAGCTTCATTATCATTCATTGAACCCTTCAGATAAAGTAATGGAAAGACATCAATATACTTCTTTACTGCTTTAGGGGCTCAGAGTTGCATCTCCTGGTAGTGATCTGTCTGGCTGCACTGATGTATGGGTGTGGTGAGACATGTGCTTTTTCTGGAGAAATGCCACTGAAAAATTACTAGAAGCTTTATGGCCAGAGCAAGAAAATCACAAATACCCCCTTTTTTCCCCAGCAGATTCTAGTGTTGGCAAAAATTTCATAGCTATCACTGGTGAGCTCCTTACTTGTCTCTTTCATACTAAAGATGTCACCTTTGGAAGCACAGGCCCAAATTTTACTAAAGCTAAGAAGTTCTGTTTCATCCTAATTTCCTGTGACAATAGCATGTGTGTGTGTCTTCTGTGCTGATCATCCAGTCCTTCCTTTGAGCTTTCATATATCATGTGCTTGTGCCAATTACTGTGATGACTCTGCCCCTTTTATTTATAAGTAAAATAGTTACTCCTTTTGTTATTTAGCAGCTCTTGTGAGGTTATAATTTTATCTGGATATCAGATCCCAATGCTTTTATGATCTGACTTTTTTTTTTTTTTCTTTTCGATGACTAGGTTCGAGATGGTGACAGTGAGATGTCTCCCCTTATTAGCAAATTCTGTCATAGTGCCATCATGTCTCCAATCACTTCCACCAGCAACAGTCTCTGGATCAAGTTCAAGTCTGATGCTTCTGTGCAAAGGGCTAGCTTCAGGGCCATTTATCAAGTTGGTAAGAGGAACTGGTGACTTGCACAGTGAACTGATCTGTAATTTGGACACCTTCAGTCATTTCTGTGCTATATTATCTATATAATGTGTTTAAGACAAACTTCAAGAGAAATAAAGAAAAAAATAGAGCCAATTTATTTATTTATTGCTACTTTTAGAAGTGCTAAAATGATGTCTGCAGTAGGTCTGTTGTAGGCACTCCTCGTATGCTTGGAAACACACCCTTCATTGCTTCTATTAATGAAAAATCTCTTACTGCTAAAATACAAAAGATGATATAGCTATAATTCTGCCTAAATCTTTCTGATTTCATTTTTCCTATCTTTTAGTTCTTAATCACCAATAAATCTGTCTGTGAAACAAATGAGTCAAATCCATTAGTTTTTATGGCACCATTAGATTGGTCTCCTGTATATACATGTTTATGCTATACTTTGCTTATGCTATATTCTTTTAAATACATTCTTAATACCACTTGAATGATCTGTAGTAGATGCTGTAAAAAGACACGGTTTTATGGGTGTTTTTCTCCTTCTAATTTCATAGTGATATTTGATAGATCACATTATTCATTCATTCCTTGAAACCACTCATTACAAGTACTGATTCTTGGTGTTTCTTGGCAGCCTGTGGAGGCTCCTTGTCTGGAGAAGGTGCAATCCATTCACCTTACTACCCCAGGATGTCTCCTTACCCAAAGACCTGTGAGTGGATCATCTCCCAGCTGGCTAGTGAAGTGGTGATTCTTAACTTTATCGACTTTGATATTCAAAATACAACCACTTGTGACTCAGACTACATTGAGGTAAAGAATAATACACATATACACTAAGAATATTAGATAGTTGCTTATGTGTATGTTTCTTCTTATACTCATCTCTACCAAAGCTTTTCCAGGTTCATAATGGGATATCAAACCTTTTCTTCGTTCTCCAAAGATGATATGACCATTATGATAGTTAGAGATGAGTATCAGGTGTCTTAAATAGACAGACCTAGTTTTGGAGGTTTATGTGCTGCTTAGTGTTGAGGGTGTAAGATCTCAGCTTTTCTCCACCTGACATGCTTTGGGTGGGAGAGTGCTTCTCTGGCAGTCATAAAGTTGCTTTGTATGTGCCTGTAGTAGAAACCATGCTGAAAAAGGTAGGGTTTGACTTACTAAGTAAGTAGCTCTTTTATATGGTTCTTATGAATTCATTTATGCTTAAAACTTTAATATCATAGAAATTTGTGTGGAATATTTTGAATACAATGTTCTTCAGGTCAGAGATGGCAACAGCACAGACTCTCTTCTTTTGGAGAAATACTGTGGTACAAATGTACCATCTAGAGTGCAATCTACACGGAACAATCTCTATATCAAATTCAGAGCTTCCTCTCTTACCAACCTTGGCTTCAGAGCTGAGTACTGGCCATTAGATACAGGTAAGGATTTTTTTTTGTTTTCTGTGTAAAGCACTGGGACTTTCCAAATTTTCCTGTGCACTGAAAACACCTGACCATCAAGTTTTATGATGATGTAATGGGAGATAAATTCTGAATCTGTTACTGTGTGGTATGCATGGAGGAAAAAAAGACAGTGAAATTTCAGGAAGAAAGGTAACCAATTTTTGAAGTGCCTAACTTAATTTATAAACATATCATTTAACCTAATGTTTTAAATCTCTGCAGTATGTGGAGAGACTCTCACTGGAGCGGAAGGAATCATTACAAGTCCTGGCCATCCAGCTATCTACCCACATGGTATTAACTGTACCTGGATTATCAATGTTCAACCCGGCTACCTCATCCGCCTGACATTCACTTCATTTAACTTGGCATTTGATTATAGCTGCAGAAAGGATTATCTTGAAATATATGACAACAGCACTGTGCAAAAATTGGGAAGGTGAATATGTCCATTAGCTGAATGTAGTTAGCACTGTTCTGTTGCTCTCAACATCCAATTTGTTTCCTTAAATTTTGTGTATAGATTAATTTCTCTGCATTACATAACCAATAGCAGCAATTTCTCTGCTTAGGATAGTAAAGTCAGCTTGCTTCCTTTGACTATGGGATGAGAAGCACATTTAATAAGTATTATAATGGGAGAAAATAACTTGTGTCAGAAGGACAGCTTTTTTAAGGGCAGGTTTCATTGTCCATTGACATTTTGATTTATGTGAAATAAGTTCAAAACCATTAATATATCTGTTCCCAGAAAAAGCATGATTTGAAACAGTTGCAGAAGTGAAAGAAAGATTAGTTAAAGATTGTTCATTTGGATCTCAGCAAAAACTAAACCAAAATCTGTATTTTATAAGATTTTTCTTTCACTTTCTCCTGATATGTGATTTTATTTTAGGGAGGAATTTTTTCTTTTTTTCCCCTTCTCCAGTTGGGGCATACACAGGGTTTCCTTGCCACCCTATAATTCAGGAACGTCTGAACTTCTTGGAAACAGTATCCAGCTGCAGCTACAGACTGTAAAGTAGTTGGCTGACGTGGCAGTATTTTGGAAAATAAGGAGAAAATTACTCTCATAATGGAGAGCATTTTGCAACCTTAGTCTTTGGCTAGCCACTCTGACTCCTGCAAAAGAACAGAATACATTGTAGGTACAGCACAGAATAATTTCAGTAAGAATCTGACAATGTGATGAACAGTTTCTTCCCTGACTTTGCCCCACAAGTGAGATTTGTACTCTTGTACATGTAGTGTGCTATTTAGTCCCATGATACAGGGTATATGGCTGGGATCTGTATCATCCAAAGGAAATACTGGTGTAAGTGTAACTGTTAAAACTTCTCGGGAAAGCTGAATCCTCTTCCAGTAATACAGACACTTGGTAAAGTATGGCCATTCAGTTTGGGGCATCTTTTTGCTGCAGATACTGTGGAAGATCAATTCCACCATCTCTCACTAGTGGTGGCAACATGATGATGTTGTACTTCGTGACCGATTACAGCATTGCATCTGAGGGATTCTCAGCTAATTATATCTCCCTGGATGCATCAAAAGGTAATATGTCAGTCTCTTCATTATGCAAATTAAATGTTTTTATCTGTCACTAAATAACCACTACAAGAAACAGAAACATTATTTTCTGTGTTTAACACAGAATGTATTTAACAGAAATCTGCCTGGTGCCTCTTCTACCCCTTCTTATTTATCCTGCTTTATTCACAGCTTTTTTCCTCTGTAGGAAAGAAGAAAGCAATTTCTATAAGCAGCACTGTTGTTTTCTTTTAAAAGCCAGTAAGAGCTGACATGGCAGAACTGCATGAATTATTTAGGAAAAGTATATTCTGAGTTTGTTTTGTCCATTCTGAGCTGAGTATGTGTGATCTAGGAAGCTTAGACATCATGGACAACTCATTTGAATGGGAGACTCTCAGGTGCCTTAAAAATTAATTTAGTCCTTATTAAGATGCAATGCTGATGATGCGCAGAGAAATATCTTATAGGATGAAATTTGATAAAACAGCAAAATAACCTGAAAGCACAAGCTGTTTTTTTCATTACGACAGAGTGCAATGTTTCTGTCTTCAGAAGAGTTCAAGGCTCCTGTAATGCATTAAATCTTTTAAGTATCTTCTTTTAAGGGTCCAAGACATACATCAGTGGGGTAAAGACTATGGAAGAGAAGAATGGCCATTCATTCCCTTAGTATGCTAAAGCAGAGAAAAACTGAGAAATTACTCTGAATTCTAATTGATTTGAAGGTTTTCCAGGAGGGGCACATCTGTGTTTTCAAACCATGCTGCACCCACCATACCTGATCCAGTGTTTGCACATCTCTCTAGCACTGAGAGATTTTAGCAGTGACTGAACCACACTTGAAAAAGCAGCCTCTTGATGAATGACTATTGGGTTTCATATAACCCAATAGGCATGGGTCTGCTATTGCTCCTCTCGCTGCTGGACACAGATCTGTAGTAGAAGAGGATTTATGTGGGTAGAGGGACAGGTTCTGCCTAGCTTAGTTTCTTTAATACTTTTGTTTTTTCCTACTGTCTGAGTTTCTCCAACCTGTTTAAAACCAGCAAAATGTCCAATTTCTATCTTGTGAAAAATAACTGTTTTCTTGGTGACAGCTTGGAAAATTTGGCTATTATTTCATCTTTCAAGCATGTGTGTAATTAAGACCAGTACAGATTTTGCCACTGTTTTTATTCACTACCAAGATAACTTACAAATCCAAATAATCAATTTTCTCAGCTGCCTTCGTTCATACTTGAGTTATCTGGCATGGAAACCAAAAAGCTGGTAAAAACAATTAAGATTTAATGAGACCTATTCCAAGGAGGAAATTTCTATTTGTTAGAAAATAATAGGCCAAAACCCAAGCTCTACTTCTAAAAATCTTTCCGAGAAAGAATCTGTAGTTTGAAAACTGAGTTCTTACTAGTGGGAATTTGTGAAATTATCAGCCTTATAAAGAAAGTCTTTTATGAGTCTGTTTTTGCATCTGCAAACTGTAACTTCTGTGAATATGATTGTTGCTTGTTATTTTTTCATTTACCCCAGATTAATATTTCATGGGTCAATTTGATTCCTTTCTAACTGTTCTTATAGCAGCTCTTCTCACAGTTCAAGATCAAAATATTCTTTACTCAACATTAATCTATATTTCTGTCTTCATGTAACCCTGTATGTTTCTCTGGGTTTGTTAGTTATCTCAGTGCTGTCCGGCTTCACTGTTCCACCTCCTCTCTTCCATATTGCCCTCCTTTACCATCACCATGGTGATTGGATTTTCTCATCTTTCATCCAGAGCACAGCTATATGCATCATATGAGGTGCAAACTATATCAACACTGTTCCTGGAAAGGTTCCAAACTATGCTTTGAAAATGCAAATCTGTTTTCTCCTCAATGCTATTAACGACTAGAAAGTGTATAAAATGATTATACTAAATTAGAACTACATAATATCCTCATCCAAACTCTAAAACAACAGGTATGATTTCCTTTTCCCATAATTAACGCAGATATGTTTACTACTCTTCAGCTAAACTGGGTTAACTCAATTTATTCTCACTTAGACCTAGAACAATGATCTGTAGAATAAATGCCTTTTCATTTCAAACGCTATAGTTGTATAAGTATGGCAATGTAGCAGATAACTACTGAAATTGATAGTAATAAACTTATAGAGAAGTTGAAACTACGATCTGTTTTCTTTATAGAAATTTGGGTTTTTTGGTCCCAGCACAAGCTTAGCAGTACTATGAAGTTGTCATAAATACCAGACTGCTAACATTCATTTTTTATTAAGAATAAAGTGTTTTGAAGATTCTGTGGCCTGAGAGAAGGCAAATGTGTGTACGTGGACTTTGCTGTGAGAAGCAACTCCCCACTTCCCTGAAATCATATCAAGTTAGTTTTCCCACTGTGAGATGTTTAGGACTGATATTCATCTTATGTATATCCAGTTACACTAAGGTGGCAAATTGCTGAACATAATCATATCTGAGAGATTTACCAAAGCTTTGGATTTTCTTTTTTCTTTACATCTGCTGCCTATTTTCATTTTTCTGCTAAGGAAAATATGGTTCTAATAATGTTTCTTGTGCAGTAAGAACTCTTCATATTTTTGAGCTATGTTTTCTTAGCCAGCTAGAGTGTAACCAGTATCAGAACTGGTCAAAGCTGTTCTGGTTCATATTAGACATTTCAATAGGCTTTTGCCTGGAGTTATTTTACAGTGAATGAGCTATTGAAAAGATGGACAAGATTATCCCCCCCCAAAAGAATAAATAAGAGTTAAAAAAAAAAAAAAAAAGAGAATAAGTAGGATTGAAAAAAATATTTTTACATCAAGCATGCCTAATTTTCTTCTCTGTGCATCTTAGCAAACAATGTTTTTGATAATGTAGTTTATCTATGATATATTAATTAGTTGAAAAGTAGCCTGAAAATAATGGCAAAGCTGTATTTCCTGTCAAAAAATTTGAATGCCACAAGATATAGCCATGGCCATGGTCCATAAAGTGCAAACAATTGTCTTAGCAGTCTGCCAGCTAGTAGCTTAATATGGCAGCAATACAAATGGAAATCCTTCAGTCAGACATGCCCACATGACACTCAGTTGTTTAGAATGAATACTGCCTACTTAAACTATCTGTACCTCAGATGCTTAGTTGTTGGTCATCTTTCTGTCTTTTAAAGGGGAAAGTCACTGGAAACCAAGGTAATATTTGGATTTATTTCCTAGAGTCCAGGTCTCAAGTACGAGATAGATGAATGTCTCAACAGCTATATAAGTGTTATGATAGATTTTAGGTTTTTCATTTGCCTATCTTGGCTGACCACACCACAAAGAACCTATGTAAAATTATTAAAAAATCTTTGAAAGGGCTCAGTCTTTTTTGGAAGCATTGCTCATGGTCTTGAAGGACACAAGCCAAAATTTTCCAATAGGAATAGCACTACAATCAGTGCATATATTTTATTGCTCTTGACCTCTTCACAAGTGGGAATTTATTTGTTTTACTTTGAATTGGGGTTTTGGGGGGATTTTTCTTTGTCTTTTTCTCTCTCTCTTTTTTTTTTTTTTTTATTTGTTTGTTTCATTAAAGAGGCTTCATTTTATCCTTTCTTCTGAGAAAAGCCAGCCTTGACAAGGTTATTAGCAGATTGCCTTCCTGATATGAGTTTTTATTCCTGGTCTTTGTCTGGCTTTGGTGAAAGATAAGATTTTTCTTCCTTATCATCCTGAATTGTGAATTATTTATCAAGAGGGGTAACTTGGTTTTAAATAACTTTGTTGTGTGATATATGTTCGCTCACAAACACTGACTGGAGAAGTCAGAGTTTGAGAAGGATGAGGAAAGAAAGAAGAACATTTGTGAACCCATGGACTTAAAAGTGCCCCTGAAAGCAATGTATAGATTTATGTATCTTCTTTATTGACAGCTGAATACAGGTTGAGATCTCAGTTCCTATCTTGCTGACTGAACCCAGTAATTATTAGGAAGATGTTGCCTGGCTTTTCTCTTCAGCTGAACAAGCAAAGACAAGAATGGCAACTAATGTCTGACAAATATGTGTGTGCAGAGATACAGGGCATGGTGGAACAAGGCTGAGCTACGACATAGAAAAAAGCTGAAGTCCTTCATGCATCTTGGACATCTGCTCAGTTTATCCCAAGTCTCAGGAAAAAGGCTTAATAGGCTGGCAGCTGACAACTTGTTAGGCCACTGCAGCTTGGTTATGTTTGATCAGGGTGTTAGTTAGTATATGTGTATACGACTCCATAGTGTGTGTGTTTATATGTAAATAGTCAGAAGAGAGCTGGGTATTCTTTATGAACAGTTGCACCCAGTGTTTCTAAGGAGTTTGGGTCTGAGACACTACAAAGGACTTTTGTGTGCCTTCTTGCTAAAAATCAAGCCTGTTAGCATCTGCCAGCAGCAGTAACCCTGCAGAAAGCCCTGAAGTGCAGATGTGCCTTTCCATGGCCTGTGGAGAGACATATAGTTCATGTGATAGTTTCTTCCCTTTTTTTCTAAACATGCATAGTATTGCATAAAGATCTAATTGTTAGGGATCCCAGTTTTCCTTTGGCAGAGTGAGATCAAAAGAAAACTCTCATTTTATATATGACACTATAGTTTTATTTTTGATTAATTAGAATTGTTGCAACTGATGAATATCTCTTTATGGGAAAAAACATGGATATAATTTTCTGTAGTATGCATGATTGCATGAGTGAGTGGTACAAAAGCTGGCATTTTTCTCCACTATTGACTATTACAGTGGGTTGCTGCCATTTATGGCATTTTTTTCAGAAGAGCAAACACATTCAGTACCAAAATCAGAAAGCAGATTGAATAGCTTTCAAAACCTCACACACTGGCAAAGCAAGATGTGCAATTGTCCTTGACAATTGCTTCCTCCTTCTGTTTTTTCATAAGCTGCTATGTGTCTTCAAACAAAACTCAATTTATATTTTTTCCAGACATATAATAACCACATTATGGTGTTAGACTGCATTCTGAACTTTTGGCAAAGGAGTCAAAGTACTTTTTTCCTGGTAACTTTGCTAACAGTTTTTACTGAAAGAAATATTACTGCCCAAGCACACCCCCAAATGCTGTGTGAGGTGAGTGGAAAAGGGGAGTGCTGGCTGTCCTGCTGAAAGTAGAACACAACAAATGAATCCAATTACCAGAAGAGAGTTGGCTGTCATAAAATGTGGGTTCATTTATGCTTTTCCTAATCCTCATAGCAGTGTATGCTTGGTCTACACTTGGATTTATTTCACTGTAGCCAGAAATCTGATGTTTCTAAGGCAGTCACTGTTCCACGTTCCGTATTTATCCCCCTTTGGTCATAAAGAAGATTGTTATGTGAAGTGTAGACCAATATACAGCATCCAGTTTAAAATAGCACACTTGGGATATGAGTTTCTGTATGGATTACTCCCAAGAAAACAAAGTTTGGTGAGGGAGGGCACCTAGACAATTTTGTATAAAAATGACACTGATAAAAATATTTTGGCTTCCATGTTGCTAATTTTACCCTAAGGACCCTTATCTAGTTTATCAATTTTAATAATCAATTTTAATATTCTAAAGGTTGAAAGCTAGTATTCATGGTCTCTGACTCTAAGTAAATAAGGAATGACAGTATTGCAACAGCTCTAACCATTAATTGTGCCTGAGTCAGGCACCTACCCTTCCAAAATCAGGAGGAAGTAATTAGTTAAAAATAAGTAACCTAATAAATATACACACATTCTAATTTTATTTTTTATTGCTTTTTGTGTAATGAGCTGTTACAAAAAACTTGAGTCACGTTTCTAAGCCAGATTTCTAACCCTGCAGACAGGGTTTTCAAGAAATCATATGGCTTAAGGATATGGGGTTTGATGATTAGCCCTAAATATCATGAAACACCACGGGAGCTGGCAGCACAGCACGGGCATTATAAGGATTTATAAAGCAGCACGAGGATTCTAAGGTGACCAGGACTAACCTCATTGTTATATTCCTACATTAGAGCATATCTGTGATGGAACACACAAATGACTAAAATTCTAGGTAAAGACTTTAATAGATGATCATTTTAGGTAAAATAGTGCACGAAACTTTTTTGACTTGTCAATACCAACGTACAAACCAATGGCAGAAAATTTTTGGCCTGTTTCTGTATCATGTTTCTTCATTCTGCTTGTGATGAATTAGGAACATGAGTCTGGTAGCTAGCTTTGGGGATATTTATCCCACAGAAAACATTTTCAACTGAGGCCTTCCAGGCGACCAAGAATGCAAACAACCACCATTAAAAAAGACACCATTCAAAGCAAAAGTGGTTTAGTAGTTAGAATAGATAGAGAACAGACATGGAAATGACCAACCTCAGACATGGGGAACCTGAACTGTAATTTCATCCCTTCCCCCTATTGAAGTGTTAATCTATACTGTATTAGAAAACAGGTTTCAGAGATCTGTGGCAACCAGCTTAAATGAGTATAAAGTTAATCATAGTATTTTGCTTGCTTTTTGAGTTGCACTTTATAATTAGTCTAACCCTGCCTATATGATAGAAAGTATTTAAGAAATCTACTTTTATTTCTTATATTTGCAACCTGTGGGACCTGAAACAGGGGAATGGAGGACCAGACTAAGTCTCCAGGGTCATAAAATCCAGCCTACAATTTTATGCCTTCCCCCCATCCTCCCCCTCCCCGCCTTTTTCTTGACAAGAGCTACATAATGTGATCCCTTTCTTAATTAAATGAATCAAATTGTATCTTAAAAATCAGTGGGCTCTTTTCCCCTTTCTGCATCTGTAATATTGGTTGGGTTATTGCTCTAGAAACTCACTTCCTGATAGAAATTTTCTCCTAATTTCTGTGTATCTGTATTTGTAGACAGTTTTTAACTTCAGAGCTTGTACTGTCATTGAGAATGTGTTCTATTTTTCTTTTCTTCATGCTTCTTGATGTTTTTCTCTTTCTTTTTTCTCCTGCCTTTGCTAAGCTAAACAAGTTAAGCTCTTCTAGTGTCTCTTGCCTACTAATTTACTAATTTCCTGCTATCTCCACAACTTCTGTCTTACTTGTTCTCATTTGATTTCCAGAACATCAGTGATCATGGTTTTCCACATTTTTCCAGGTGACATATCACCATTACCTTGTGCAGTGGCATCAAGGTTCCCTGTCTCAACTGAAAACACCTGACATGGATCGCATTTCTTCTTGCCCTTTTTGCAGCCAGGTCACAAACCTTACTCAGACTGTGATCAACTAATACACGACAATTGTTTTCTCCAAAATAAGTCTCATGTACTGTTGTATAGCAGATATTTTTTTTCCTAGTCCTTATGTCTGTGCTTTTGAAAGAGCTTTTCAATTATTGCTCAAGTCCAAACTATTTTCTTCTTTCTATCTTATAACACCAAGATGCTTTTACCGTGCTCACAGAAGAATTGATGTAGCTGGTTTTACTATAAGACCTTAAGTAGAACTGCTTTGTTCTCAAAATCTAAGGATTATACTATTTTCAAGCCAATTGTCACTTATGAACCAGAAAATGGGAAAATAAATTTAGGTATAAAATCTCCATCTACCAGGTTTGATCATGAGGAATGCCTGAGAAAAATATAGCATCTCCTAGTAGCTAGAGACTGCATTCAGTTTCCACTACCACTGCTTTTCAGAAGTTCATGAATCCTGCCTTTTATGTTGATCAAGACATGCCTTTCGGTTTCCTTTCTCTGCATACCTGGGTTTTAGGTCAAAGGTTAGGCAGCTGGAAATACTTTTGCATTGCCTATTTATTACAGACACAAGTGTTCTGGTAAAAGCTGAACAAATCAACTCAAATATAAGAAATCCCATGAAAAAGCTGGATTCTGGTTTTAGTTTATAGTGATGACATTCAGCAGTAAGATGTGTCCAGGATGAGGCATAATGCACAGGATGCTTGCTCCTCTGTCTGTTGGAAATAGAAATTTCCTGTTAATTTATCATAACAAATTAATTCATACTTGTTTCTTTTCTTTTTAAAGTGTGCTCACATAACTACAGTACTGAAACTGGTGTGCTAACATCTCCAAACTATCCCAATAACTACCCTATCCGGATGGAGTGCATATACACCATTACAGTGGGAATAAACAGACTGATCGTGCTGAGCTTCACCAACTTCACCTTGCAAGGGAATAAACTGTGTACAGAAGATTATGTAGAAATCAGGCAAGCCCAATTATTTCTCATGTCCTTAGTACTGATAACCATGGAATTTGTCCAAATCCATTTAGGCATGTTCAGAAGCTATAGTCCTGTGCTATAGTTAAACCTATGCTGTCAATATGGGAAAAGAACTTACCAGAGAACATTAAAGGCTACCTTTTCCTCCTCCCATCCTGCTCTGTTGTTGGCTTTCCCACTTGAATTCCAGTTCTCAGAGCAAGTGGAGTATGTGGTGGATGAGGAATTGGCTGGATGGTCACATCCAGAGTGTAGCAGTCAATGGCTCACTGACCAAATGGAGATCAGTGATGAGTGGGGCCTGTACTGGGACCAGTGCTGTTTAATGTCTTCATCAATGACACAGACAGTGGGACCGAGCGCACCTTCAGCAAGTTTGCAGATGACAGCAAGCTGAGGGGTGAAGTTGACACACCTGAGGGATGGGATGCCATCCAGAGGGACCTGGACAGGCTTGAGAAGTGAGCCCATGTGAACCTCCTGAGGTTCAACAAGGCCGAGTGCAGGGTCCTGCACATGTGTTGGGGCAACCTCCAGTATCGATACAGACTGGGGGATGAAGGGATTGAGAGCAGGCCTGTGGAAAAGGACATGGGGGTGCTGGTGGATGAAAAGCTGGACGTGAGCCAGCAAGGTGCATGCGCATCCCAGAAAGCCAACCATATCCTGGGCTGCATCAAGAGAAGTGTGGCCAGCAGGTCGAGGGAGGGGATTGTTCCCTTCTACTCTGCTCTTGTGAGACCCCCACCTGGAGGGCTGTGTCTAGCTCTGGGGGCCCTGACACAAGAAGGACATGGACCTGCTCGAGCAGGTCCAGAGGAGGCCACAAAGATGATCAGGGGGCTGGAGCACCTCCCCTGTGAGGACAAACTGAGAGAGTTGGGGTTGTTCAGCCTGGAGAAGAGAAAGTTCCAGGGAGACCTTATACTGACCTTCCAGTACTTAAAGGGGGCTTATAAGAAAGATGGGGACAAACATTTTATCAGGGCCTGTTGTGATAGGACAAAGAGTAATGGTTTTAAACTTAAAAAATGTAGATTTAGACTAGATATAAGGAAGAAATTCTTTCCTGTGAGGGTGGTGAAACACTGGAACAGGTTGCCCAGAGAGGCAGTAGATGCCCCATCCCTGAAAACATTCAAGGTCAGATTGGACGGGGCTTTGAGCAACCTGATCTAGTTGAAGGTGTCCCTGCTTATTTCAGGGGGGGTGGTGTGGACTAGATGACCTTTAAAGGTCCCTTCCAACCCAAACCCTTCTATGATTCTACATTCTCTTTTATGTTTATTGTCTTTAAACAGCAGTTATTCTGTGATGCAGCACTAGGAACATATACTGGCATCACCTTTAAACTTAGGATATTATCATGGAGATTTCTAGTAAATTTTACAGAACAGAGACAAGTAGAAGAAAGTAATATTTGCAGAAAGGTTAGCTGCATGCTTACTACACAGCTGCGCAATGTACACGTCCTTTCTGCTCTGTTGCTGTATGGGATTTGCACTGCAATGTCAGTGCACCCATTCTTGTTATCATGAGCCAGCTCTCTAGATAAACCATAAATACACCAGTGTATTTTTTTCACTCTGAGCATGCCATGAGGTTCCATGACCTCAGTGAGCATCATGATAAAACTCATTCTGAACATTATACCAAATATTCTTTATGGGTTATTCCTTGGTAAGTAGTGTCTCTTTTTTAGAACCAAACAAAAAGCTGCTTGCTGAAGTTGAAGTATTGAGATTCTGAATTCCTGCTGAATTAGCTGGTTGTTTTCAGCCGTATATACAAACAGGAGAAAGTTATGAAAAACTGAAAGGCTTTTTCAATATTTTCTAAGTATTCATTTTTTCATTTTAAAACAACAATCTGAGATTAAATTTAATTTTAAGAGTTAATGCTTTAATTTGGGGTATATCTGAATTATAAGAGGGTTTTTTTTTCCACTTTTTCATCTTAAGAACTTAAAACATTCATTTATTGCATAAATCTAGCTCTGTTGTCACTGCAAAGAGCTCAGCATCATCAAACAGGTTTTAAGGTATGGCCAGAACATGGCTAAGTGCAACTCAGCACATTTCTGCTGCCATAACTGGATTTCAGATTGTCTCATCAAACTTGATAACATTAAATGGGGTAGCTAGATAAGTCTTAGGTGAGGTGCCACTCTGTTTTCTAGTCCTGAGGTGTCCTCTGATAAATTGCAATCAGTCAACTAAGAAAATTGTTCATCTGACCACAACTGCAAGGACCAAGATGCCTGTGAGCGGAAGCTCTGTCACAGTTCTTCAACTGCCAGTAACCTGAGACAATGGCAAGCAGTTTAAACTGTGAGGATGACAAGAAAATATAGTGGCAAGTAGAAATTTCACTCAAAAGCAAGTATAACCTGTGAAAATGTAACTGAAAGTATTACTGTCCACTTAAAAAGCATCATATCAAGATTACACCCTTATATAGATATAAATGTATTTATTATTGTCCTAATGACATGTAGAGTGTTTGTAATACGAAAATGCTTAAAGATAAAGTTAGAAAGCAATTGGTAAGCAGGTTGTCACCTTTTTTTTAATTCCCATGAGACATGCACAGGTTGCAAACGAGAGTATTAGATGTGCATCCTGATTACAAAATTAGAAAATATTAGTGGAAATAATGCTTAATTTAAAAATAGGAAATAAGTGATTGTAGAAACAATTCTGAAGGCTAAGAAAGTATTTCAAAATATGGATCTCATCATGTCTGAGGAATGGGTTCCTATTTGTGTAGTGGCAAATAAACATGGGGTTTTCTCATAGGTCAGCTCATCTGGTTTGGTGCCAGGCTAGACAATGAGAAGCAAGCAAACTTTTATTTCTTCAAAATAGAAGATTACTTTTGGTTACAGCAATGATTGTCACCTTGTAGAATACAGAGAATGTCCTGCCTCTGCAGCATCAGGTCTACTTGAGACAATTCTTGAGTCTGTCATTGTACTGACAGACTATGGATAGGCTGCTGAGATGAGAAAGTAGACATATCCAGCAAGCAGGTGCTTGTGGTAGGACTTCTTACTGCAAGTAGCAGGATTCCTCCAGTATTTGGTAGCTGTATTGCTGTGGAAGGTGAAGAGCCAGGATTCATCTTTCCCAGGCCTGAAAGAATCTCAAGATTTTTGATATGTTGACATTTCTTAAGGTTTCCTTCTTTGACCCAAAGTTTTTCTTCTCTATCATTCTAGAAATGGAGGCTATGAAACTTCTCCTCCTTTTGGAAAATACTGTGGTACAGACCTGCCTCCTGTTATAATCTCTCATGGTAACAAGCTGTGGATAAAGTTTGTAAGTGACATGTATGGCACAGAAAATGGATTTTCAGCAGAGTGGGATGGTACATCAGCAGGTAAAATGACCACATCAAGTATAAAACCATTTTACACATCTCATTTTTGATCTTTCATTTGTATTTAATTTCTCACCTTTCCCCCCACATCTTTTCTGCTTCCCTTCTTTTAAAATCTGTCTGCTAATTATATAGCAACATATATTCGTGTTGTTAATACCAAGGATACAACTTCCTTGATCCTTGGGCTTTCTTTTTTCTCCATAGGGAAGGATATACTATTCCCTAGATATAATGTAGCGTCAACTTCGATGTAACCAAGAATTTAACAAAGAGGTTTCTATTTGAAGATTAACTGTCTATCAGGAGCACTATTCAAATTAGATAGTTAATATTTCTAGGTCCGATAGGTTCTCTTCTGCTTACAATACTGTTGGCTAAATGCATATTTTTGGGGCATCACTGAAGATCAGGGCATGTGAAGGAGGTCAGTAGTGTGAATCTCACACATCATGTCTAATTCTCTATTTTTCTAGCTGTTGAATTTTGGTTTGGTTTCTTTCCCATTTTCAGGTTGTGGTGGGACTTTGACTACAAGTTCTGGTATCTTCATGTCTCCCAACTACCCTATGCCATATTACCACAATTCAGAGTGCTACTGGTTGCTCAGAGGAAACCGAGGAACCCCATTCGAAATACAGTTTGAACAGTTCCATGTAGGGAATCAACCAAAGTGCGACTTTGATTACCTTGCGGTATGTACCCTGTGACATTTTGCTCTGTAGGAGGCAGCTGAGTGTGATGAGTTCACAGGCAAGGAAAAACACATGGCCCTGGTCTTCAAAGGTTCATAAAAAACCAGACCTAGAATAGGAAAGATCCATGCTAACATGCTACCTTCACATCACAGAACAGTGAGAGGTAGGGCAGCAGTGTCTGTGTAGCTACTGGTAGGAAAAGCATTTATGTCTATGCCACTGAAACAAGAATCTGTCTATATCTTTTAAGTTTGCTGTGTTCTGTATGCTCTCGTTATAAATTTCAAGGGAAAAGGCACAACAGTGTCAATAACCTTATTGTTAATCCCAGATTTCATATTTGAATTGTTGCATAAATTATTTGAATATTTTTAATAGAGTTGAAATGGAGTATAGGTTTCCCCTCTTCGTGACTAAACCCCTCAAAACCCACTAGTATTCAATTACTGGTTTCCTGTTTTTCCACTGATTTGCTTGTTTCTTAAATGCCTGTCAGGCTTCCTCTGAGAAGAAAGAGAATTTAACCTTTCGTATACCCAGTAACAATTCCCTAAGCAGGCATATGTCATGGGGAAATTACTTGGGTTTGTAATGCCATCAGCTTTATTAAATTTTTGTTTGTTTGTTTTTTTAAGGTGTATGATGGCAACAGCAGTAATGCCAAACAGCTAGGTAAATTCTGTGGGAATCAGATACCACAACTCATCCATTCCACTGGAGACAGCGTGTATGTAAAACTAAGAACAGAGAACAGTCTGCGAGGTGAAGGTTTTTTAGCCAGATACAAACAGGGTAAGTAAGTAAAAGAAGATGAGAAGAACGTTTTCACAGTTCAGCTTGTTCCTGAACCTGCTTCTTGCAGCCCATGATTTTACCTACTCATGAGCAGAGAACAATGTATAGAGCATGTTATTGACCCAGATTCTCTAGCTTGCTACAGTCACAGAAAACAGAGAACTAAAAGTTATCTGCCCATCTACCCATGATGGAGATTATCTCCTCCCTAGAAGAAAGCTGGTGAGGTGGCTCTACTTCTATTACCTGAACCAGTGGTGCTTCCCACTCCAGATTTACTCAAAATAACAAGAGCTGGAAGTCCCTAACAAGGTACATTGGACTGTTCTTGCTCACCCAGTCTCCTGACTTTTTCACAAAGAAGGCAGATATAACAAGTTTCTCTGCTCTTCTAGCTGCTTGTGAGGCAGGATGGCAAAGGATAAGTGAGCTACCCTCAACCATGCTGGATCATTGTGGGTGGTTAGGATCATTTAGCCTACCTGGAACACTTCAAAAAGTTTCAATTTTATATCTTATAGTAAGGGTCACATTTTTCTTGCAAACATTTTTTTGTAAAATAGTTCTATCCCAGAAGTATCAGAATAATAACATTTGGAAAAAAATCCAAGAAGGTACATGACAAATTAAAGTTATTTTGTTCCCAGTCATAACCTTGAATATTGTCCTGATGTTTACTTTTCTCCTTATACACTCTAGCATATAGGGTTAAATGCACATTGGAAGATACGAAATTTTACCATATACAAAATGATTTGCAAGCATCTTTGTGTAGCCTAAATGTGACATGCCCAAGTGATAGGGATTGCTGTAAATTTATAGACATTAAGTTGTCCTAGTAAATGGATTATGAAAAAACAAAGCTATTAAACCACACAATGATGGCATACAATAATTAGAAGAGTGAGGGAGCACTTTAAATTCCTTAAAGCTATTCCTTTCAGATATCACAGCTTCATCTACCATGTACATTTCAGGCTGCAAAGTTAAGACATTACAATAGGGTTCCCCTTTCATTAATTAACCAGAAAGAGCACTTTCAAAGCACTCAGATGTAGAACCTGAGTGATCAGATAATGTGATTCCCATTTTACATTCATATTTAATTCCTGAAGATGCATCAGACAGCTTTCAATGACTTGTCCAAAAGCTAAAATTATTAGGAGGTAGCGGTATAAAATGAGGATGTATAGATGCCAGATGCATTTACATGTACCTGAAAGAAAAGTAATGATGAATTGGAAAACATTGCAGAGGAAAACATGGTATCAAATTAATGTTCAAAGGCACCTTTGTGTATGATATGTTTTGAATTAAATCCTGATGGCAGGGGGTAGCAGCTTTTACCTATGCTGCATTTTTCAAAACCCATCTTGTGCTCTTCATCCTGTCCTTTCAAAGAACTGTGTGCTTCAGTGTAGCTTTGCACACAAGCTCTACTCCATCTGATCCTGACCTTGAGTGTACCTGAGTATTTTGAAGTCCTAAAAACACACACCTTACTGCTCTCTAAATAATTTGGAAAGAATCAAAAAAATTTGCAGGAGGTAGGTGTGTTATCCCTAGGGACAGACAATAGAAGAGTTTTGCAAGTGAATCTCAGATATTTCTGCTGTTCAAACACTGCAGATTTGCTGTATAGAGCAAAAAGCCTGTCCTGCTCCCCGCCTCCTGCCCACTTCTCTGTGCATTACACTGGTCTGTATACTGTCTCCAGACAAGGGATTGCCCACATAGATATTTTCTGTCTTTAGTGAAAGGAAGATAGAAGAAAATGAGACTTGCTGACCTAATGTCATAACTGTAATTTCACTCTGTATCTAGTTTACTTTTTTTTTTTTTTCATTTTCTTTGCACTTCAAGAAAAGGTCTCATTGTTCCAGATGAGTGTCCAGTTCTTATGCTAGGTCGTTATTGGATGACTCACAAGGAAAATCATGGCTCCTTTTTAAAGAATTTCATTATCACTTCCAGTTTCTGGAGCTAGAAAATCCAGTACAAGTAGTGTCCCAGAGATTATGATTTTTTTCTAGTTTGCTGAAATAAACCACTTTAAACCGTTAGTCAATCTTTGTTGAGCATCCTTCCCAAATTGTTTCAAATGACAGGGCAAATTTCTATTATCAGTTTTTAAAAAAATAAGTGGAAGAAAACATGTTTCAGGAATAACCATGTATTTAGAGTTAAAGAAAATGCCAGAAAATATATGTACTGCATGTACTGATGAGTCTGCAGGTGTCAGAAAATAAGAACATAACAGAGCTGAAGGATTCAAGTTTTGGAAAGTCTGGATTTTGTTTGCAGCATACACAATATGTTCTTCAATGGGTCGCAGTCTTCTCTATCTGTGAATAAAAACATTTCTCACCTTGTAATGCTATCAGTAACTTCAATTAGTAATTTTTTCAGATATTGGGTTAATAAGCACTGCACAAGTATAATTTATTATCACTTTTTTTCAGTTTGCCAAGAAGTACTGACTGTTAATCGTAGCCATGGCATATTGGAAAGTTTAAATTATCCAAATAATTACCCATTAAATGAGCACTGCAACTGGACTATCCAAACTACAAAGGGGAACACACTCAACTACAGCTTCACAGCCTTTAATTTAGAAGATGGATTAGACTGTGACCGGGACTTCTTGAAGGTATGTACCCAGATTCTAGAAACAAGAAAAATCAGGTTTTAGACAGTAAAGAAAAACAATAAGGATGCAGAAGACCAAGGGGAAATTTATCTAAATTTAGCCATTAAAACCCAAGGGTTAAGGCCAAACAGCCAAACAGTTTGTCCCTGTTTCCTCTGCAATCAGTAGGGAGTGAAGCCTTGCCAGAGAGCACTTCATCCTGCCTTAAAACAGGTGTCTGCAATGGGGAAGATGAATCACATTGCAGGTATCTAGATTTGCCACAGAGAGTCTAGCTACCACCTTGGATTAGATGCACTGGATTTAATAGGTTAAATGAGATGTCATGATTCCATGTTCATGTAAAGGAGAAATCTTGAGATTAGTAAATTGATTGCAAATGGCAATTATCCCAATTATTTTCATCTTGTTTTTATCTGAGAAGGAGTGGGGAATGTTCAAAAACTTTTAAAATGTGTTACTTCTACATTTTTAAAAGGAAGGTTATTGTAATTGCTTTTTAAATTTTCCTTTTCATAATTAGTCTGCTTCTTTAAAGGATCTGAAAGAAACCAAATTTACTCACAAAATGAGAAATTTTCACTTAACAAAACCATCCAGTCCCATCTAAAGCGAAGTACCCTTTGTTTTAATTTCCTCAAAAATTTTATTTCTAGGCCAACTGAAAAGATATTTCCTCCCAGTTTTTTACTTCATACTGTGGGAAGTAGAGTGTAGCCATGATCACTGCTGCTATACTGAAGATTATAATCTCCTGCCTACAATTTCACTGTTTTGATGAACTAATCCATCCTTCAGATCTCACCCTTGTACAGGATGCTGGCATGTAGCCCCTGTGCTCTACTTATATTTTGCATAAGAGGATTTAAAATTTAGAGAAGTGTTAGGGAAGGCTACTTACAGCCAAGGAGAGGGCTAAGGAATAGTGCCCACATATCTGGGGATAACTACTTACACTGGGGTCTTGCAGAAGGTCCAGCAACAGGCCTGGTGATGGGCTAATCTGTTCCTTCTAGATGTCCTCCCTTGCTCCCTCTACCTCCTTACAATGCCAGCTTTCACAGCTCAAAATTGTTAATAAACTAGCAGAAGTGGTGTTCTTCCAGCTTTCTTCTCTTTGTGGCCAAGAATGGAAAAAAAAATAGACATGTGAAGAAAATAAACAAGGGAGCACTGTATTGAGAACTAACTATTAAACCCTGCTTCATTTTTGTGAGGAGTCTGAAAAGGAAACATTGGAGCCAAGTGGAGAGGCCAGTACTAGTCTCAAAATGCCTAAGCCCTTGATCCATGAAAAGCAGGAGCCGTGCACACAGTAGCCAGCCAGTGAGGAGCAAGAGACTTGCCAGAAGACGCTATTCTAGACATAAGTCAAGGCTGGAAGAATAGTGCCAGAGGCAAGGACCTGATCCAAAGCACTTAAAAGAACAGAAATAAAATATATCAGAGAGAGTGAGGAGACATGGAGTAGAAAAGTACTTGCACTCTTTGTTTTAACAATTTTTCAGTACTTCCAATCAAAGAAAATACAAACTGAAAGACATATAAAGAGGTAAATGCAAGGGAAAAACAGAGTCATGGAAGTGTGTTAAGGAGGCTTAATTTGCAATTTAGTGTCATTACTTGCAAATCTTTCTCCAAATGCCATTAAGAAATATCACTTGGAAAAGATGTTCTCATTTGGTTGGTGCATGGTGCACAGATATGTGCCATAGTGTAAAAAAGGGAACAAGGTTGAACCAGCCAGGGAACTGAATAGTGTTTGCTCCCACCCTGTGTCTTGCGAAAGGGCAGCATGTTGGCAAGGCTGTGAGTGCTTTGTGGTGTAGGAGAAAGGGGGAATCATCTGGAACAAGTGTGCAGTTCACTTTCTAAGCAGACTGCAGATATTTGGAACTTTTTTGTCTGAAATTCATGTGGAGTCTGATGCCACTGCAAAGTGGAAGAAAGGTTAAGAAAAAAGCCCCCGACTCATAGCTGTTCAGCTAAGATAAATTACTTTTCTGCCACATGCTAGTTTTGAGGGCTTTTTATTGCAAAGAGGCCTAAAAGATGAAAGCTCTGATGCCCTGGCTGAGTATAACACTGGGAAAATAGAGATATAATCCTGTTTACTGTAGTCCAAGTGGTGGTGTATGTACCACGTGCCAGAGCCCTTCACCATTTTCTTGGAGGAAATGGGAAGCTGCTGCTCAAACTGTATGTACCAGCACTCACAAACTGGAGTGGCCACTGGTGATGATCAGATGCTATTTTTCCCCAAGAGCTTTTAGGTGTTCCTTTTCCTATCTCCTTTTGGATTTGGTGGCAGAAACTCTCCCACCTCAGCCCCTTGCAGCAGGCAGCCACACCCTACTTGTATTTTTAGCTCCATGGCAGCCCTGATAGTAGCAGCCTGGTGCTCCGTGGCAGCTAGCAGGTTTAGTGACAATATTTGCTGCTACTTGATGGGAGGCTGGGGATGGGAAGGAGAAGAGTTAGCTGTTAGATTAGATTAGGTGATGATCACAGATGTGGTCGTAGAGGGAGTAAAGGAAAGTTGGCAGATGTGCTCGCCAAGGCCCTTTCCATGATTTACCTGAAGTCATGGCTAAATGGGGAGGTCCCATTGGACTAGAGAGTGGCAAATGTGACACCCATCTACAAGAAAGGCAGAAAGGAGAATCTGGGAAACTATAGACCTGTCAGTTTGACCTGCCAGGGAAGGTCATGGAGCAGGTCATCCCGAGTGCCATTAAAAGTCATATAATGGACAAACAGGGGATCAGGCCCAGTCAATGTGGGTTTATGAAAGGCAGGTCCTGCTTGACAAACCTGATCTCCTTCTACGACAGGGCAGCCTGCTTATTGGATGAGGGAAAGGCTGTGGATGTTGTCTACCTTGACTTTAGCAAGGCCTTTGACACTGTTTCTCACAGCATTCTCCTGGAGGAACTGGCTGCTCGTGGCTTGGATGAGCACACGCTTTGCTGGGTAAAAAACTGTCTGGATGGCCGGGCCCAGAGAGTTGTGGTGAACGGAGTTAAATCCAGTTGGCGGCCGGTCACGAGTGGTGTCCTCCAGGGCTCGGTTTTGGGGCCACTCCTGTTTAACACCTTTATTGATGATCTGGACGAGGGGATCGAGTGCACCCTCAGTCAGTTTGCAGATGACACCAGGTTGGGTGGGAGTGTTGATCTGCTCGAGGGCAGGGAGGCTCTGCAGAGAGACCTGGACAGGCTGGAGCCATGGGCTGAGGCCAACTGGAGGAGTTTCCATAAGGCCAAATGCCGGGGGCTGCCCTTGGGCCACAACAACCCCCAGCAGCGCTACAGGCTTGGGGAGGAGTGGCTGGAGAGCTGCCAGTCAGAGAGGGACCTGGTGGGTTGATTGACCGCTGGCTGAACAGGAGCCAGCAGTGTGCCCAGGGGGCCAAGAAGGCCAATGGCATCCTGGCTTGTGTCAGCAATAGCGTGGCCAGCAGGGACAGGGAAGGGATCTGACCCCTGTACTCGGCACTGGTGAGGCCGCACCTCAAATCCTGTGTTCAGTTTTGGGCCCCTCACTACAAAAAGGACATTGAATGACTCGAGCGTGTCCAGAGAAGGGCAATGAAGCTGGTGCAGGGTCTGGACGGGGAGCGGCTGAGGGAACTGGGGGTGTTTAGTCTGGAGAAGAGGAGGCTGAGGGGAGACCTCATCGCCCTCTACAGCTCCCTGAAAGGAGGGTGCAGAGAGCTGGGGAAGAGCCTCTTTAACCAAGTAACAAGCGATAGGACAAGAAGGAATGGCGTCAGGTTGCACCACGGAAGGTTTAGACTAGATATTAGGAAGCATTTCTTTACAGAATGGGTTGTTAGGTGTTGGAATGGGCTGCCCAGGGAGGTGGTGGAGTCCCCATCCCTGGAGGTGTTTAAGAGTCGGGTTGACATAGCGCTGAGAGATATGGTATAGTTGGGAACTGTCAGTGTTAGGTCAATGGTTGGACTGGATGATCTTCAAGGTCTTTTCCAACCTAGACAATTCTGTGATTCTGTGAAAGTAACAGGTGATGGAGGAGGACAAGATTAAATATAGAAGTGTTAGGGCAGAGAGTTGACCTGCCTGAGCAGAGTACAGTTGAGAAGTGGCAGCTGAAAAAAAAAAAAAAAAAG
>NW_020799095.1:30899344-30902516 GCF_003259725.1 Athene cunicularia | reverse complement strand
AAAAAAAAAAAAAAAGAGAGAGAGAGTAGCAGAGCTGATTTTAAAAGTCAGTGGGAGAAACAGATTCTATGCATGTGGACATATTTTCATGACTTTGCAAATTTCTCAAACTTGGGCTCTGATTCTTTTGAAATCTTTCTGAATTCTGAAGGAGAAAACCACAATTCTAGGTGGGGTGAGGACAGCTATACTGGAAAAACTATGTTCCTGAGTACTACTGGACCTGTCCCACTAGACTCTATGGTTTTTGTCCCAGTCTCCATACAGGAAAAGGCCTCTTTTCACCTTCATGTTTAATTAGGGCTTACACTTCTGACCCAAACGCACATGTAGTACACAGGAACATTTTGCCTCGTGATTAATCCAGTCTGATATACACAGAATATATTAATTTGCTATTTGCTCCCTGGCTTAGTCTATATATGAGTCAGAAATTAAATATGTAGAATAATGACAAAACCAAAAGTTTCTACCTAGAGGTATTCCTAGTGGTTGACAGCTACCAAAGATATTATCATCTCTTAGAACAAATAACTGTTTCAAATACCAGACAAGGAAAAAGATAGTAAGATATCCAAAGAGTACAAGTAAGTGCAAGTACAGAGCATGGCTGTCCCAGACTGAAATGCAGTCACAGCCGTACGATGAGAAGTCAGCCATGTATTGCGTTACCTATTTCCTTTTCTCCTTTGATCATGGGATGCTTCTTGTGAGCCAGACTGCCGTTTGCAGCAGCTGGCTTGTGTTACTCATGGTGAGCGGCATTCCTCCTCTGCAGGGAACCTTGAGTGACTCTGACTTGATCACTGGGTCTGGCCTGGGCAGGGCCTGACCACTTCAGTATGTACAACTTTGTATCTGTGACAGGTAGAAAGGAAAAAGCCCAGTCATGTTCTTCTGACTTGGTGGAAATTTTCTGCCTCTGTGTGTAGGTCCCAGAAATTGAGAAGGGGCACTGTGTGAGGGAGGCAAAACTGCAGTTTTTTTATGTCAGTCTTTAGCATGAATCTCATTTGACCACTTTCTCAAGAAATGAGCAGTGTGCAGTGTTTCATGGCCTGTCAGAGGATGTTAGCTTATTGATAGTAATGCTCACATGATGTGTGACATTTTGGATATGAGATGAATTGCTTCTGATAAAGACATGTATAGAAGTGGCAATAATATGATACAAGGCATACCAAATCGCAGACTGTTTCCTAGTGGTGCTGCATTAATTGTAATTAGATTGGATGGTCTTTAAATTATATTGCATGCTGTGGCTTGGCTTAATAACCTAACAGTTTTTCTAGAGGAGTCATCAGGCTGTAGCCAGTGAGATATTGCAGACACTGACATAGAAATGTCATTCCTTCCTCTACATTCACCAGGTTATTAGCTGAACAAGCATATATTTAACTTCCCATCTTTAATGATGAATTACCTTCTTATTTAGTATGACGGAACATGATGCCCACAGAAGAAGCAAAGCTATTTTATAAGTAAGGAGAATGTCATGTTACTGTCCTGAAGATCAAAGTCTTGCAGTAGGACTGAAATTTACTCCTTTCTTATCCCAGAAAAATACAATTTGAAACACACTCAGTCCTTCAGTGACAATCTCTCTCTATGTTCTTCTGCTTAGAAAGTACAATCATCCCTTGAAGTCCAGTCTGTTTACCATCTGCTTTTAATAGGTACAGGGAAGACCTTGCCTAGCTTTTTGCAAGATGCAACCAGTCTGACCCCTTTGGTTTGTGCAGCATGTTAGTCTAGTAGCAAGAATGGAATTTTCATTGCCTTAATGCAAAAGAACAACTTATGGCCTGATAACAACAGTAGCCTTCCTTCTGCTGCAGGGCAGAACAGAGTTCCTCTTTGGAATAAAGCACTTCCTTGCTTGCTTACTGCCAGTGCACTTAAGCAGTCCAGACTCTTTCAGCAATTAGGCTCAGAGTGGTTAAAATACTATTGCACCCTTATATGTGGAATATTATCAAATGAGTACATTAATTAATATGGCATCTGCTTCTGAAAACTGTTTCATTTCCTTCTGGTGGTAACAGGATATGTCCTTTTTTTTTTTTTTTCTTTTTTAAACCACAGTAGCATTCCAGGGATGTGCCATAATATCCTTTTGCTCCATCTGGGAATACTGCATTAGATAATTGTTGCTTGCACTCAGCTGGTCATCCTCTTTTTTTATTAGCTTATTATAGAGGAAAAAAAGAAAGCTTACCCTATTTCTAGTTTTACTCCCTTCTGTACTTGTAATTAGTAAATATGCTTAAACCCTATTAGGAGATTAACATTATTACATTTATTTATGAGTGTGCCTTTTTAAGTGCTGCAGAAATTCTCCACGCACAGAGAATGGCTTTGCTTATGGCCATGCATTGATTTATAAAATGTCACTGGTAGTACATCACCCTGGGGAAGCAGATGATATATTAAATATACCCATGAAGGTTCTAGACACAGACATCAAGTTACAGCCTGCTGGCCAGACTGCAGTGGTATCCATTAACTTATTACCATGCAAGCTGGCAGCATGCCAGCCCATCCCTGAATTCCTGCAGGGGTTTATGGACCTCCACAAAAAGTCCTTCAGTGTAAGACTGTAAGGATAAAAGTGACAATTCTCCTTGGGTTTCTGTGGCAGGCCTCACCATTGGTATACAAGGAAATCTTAGCCCTTGCACTGATTTCCAGCGAGAGATCTCAGAAGTAGAGTGTCAGGCCAACAAGCTGCCTGCCCTAGACAAGACTGGCTCAGGGCTCAGATTTTTGTTTTCCCAATTGCCTGCATTACCAGAATCGAAGTACACTTTGGTTTTTCTGTTTGAAAGGTTACTTAGAAGCAGATGTACAAATGCACACAAACCCCCTCACCCCTCAAGACAGCTAAATTAGTGATGAAAGGATTGCATGGTTCCTACAGAAACCTCAGATGACAAGAAACACGAGTGAATCCATCACAAACTCTGCTCTTGGACACACAAAATGAGTCAGACCTTCATGGACTCAGTGTTTTCCACACCCTGCCAGCTCAGAGCAATGTGACTTTGCCTGTACCTTCAGGAAAAAGCACTGTACAATGAAGTGACTGTGAAATATCACTGTATGATGGTAGTGTGCATGCCCCTTGCTGGGGAAAGAGCATTTGAGATTCATCTAGTTGCAGTTGGATTCT